>NC_083404.1:126549011-126852900 GCF_020745735.1 Hemiscyllium ocellatum
ATTCAGTGTGATTGTGGCAAATAAGCAACCTCATTTGTTGTAGCCACCCTAGCCCCATATCTTTAGCCCCATAGCCCCTTTAACTATAGAGTCAAATCTACCCTTAGTCTTCTAAATTCCTTCTAAATGCAACCTAGTTTATTTACTCTCTTTTTGTAGTTTAACATACTAGCAAATTTGTGCTGCATTTCTTCTAAGACTTGCCCTCAGGCAAGACTAAGGGACTGTTTGAACCTTCTGCAGGGCTGTGCTGTACCATGTTGTCTGATGGAAAGCTACAGCCTGAATCCGTAACAGAGTGTTCTAACAAAATGTCCCCAGTAAACTATAGCTCTTGTTAACAATTAAACTACATTATAAGTAAAGTGAGGTCACTGTATCACTCAGAATATAATCTGTATTAGGTAGAGGGTGTTGAAATACACAGTTTGCAAAGTTGCAATGCAGGTCGGTAAGACTGTAACAAAATCAAACCAAGTGCTGGGGCTTGCTTCTAAAGGGATAGGAAAGAAAAGTAGAAAAACTTTGCAAACTCTTGATCAGATCATGAATGGAGTACAATAGTGTTCACAAGTCTGATCACTATACTTTAAAAGTGGTCAGGGACATTCGGCCTAAATCTTAGAGTGATCGTCCTCCAAGGTTGACTTCAGGATAGGCAATAACGCAAAGAGGCTGAGAGCCAAGTTCAGGATCCACAGGGATGGCTTCAACTGGAATCTTGGGTTCATGTCGCACTACAGGTGACCCCACTAAGTGACTCTCTCTTACTTTTGCTCCCTCGCGCTCTCTCTCTCTCTCACTCTCTCTCACACACACACACACACACACACACACACACACACACACACTCTCTGTCTCTCTCTCTCTGGCACGCGCACATATGTACGAGTCTGTGGGGTGAATTTGTATTTGCAGATGCATTTTTTGAGCAAAAAAGAATGTACAATCTGCCGACAGTCAATCCATGTAATGTTTTGTAAATTCCACTTTGGAAATAGGACCAATCTGATTCAAGATTGGTTCTACAGACGTACTCTGACCTGACACCTTTAATGCATTGTCTGAGCTAGGATGTCACATTTTGTTATAAAACCTTAAGTTATCTTGAGAAGGCGACTTAAAAAAGAAGTTCTGGTATTTACGTATTAATGAACCGAAACCTGCATTCTAAAAGACAAAAGACTTAACAATCCAGGTTTGTTCAGTACACCACTATGACACTGTAATCTTTTGCTATAAATTCTGTGTCTTGTGATGAAGGAGCAGTGCTCCGAAAGCTAGTGCTTCCAAATAAACCTGTTGAACGATAACCTGGTGTTATGTGATTTCTTACTCAAAAGAATGTAAAGGTACTGTGGTGGCTAAAGGAAAGATTTACAAGGATAATGCCAGAATTGAAATACATATAAAAGAAAGGGAGAACTTGTCACATATCTTTTCTGTTCAAAAGAGAAGGGAGTCTAATTGAGATCTTTATGATTATGAAATGCTTTAATACCCTGGACTTGATATATCTGCTTGTGGGTAAGAGCAAAGCCAAACTTGTCATTGAGATACTCACAAAGAAGTAGGGAATTCTTAAGAAACCTCTTTACACAGAGGGAGATAAGGATTTGCTGCTGCACAAAGTGATTGAAGCAAACAATATTGGTGCATTTAAGGGGAACTTGTATCAGCAGGAGGAGCCGAAGGGACATAGACTTATACTGATAGATAAGTGTAGGAGGAAGCTCAAATGGAACATGAGACTAGCATGGTCTAGTTGGTCCAAATGGCCTGTTTCTGCGCAATACATTCTATCTAGCATATGATTTTTTTTTCCCTAGATATAGAACTGTAACTTGTTTTATCTTTGAAGTTGTAACTATTACTGCAAGAAAGGTACTGGTAAACATTATTTCCTGACTTGAAAAGTAAACTCTGCTAATTGAAAGAATACTGTTGAATACTTTGTGGGAGAAAGGTCCTATAGCATAGTGTTAACTCCCAGGTAAATTATCCACTTGTTTTGATGGTGTTGATATACTCCAGAAGAGTGTGGGGAGCAATTAGCCTATGGAATAATCCATAGAAGGACTTCTCAAAGTTTGCCACATGGGTTGGTATTGTCTCAATCCTCTGTACCCCCTAGTTTGTAAGTAACTAGTAATTTTAAACTTATTTCATTCTGAAACAGTATGTACTGTATAAAGTATTCTGTAGACCAGGATGACCATGTGCACCAGCAACTGAAGGTAAGCACATAGGTGCAGCACATGGTCAGTTTGGCAAATGATGTGTTGGCCTTCAGAGAGAGAGGATTCAACTATAGAAGTAGGGATGTCTTGCTGCAGTTATACATGGTTTTAGTGAGACAAAACCTGGAATATTTTGTGTGGTTTTGGTCTCCTTATCTGAAGAAAGACATTCATGCCAACAAGGGAGTGCAGTGAAGGTTTACCAGACTGATGTCTAGAATGGCAGGGCTGATTTATGAGGAGAGGTTGAATTGTTTAGGATTATATTCGCTGGAGTTTTGAATAACTGGGGGCGGTGGGTGGAAATCTCATAGAAATATATAAAATCCTAACAGGACCAGACAGGGTAGAAGCGGAAGTGATCTGTGACAGTGGAGTCCAGAACCATGGACTGGTCGAACAAAACAGGGTAAACTATTTGGAGTTGAGATGAGAAATGTTTTCACTCTGAGCGTGCTGAGCTTGTGGAACTTGTTACCACAGAAAGCAGTTGAGATTAAAACAATGAATGATTTCAAGGACTTATACAGTCAAAATCATACAGCACGGAAACAGATCCTTTGGTCCAACTCCTCCATGCCAACTAAGTTTCCCAAGCAAAACTATTCTCACATGCCTGCATTTTGCCCATCTCCCTCTAAACCTTTCCTTACCAGGTACCTATTCACATATCTTGTAAATATTGTAACTGTACCTAAATCTACAACTTCCTCTGGTAGTTCATTCCACATATGAATGCCCCCCCTGTGTGAAAACGTTGCCCCTTGGTTCCCTTTTTAAAATCTTTCTCCTCTCACCTTAAACATATGCCCTCTAGGTTTGCACTCCCCTACCCTAGGGAAAAGAGCTTTGCTATTTACTTTATCTGTACTCCTCAAGATTTCATAAGTCTCTTTTAGGGTCATCTCTCAACCTCATATGCTCCAATTTTAAAAAATAGTCCCCACCTATCCAGCCTCTCCTTATAACTACCCTCCAGTGTTTGCAACATCCTTGTAATCTTTTCTGAACCCTCTCCAATTTAATAATATTATTTCTATAGCAGGGTAACCAAAACTCTGCACAGTACTACAAAAGTGGCTTCACCAAAGTCCTGTACAATCTCAACAAGATGTCCCAACTCCTATTTTTTAATGTAAAACTCAGGACTAAAGGGATCAAGAGATATGGAGGAAAGTGGGAACCGGCTGTTGAATTGGATGATCGGTCATGACCATAACGAATGGTGCAGCAGCCTGGAAGGGCCAAATGGCATACTCCTGCTCCTATTCTCTGTTTCTATATGTAATTCCATGCAAAAAATGTCAGCTTTGGCTTACTAGGCAGGACTGTTGTTTGAGTCAACAGATCATGATTTCAACTCACACTCTAGAGACTCGAGTACAATGTTTTAATCTCAGCTCATACTACTGAGAGAGTGGAGTGCTGAGAGAGCAGAGAGACTGGGGCCTGCTTCTTTAGAAAAGAGAAGACTGAGCAGTCACATGATAGATGACTAGGACAGATGGGTCGAAGGACCTGTCTCTATGCTATAATATGTAACCATACAGTTTTAAATAATTAATTACAAACTGGGAGAAATAGAATTGGTTGATTAAACAACAATATTGTTTTTAATGGTTAGCAAGTTCTTTTGAGTTAATTATGAACATGGGAACTGGAGTTGGCCATTCAACCCCTGAAGCCTGTTCCAGCATGGAACTGTGGCCCAATCTTTGACCTTGGTTCTACATCAGTCTCAGTCACAGTCCCAGTCCTGGAATTAATCTCAATTTTGAAATTCAGTTGACCTTCTGGTAACAGTTTTATTTGAGGAAGATTTGCATATTTTTGGTTGTTCGTGAAGAAAAGTGTTTCCTGGCATCATTCATGAACAACTTAGCTTTTTCTTTGTATGGTCATTTCCTTTACTCAGGACTCTTATACCAAAGGAAATAGTTATTTGCACTGCCCTTACAATTCCTTTCATCGACTTAAAAAATCTCAGTTATTACCACCTCCAAATCCCTGATACTCTAGAACATGAGCTAAGCCTGTGGGCTTTCTTCTTCATAATATACCTTTTAGCTTGGGTATTTACAGTCATCCCTATTTCTGAGATGCTGCCTGGCCTGCTGTGCTTTGACCAGCAACACATTTTCAGCTGTGATCTCCAGCATCTGCAGACCTCATTTTTTACAGTCATCCTGTAGAATCAAACAATTACCTGCAGTGATCTTATTAACCCTTGATGTGGTCTAAGATCTGACCTATTTCACAGTGGTATCGTCCAAATCATCAATATTATAAATTTAAAGCTTCAAAATGAGGTCACATTCGGAAAATGTTTGTGAAGTGCTGATGTGAATCCTTTACTCTTTTGAGGCTGAACAGGATTGGTGTCAGTTTTCCCCTCTGTGATGAACTCCCAATCATTACATCTGTCCACTAGTGAGATTGCCTGTTTCCACCTCTGACATTGTTTGACTGTAACCCTACCGGATGCATTTGTTACTTCTATATTGGTCTATTCTTGCACATACCTGGAGACCTCCCATGGTTCAACTACCATCGACTTAATGTGAAAGTGGGTACTGCAGAGGTTGAAGGTTAGAGTCAAGATTAGAGTAATGCTGGAAAGCAGAGCAGGTCAGGCAGCATCAGAGGAGGAGGAAAATCAATGTTTCGGGCAAAAGCCCTTCATCGCCTTCCATCAACTTTAGGCCTCCAAAGCTTTGGTGCCTTGGTGCAAGTTTTGACAAAGTTATGTTCACAAATCAACTCTGTTCCTACTAATTGATGTTGGTTTCTGGTCAAGGTCCTCCTCACTTCTTACTTGTTTTCATATTCCTCAATGGCCTCTTCCAACTATATCTCTCACCCTACAATCTTCTGAGCTGTCTGTATTCCTTCAGATTGAATCTTGAGTTCTCAAGAGGCCAGTCAGTTCACCTTTGACATTCATGATCTTACCTACCAAGGTCCTGGCCTGTAGAATTCTCTCCTAACACCTCTCCTCCTCTCTCGTCTTGCTTTTCTTCTTCCAGACACTCAAAATCTACTTTTCTCATCAAACATTTTGTTACCTGCCTCAACAGTTCCTTATGGCTAGGTGTCAAAAGTTACTCCAGAATATTTATGTGAAGCACCTTGAGATGTTAGACTACATTAAAGATTATAACTGAACACAAGTTCTTGGTGAATGCACATACCATTCTCTCTCAAGATCGCCATGTTGTTAATGAGTTGCAGTGCCCAGAACAGGCTATTATTACTCCTGAGACAGACTAACAATAGGTCTGTCCAACTCTCACTTAAAAATCATCTTTAATATTCCTGCTTCCTTAAGCCAAAGGCATTAGTTATGACCTCACTGTTATTTTTCCAGCAGTTTGAGTTACAAAGTTATTTTGCAAAATGACATAGTGAAATAACATGCCTTAACCAACACATATACCAGTTGTTGAAAATATCATCTTAAATTCAATATAAAGCAAATTGCATTCCTCATAAGCTTCCAAGATTTGACTAATGTTAATCAGTGTATCAATGATTGGGCTTGATTCATGTTCTGACTGAGATAGACTTGGAACTCACAACCTTGCTCTATTTCTGAGGGTGGATGGCAAACCATCACCAACAAAACAAAACTGCAAGGGAAATGGCTCAGGATGAAGCAAAAGCAGACACCATGACATGATGCATCAATAATTAACCGACAGTGAGCGGCGATTCACTTTTGTAGCATGGAATGATTTCTGGAATTTTGAGCAAGTTAAATTAGATGATTATGTAGCCACTTAGAATTTAATCCATTATGTTTATTGTCATTAAAACAAAATGGCATTCCCTGACAGTTTCATGAGTGAAGGTACTGTTTACTGTACAAGTGACATAAACCTGCAAGTTTCTGGTTTGGTTAGAGTTTGAGTGCCAATATTGGCTTTGTTATTATTTTGCGGGAAGATGAAATAATGAACCAAATTCCCATTCTAATCAGTAGAAGTGCCATCTGAAAGATAGATGTCTGCACGTCCATGAAGAACGAGACTGTACTCTGTTGATGTTCTTCATGGCTTGTTGACTTTCTCTTTAAGATACAGGCTCTTAAACTGGCATATGAAAAATGGAAACTCAAGATATATGTTTTGGGGCTCTGCAGATTATCTTGGGTCGTACCTGTTCAGCTATATTATTGGAGATTTTATGAGGAAATTAGCTTAAAAAAGATTGTAGAAATAGTTTTTGGAAAAAATGGTAAACTGGATTTACTACCCTGGTATTGTACTCCATGCTCATGTCTTGTATCATTCTCACTTGCACAATAGCTCATTGGAAATAACTCAGTGAAATTTGGCATTCAACTACAGCTAGGTTGACCAGGAGGTAGTTGGCTCTTTGGATAGGGTCTTCTGATTGGTCAGTGGTCATGGATGATCGAGTGAGACAGAGTGAAACAAGTAAGAGGAGCCAGAAGGTAAATACCAGCCTCTGCAATTGTCTAATAGGGTTGAAGCTCTCTATCTATTTGGAGTGGGATGATATGCAAACTGACCATGATACTGTGGTATATGAAACCATTCAATTTGTTGGAGCAACAAGAGAGTGTAGTAGTAGGAGAGGATATTGTAGCAGGAGGGATTTGACACTATTCTCTGCAACATAGAGCTGGCTGTGATACCTCTCTGATGTCAGGGTTCAGGACATCTGTTCAGGGCTCACGAGACATTTGAATTGTCTGTGCGAGGATTCAGTGGCTATGGTTGTTTAAGTTGGAAAGACAAAGATAGAATTAGGGAAATGACCCTGCATAGAGAGAAGCTAGGCACTACATTAAAAAGTAGAATACTAAAGGTCATAATCCCTGGATGGTTATGTCATCTTTGGACAAATTGGCATAGTGTATGTAAAATTAGAAGAATAAGTGGCTCAAATCTTGGTGTGGCATAAGATGATTCCAATTCATAAGCTGCTGGCTCCAGTACAGGGGGAAGTGGCTGCTTTATCACTTGGATGGTCTATATTCGAACTGTGTTCTTACAGACAGCATAGTTAGGGAATGAGAGAAAGTTTTAAATTAAATAGTTGAGCAAGGAATCATAGAAAGATGTGGCACACCAAAAAGCAAGGACAAAACTTAAGAGAAAAATAGTATTATGGCAATTATGGCAGAGAACTGCAGTCAAGTGTAGAAGGAAAAACCTAGAGATACATCAACATTTGAGAATAAATGTTACAAAGATAACAAAAAGCCAATGATTTCACCTTGTATTTATCAAGACATTTCACATGAATAGAAATTCAGGGGGAAATCCACATTTATACTGAATGAGAGGAGAGTGCTGATTGGAAGTGTTGCTGAAACACAGCCTAGCAGTTAATTGCCGATCAGCCTTAATGAGTGCCTTCTCCTTGGAGAATACGATAGAATTAGTGCTAGCGTGGAAAAAATTGTATTGATTAGGAAGATTCTGAATTAAATTTCTAAAGGGGTAATCATGTTTCATTATCTTGCTGGAGGTTTTAAAAGTGGTAACATAAGGGTCAATGAGTACGATGCTATTGATGTACTGAGCATGGATTTTCAAAAAGCATACAATACAGTGTCAGCATTTAAAAGGCATTTGGATGGGTATATGAATACGAAGGGTTTGGAGGGATATGGGCCGGGTGCTGGCAGGTGGGACGAGATTGGGTTGGGATATCTGGTCAGCATGGACTGGTTGGACCGAAGGGTCTGTTTCCATCCTGTACATCTCTATGATTCTATAACAGACTTGTGGGAAATGTTAGAGCTCATTAGTAAAAGGGACAGTACCAAAGTGGATAAAGTTGAGTAATAGGAAATAGAGTAGTAGTCAAAGAGGTTATGCTGAATTTGTACATGAGGCTTGTTTGACCTCATCTGGAGTGTTGTGTACAATTTTGTGCACCACACTATAGGAAGGATTCAGCGTGTGACACTGCTAAAGAAATTTACAAATATGGTTCCAGAAATAAGTTTTAGTTATGAAGATAGTTTGGAGAGATTGTGACTGTTCTCATCAGAGAGAAAATGCAAAAATTAGGTCTGAGAAGAAATTTTCAAAATTGAGAGAGGCTGCCTGGGATAAATGGGGGAGAAACTGATCCCAATCAAGAATGAGAATGCACAGCTTTAATATGATTTGCAAACATAGCAAATGTGATATGAGAAAAACCTTTCTCAGATAACAGATGGTTTAGATCTGGAATGCACTGTCTGGAACTGTGATAGAGGCAGGTTCTATTAAGATATTCAAGAGGCATTGGATAATTATTCCAAGAGAGTCCATGTGCAAGTGTCCGGGGAAAAGGAAGGCAAAAAGCACTATCATAATGGCTGTCAGATGGTGCAGACACAGTGGGCCAACTTCCACCTGTACCAGAACAGTTCTGTAATTCTATGACCTTTCTTCTGTCTGATGATAGTGATGTGAGTGAGTTTCCCTCTGTATTTACGATCACCATTAGCCTCCTACTTGGATGGTGAGAGGAGCAGACTGACTAGCCCAATCCTTCAAATAAAATCTCTTCTTTGTTTTTGAGAATTCAGCATTCAGCCTTGGGAAGGATATTCAGCATATCTTTTCATATTTCTAAACTTGTATTTGCCATTTTAAGCAGAATCTTAAATGTCTTCTGCTACTATTAAAAGGACCATTCCGGCAACAAATTTCTGAGAACAAGATCAACATTGACTTGCAATTAGTGCTTAATATTACTTTTATTTGTAAAGATCAGCCAATTGTTGTGAATCCAGCTACAGTATCTGGATAGTTATGCCATCATTGCTTGCTGCCTGCAGAAAACAAGAGCTACAGGTTTGGTAGGTGAAAGTGGGGACTGCAGATGCTGGAGATCAGAGTCAAGATTAGAGTGATGCTGAAAAAGCACAGCTGGTCAGGAAGCATCTACTCCTGGGATGCTTTTCCAGCACTACTCTAATCTTGACTCTAAAGGTTTGGTAATTAATTCTATGTTATAGAAGAATTTTGTTGATTTCTAATACTTCTATTCTTTCAATATCAGGTGTTATGGACAGGTAATGAAAGAGAAACATTCCTAGGAGCAACAATGACTGAGTGCTTCCTGCCACCAACGAGCAGTCCTAGTGAACACCGCAGGGCTGAACATGGCAGTGGTCTGGCTCGTACACCAAGCTCAGAGGAGATTAGTCCTACAAAATTTCCAGGACTATATCGTACTGGCGAGCCTTCGCCTCCTCACGAAGGTCTGCATGAGTCTGTTGATATAGTATCTGATGATGAAAAGGAACATACCAAGAAAAAAGGCAAATTTAAAAAGAAAGAAAAGAGAAGTAAGTAATAGTTGATGTTTCCCTGGATTATGGCATGTTAAATGCAATGTGTGTGTGTAGCAGTTCTGCAGTGAAATCATCTCAAGACTGTCACTGTCCAAGATGGCGAAGTCTGGGTGGCGTAAAGGTGATGTGGCAGGTTAATCTGCCTTTTGTAACTGTGGAATTGCTTTCATCTTCAAAGTGATGCACCCAAAGTCCTTTGTACCTATTGAAACACTGTATGAAGTATATTTGACCAGTTTGAATCCAGTTCCAAAAGGGCTTACATATAAGGTCTAGCAACGTGGGCATACTGTCCCTAAGTAAAAAGTGAGGTCTGCAGATGCTGGAGATCAGAGCTGAAAATGTGTTGCTGGTTAAAGCACAGCAGGTCAGGCAGCATCCAAGGAACAGGAAATTCGACGTTTCGGGCCAGAGCCCTTCATCCCTAATTTAGTATGGGGCTGGTGTGGGAAATGGGATCTAATTTGCATTGATACCCCCTATAGGAAGTGCACACTTGTATTGAGATGTGATGGAGAGAATTTCTTCTATATCTGAGTGTGCACTACCAGACCTGGGAATATTTGATTAAAGCTGCAAATGTGTTGCTGGTCAAAGCACAGCAGGTTAGGCAGCATCTCAGGAATAGAGAATTCGACGTTTCGAGCATAAGCCCTTTTAATATTTGATTAAAAACAAAATACTGTTGGAAATCTGAAATACCCAGAACATGGTAGCGAAGCTCAACAAGTCTAGCAGCATTTGTGGAGAAAGAAAGAGTTCATGTTTTGTGTCAGTTCTGAAGAAGACTCATTGAACTCAAAATGTTAACTCTCTGTCCATAGATGCTGCCAGACCTCCCGAGTCCCGCCAACACTTCGTTTATTTTTTTTCTGCAGGCAATATTCCTGTCTTATTCCCTTTGTTTGTTCCTACAATTGTTTTGTTTTTGTCACTTTCTAGTCCCGTGTCTCTTCCTTACTTCTGTATTGGAGGTTGAGAAGGCCAGTTACCTGTTGATGGCAGTAGGGCTTATGTAGCCTATACAGTGTGGGTCTATTTTTTACTGCCATCATTAGCCTTCTTGAAATGGGAGCAGCAGACTGGCTAGCAAAACCACCTTGTTTTTCAGACAAATCAGAATTAAGTCTTGGACAAAGCATATCTTTTCATACTTAGAAAGCTCAATGATCCCTATGTATTTGACATTTATATTGAATTTTAAATCCTGTCCTGTCACTATTAGTGGAAGTAAATTCCTGATAACAGGATCATCATTGGCTGATACTGTTGCTCTCCAGAGTCCAAATAGCCAACTCATGCTCATCTTGAGGCTCTTGTATTAAGAGTAATGCATGCATATGCTGCAAATAGTCTGATGGTGTTGCAAAGAAGCATATTAAATTGTTTAGGCAGAGGGGCTTTTGGCGGGGTAGGGGGGTTGTAGTTGGTAAAACCAACATCTGGATTAATGTTCTTTTTCTTGTAGCTGAGGGGTATGCAGCCTTCCAAGAGGACAGCTCAGGTGACGATGCAGAGAGCCCATCAAAGATGAAACGGCCAAAGGGTATCCATGTCTTCAAAAAGCCGAGTTTCTCCAAGAAGAAAGAAAAAGACTTCAAGATCAAAGAGAAGCCAAAGGAAGAAAAGCATAAGGAGGAAAAACACAAAGAGGAAAAACATAAGGAAAAAAAGTCCAAAGATATTACAGCAGCAGATGTCGTTAAACAGTGGAAAGAGAAAAAGAAAAAGAAAAAGCCTGTTCCTGACCAGGAAGCAGTTCCGGTCGATACGAATACCACACTAAGGCCAGTCTTTGGTGTTCCTTTGGCTGAGGCAGCTGAGAGGACTATGCTATATGATGGGATCCAGCTACCTGCAGTTTTTCGAGAGTGCATTGACTACATTGAGAATTATGGCATGAAGTGTGAAGGCATTTACAGGGTATCAGGTACAGTTTTGGCTTGTTTGTGGAGTGTTCAGACTTTCTTTGAAACATTTAATTGCCTGAGAGAAAATGGAAATGTTGGCAATCCCCAAAAACCTTTGAAAAAGGAGGACTGGGCAGTGTTAGCAGAGTAATGGTGTTTGTTTATTATATAAGGTGAAGATTTACATCCTGATAATATGCTATGTTTTAAAATTAACAGTTAAATCCACACTTAATTTGGCATCTATGGACGATCTTGCAGATGCTAAGTAACCTGCTATTCATTTCTAACATCCTAACTCGTTCATTCTGCATCAACTATGAGGTAGAACTGATTATTTTATTGTTGGCCTGTACTGTACAGTCACGATTCATTCTTCAAATGAATTGATTGAAGTAGAGGGAGGCCTTCAGCTGTGCAAGACAAATCTAATTTATTGGTAAAACATTGATTTATTTCTATCTAGTATTTGTCCAATTAATTCAACACATTCAAATTGATACTGGACTTGGGGGCATATGCTGGAGATCAGAACTGAAAATGTGTTGCTGGAAAAGCGCAGCAGGTCAGGCAGCATCCAAGGAGCAGGAGAATCGACGTTTCGGGCATGAGCCTGAAGAAGGGCTCATGCCCGAAACGTCGATTCTCCTGCTCCTTGGATGCTGCCTGACCTGCTGCGCTTTTCTAGCAACACATTTTCAGCTCAATTAAGAAACACATGGCTCTGTATTAAGTCTCAAGTTTGGTTCATGTTACCTTTAGGTGTACCTGATTAGTATTCATGTTACCATATAATGGAAAGCAAAAATAAAGTTCCTGTAGACTTCTGGATGGGGGATTTATGAGCAAAGAGCAATGTCTAATTAAAAGATGCCATCTTGGGTTGTAGTGTGAGATTTTGGCAACCTATAGCATAGTCCTAGGTTCAAATCTAGATTTTTGTGTGTCTGCCAATATCTTGTATTACCAGACCTGTATAAAGAGACTAATGATTGATTAAGAAGGAATACATTCATCGATCTCAAAGATGAAAGCGTTATTAGAGGTAAAATTTAAAGATCTGTCTGATTGCAATGTTTTGAGGCATGCTCTGTTGTGTTGTTTTCTGACTTATTACTCCTATTTTTAGCTAAATTAGATTTATTGACTTTCCATTAGCTCCTGGTACTGGGTAGAGAAAGATCCGAGTTCAGTTAGTACTGCAGCTGCCTGTTGTGTAAAGGTAGCCAGAAAGAATATAAACTTGACATCGTAGTGGACTTTATAATATAACTGATTTTTTAAATGTTTTACTGAGCAATGGGATTCTTTTGATTTTTATGCAAACAGTTTAGATTTGTACTTGATGAATCTAGCACCTGTTACTTACTGAACCTTCTAGGAAGGAGAACATGTACATCTTTTAAAGGACACACAAAAGCATATAGTGAGAAGGTTTTCCAGAATAGGTGCACTTAGCAGTGTAATGAAAAAAACAACCGTGAATGCTTAAAATCTGAAACAAAAATAGAAATTGCTGGTGGAACTTGGCTGCTCTGGCAAAATCTGTGGGGAGAAAGCTAAGTTAGCATTTTGGGTTGGTGACTCTTCACCCAAACTGTTCGCAACCACGGAAAAATGGTATTTATGCTGTTGGCACAGTGTGGTGGCAGAATGGTTAGTACTGTTGCCCCTCAGCACCAGGGACTCTGGTTTAATTCCAGCATTTGGCGACTGTGTGGAGTTTGCATATTCTCTCTGTGTCAGCATGGGTTTCCTCCGGGTGCTCCGGTTTCCTCACACAACCCAAAGATGTGATGGGATGAGGAGTAGCAGATGGAGTTTAATCTAGATAAATGTGAGTTACTACATTTTGTTAGGCAAATCAGGGCAGGACTTATTTACTTAATGGTAAAGTATGAGTGAGTAGATGGGTGGAAATGGAGATATGATAAGAGTAGGTTAAAAAGAAGAATACGGATTGCAGGCCTGGGCAGACGAGAAGCTGGTTGATTCTTAATAAGAGCTAAGAGTAGAAGAGAATGGGTGACCTGTACTGAACTCAACCAATATAATGTGATAATACGCCTAGGAGTTGTTGAGAATGGGTGACTAAGGCAACATTGATCACCTGAGTTTCTCATTCTCCCTTACCCATTCAAACCTATCTCCCCTGAACTGACTGCACTCCATCCAATCCTGACTATCATTAAGCCTGCTGACCTGTTGCTGTCTGGCTTACAGTTGCAGAGGCTGAGTGCCAGCTCTCAATCCCCTCCTCCAATCTCCCTCTAACATAATCCCACTATTGACCATCAGGCCATTGTATCCACTGCTGTCAAGAACTCATCTCATCTGGGCATCTCCCCACGACAGCCTCGCAGTTCATAGTCCCCCATACCTGTACAGTCCACTTCTATCTTCTCCCCAAAATCCACAAACAGGACCACCCGGGCAGATCTATTGTTTCTGTCTGTTCTTGCCCCACAAAACCTATTTCTTCTGACTTCAACTCTTATGTTTTCTTTTTCTCCCTTCTAGGTCCTTTCCCACTTACATTTGTGATTCTTCTGATGTTTTACGTTTTGCAGACTTCTGGCACTTCTCTTCACCATGGATGTGCGATCCCATTTTACTCTCCGATCTCAGAGCTCTATGTTTCTTCCTGAACCATCCACATCCACCACACCCTTCTCAGTATGACCAAACTTGTCCAAACTTTGTACAACTTCTTGTCTAATTCCTCTCACTTTCTGTAGGTCAAAGCTGTGGCCATTGGTACCTACGTGGGCTCCAGTTATGCTTGTCTGTTTGTGGAACATTCCTTGATCCAATCCTATTCAGTTCCCTCCCCACAATTCTTTCTTTGGTATGTCAATGACATCCTCCATTCTCAACATCTCCTCACACCATCCCATGCAATCGCAGAAGGCTTAACACCCACCTGTTTACCTCCTTCCTCGCTATCCAAAGTCCCAGACATGTATTCTAGGTGAACAGTGATTTACATGTACTTCACTCCATCTAGCCTATTCGCTGCTTACATTGTGCTATGCTCCACCTTGGGAAGACAAAACACAGACTGGGTGACTGCTTCGCAGAGCATCTATGTTCTAGCCACAAAAATAACCCAAGCTTCCAGTTGCCTGCCACTTGAACACCTTACCCTGTTCCCACACCGATATTTCTGCCGTAGGCCAGCTGCAGTTTTCCAGTGAGCCTCAGCATGAGCTGGAAGAACAACGTCTCATTTTCTGCTTGGGCACCCTGCAGCCACTCGGACTCGATGACGTTAGAGCCTGATTCCATCCTTCCATGCCCACCCCCCACACGTTCCTGTTATGACATGGGTTGCTTTTAGCATAGTGACATGTTCTCATCTACCCATGGGCCTGATTTCACATTATATAGGTGTTTTCCATATGCTCCTTGTTTATCTGCCCCTTTTATCTCTCTCTGTCTGTCTCTTCTCCCTGTCTGTCTTCTCTTAACTCCCTGGGCGCCATCTCCCACACTCTGCACCCGTTCCCTCAACCTTGCCTCCAGTATAAAGGCAATGTTTTCCTAGCTGCTAACGAATCTGAACAAGGATCACTACACTCAAATCGTTGATTCTGGTTTCTTCCTACAGTTGATATTATCGTAAGCTTTATTTAACCAATCGATAAGTCTTGCCTTTTTTAAGAAAAGGTAGATGTACAAGCAGAATTACCATCTTCTGAGATCTGGGTTGATAATTCTCAACAGTTCTGTCCCTTGAAACCTTTTAACAGACATTCCTCAGCCTGGACTGGATTTGAACATGTCTGAGGTGAAGGACAGTGCTCCAGTCTATCAGGCCATAAAGCCATCAAGAAGCTTTTTATATCAGTATTCATTGTCACTTAACACATTATCTATATCATAACTTTGTTGACAAATTAGTTAGTGTTTTCTTTTAGTGGCTCATTTTTCCAGTTCATGGAGTTTTTTATTTAAAGTGAAATACCTGTGTTAACATTCTTTATCTTGCTATCACTCACAGGTACCAAATCAAAAGTTGATGAACTGAAAGCAGTGTATGATCGTGAAGAGTCTCCGAATCTGGAGGATTATGATGCAAACACGGTGGCCAGCCTATTGAAGCAATACCTCCGTGAGCTGCCTGAAAATGTTCTTACCAAGGAGCTCATCGTGCGGTTTGAGGATGCATGTGGAAAAGGCACGGATGGTGAAAAAGTTCAGGAGTGCCGGCGCCTATTAAAGGAACTTCCTGTATTCAATTACCTCCTCTTTTCTTGGCTTATCATCCATATGGACCATATCATCGAGAAAGAAAGTGAAACAAAAATGAACATCCAGAATATTTCCATTGTTCTCAGCCCTACTGTTCAGGTACTAAAGGTGGCACTATTAGATGCAGACAGTTATTAAAATTGTCACAGAATATGATGAGAGTCAAAAAAGGTGTTCCCTCTCCTATCTCAGCTTTGTGTTTTCTCCTTTTCTGATCAATCTGCATTCCCTTCCTCAAGCAGCCACTGCGGTTTAGTGAGCCACTCAATCCAGTACGGTGGTAAATTATGTGGCATGTGCCCTGGGGCATCAACCCATGCAGCAGGACCACCAATCAGCATCTTTGCGGCAGTTACAAATTTTATATTTGTTTTATACTTGTTTACTTCCTACTTTTAATTAATTGATCTTATTGAGTTCATGTGGATGATAGTATTTATCCATTTGCTGATGAGTTCTGCTTTTTATTAATGTTGGGCTAGTGTTTATTTCCCTCCCGACTCATCCTTGAGAAAGTGGTGGTAGCCCCACAATGCTGTTGAGGAGGGAGTTCTAGGATTTTGACCCAGTGACTCTGAAAGGAGAGCGATATATTTCCAAGTCAGGATGGTGAGTGACTTGCATAGAAACCTGCAGATCCCATGTGTTCCCATGTGTCTGCTGTTTTGTCACAATCACCGTCGTCTTTCTTTGTGTGAGGTATGAGTTCAACTAGTGCAGGGAACTCCTCTGATTCTTACTGACTAGTTTTGTTCAGGCTCTTTGATACCAAACTCAGTCAAATGATATCAAGGACAGTCGCTATCATTTTCTCACTGGAGTTAGTTCTTTTGTCCATGTTTGAACCGAAGCTGTGATGATGTCAGGAGCGGAGTAGTCCTGGCAGAACCAAAACAGGGGTGTCATTGTGCAGGTTATTGTTCAGTAAGTAGTTGATTAGCACTGCTGCCTCACAGCGCCAGGGACCTGGGTTCGATTCCAGCCTCGGGTGACTGTCTGTGTGGAATTTGCACATTCTCCCCATGTCTGTGCCGGTTTCCTCCCACAGTCCAAAGATGTGCAAGTTAGGTGAATTGGCCAAGCTGAATTGCCTATAGTGTTCAGGGATTTAGGTTAGATGCGTTAGTCAGGGGTAATGTAAATTAATAGGGGGAAGGTACGTGGGTCTGAGTGGGATTTGTTCGGCATGATGGCCTGTTTCCACAGTGTAGGGATTTTACGATTCCATGTTCTGCTTGATAGTGCTGTTAATGAACCCTGCCATCACTTTAGAGTTGGATCTATGTTGCTTTTTGTGTGCAGGACATAACTGGATCATTTTTCACATGTCAGTTATTTACCAGTGCTGTACTGGAACAACCTGGCTAGGGGTGTGGCAAGTTCTGGAGTACTGGTCTTTAGTACTATTACTGAAGTGTTGTCAGGACTTTCCCAGTATCCATTGTCTTCAACTGTTCCTCAATATTCTGGAGAGTGAATTGAATTGGCTGAAGGTTGATGCTGAAAACCTATGGAAGAGAAACTCTTACTTCACACAAATGAAGAAGATGGTGATTGTAACAACAGCAGCAGACATATGAGAACACATAGGACCTGCAGGTTTCTATGCAAGTCACACACCATCCTGACTTGGAAATATATCGCTCTCCTTTCAGAATCGCTGGGTCAAAATCCTGGAACTCCCTTCCCAACAGTATTGTGGGGCTACCACCACCTTCTCAAGGGTGAAAGATAGATCATCCACTTGGCATTTCTAGCTGAAGATTGTTGTAAAATGCTTCAATGTTTACCTTTTGCAACTCATGAGTTCCCCTCAAATTTTGTCACTGGTAAAGCACAGCAGGTCGGGTAGCATCCGAGGAGCAGTAGAGTTGATGTTTCGGGCATAAGCCTTTCACATTCCTGATGAAGGGTTTATGCCCGAAATATTGACTTTCCTGCTCCTCTGATGCTGCGTGACCTGCTGTGCTTTACCAGCATCACAATTTTCCACTCTGATCTCCAGCATCTGCAGTCCTCACTCTCTCATGAGTTCGCCAGTCTGCTATCTGCCAATTAATGCTTCATACTTGTGGTTGTTTAATGGCTAGCTAGTAACCTTCCTTCCTGGGGTTAAGGTTTCCAACACACATTCTCAGTGGCTTTGTCTTGGTTTTTTTATAATTAACATAGTTTGGAGGAATAGAGTAAGAAAATTTGGAGTCAAGTTTAAATGTAATTTAACTGAGAGAGTGTATGTCAACGGGCTGGTGAATGTGGTACTGAAAAAATTGGATTTAGTATGTGGTGGGATATGGCAAAAATACAACGTCTGGGTTCGTGAAGGAGGAATGCTCAGGAAGAAGGACGTTAAAGTAAAAGGATACCCAGTGGCTTCCTGTAGATTTCATGGCAGGATTGAAGGTGATAGCTTTATTGTTTCTGACGTTCAGTTGCAACAAGATGTGATTTATAAAAGGCTTGATAGAAATTAAGCAGGAGTTTATGACATTGAGAAAGATAATGGAATGCAATGCAGCAGTTCAAGATTACTTTGACTGCACCTTCCAAACCCATAACCTCTACCACCTGAAAGGATGAGGGCAGCAAATATATACAAACGTCACCACGAGCTCCCACCAAACTGTGCACCACCCTGACAGCAGAACCATATCGCTGTTCCCTCACTGTCACTGTGTCACAATCCTGGAACTCCCCAACTGGCTGTATTGGTTCACCTACATTCCATGAACTGCAGCAGATCAGGCTCACCACCACCACCTCACGGGCATTTAGGAATGGACCACCAATATTGGCATAGACATCCTATAAATGAACTTTCAAAAAGTGCCAGGAGTTAATTGTCAACGAGCAAGGTACTTAATGTTCTGTTTGCTCGCCACATGTTTCCTGTGTAAGTTTGGAAGCTAGCCCTGTTCCTGTGGACGGTGATCTTTCGGTGCAGCATGCTGAAAAGGAACCAAAGGTCACTGACAGAGTCTTGAAAGCTCTCTTTGCGGGTGATGTAAGAAACTAATTGTGGATGTGTAGGGCAAGATAAGGTTAGAGCCAGTTGGTTAGTGTGTGTAGATTGAACAATGGTGGAAAGTTGTTGAAGAAGAATGGTGTCATCTCACCCCACACAGTGTTGCAGAGAGTTTGAGAAGATGTGAAATAATAATGCACTATGGTAATATCATAGATAACAATAGACACAACTTATGTAACTACCAGTTTAGGTTTTGTCCACAGGACAGAAACCAAATTGGGAGGATTCCAATTGTGAAATAGGGACAGAGCAAGGAGGCATAATGTCTTTGACCTCAAGAGGGAGAGGAAGTTTGCCATGCAGAAGTAAGTGGCAACTGTAGATTGCTGCCAAACACAGTCAAAGCTATCCTGAATTTTAAAAATTTTGTCTTTTACTGTGCTCACCGGCTGAAATTAGTGTCATGATTTATATTCCTGTGAAAGATCGTGGTGTATTATTCCTTTCTGTCTTGTTCACGGGATACAGAGAACAATACTGTCCTCCATAGAAAGTTTGGGTTGAGTTTCATAGCAAAGAAATTATAGAGGACAGTCAGAGCTGAACTAGGTGGGGATGTGGAGAGAGCAGGAGTGGCAGGGAAAGAAAGGGAATCAATGGTAGAGATAACTGCACCCATTACTTCCACAAAGAGAATTCTGAGGTTTTTGCACTTAGTGTGAGGTGAAGGTGAGGCAAGAAAGTTTGAGGAAGTGGGTATTTATGCAGTATGAATTGTTGGTTGAGTAATGTTGGAGTAAATGAAGCAAAGTCAAAATTCAGGGGAGTTTTGACTGTGTTTAGCATCAATCAATTTATGTTCCTTACCTACTTCTGTCTGTCAAACATCCTTTTCCTCTTGAGGTCAGAGACGTTGTTCTTCTCAGTTCTATCTATCCGAGCTATTATCTATGATATTACATAGCCCATTATTATCCCACATCCTCTTCAAATTCTGTTCAATATTGTGTTATGGGATGATCCTGATTTATAAAAGCATAATTTTTCAGATGTGGGAAGTTCGAAAGGAAATTAGAAAATGCTGGAAATGCTCAAGTCAGACAAAATCTATGGAGAGAAATGGTTTCCGGTCAATGACTATTTTATAGTGGGAGAGAATTAGTGATCTGACTGTTCTCAACCAGGTACAGAGGCAAGAAAAGAGGTCTCTACCAGTGTGAAGTCCAGAAGAGATTAGATTTATAAAAGGACATTGGTGCAAGGCATAAGTGGTGGTAGTGGACAAATGAAGATTCAATAGATGGGTGTAGATGAGGCATAATGTCAATGTCTAAACCATCTGAAAAAATGAGAGCCACTTGTTTCACATTGTTAAGCCAAATTCTACTGATCGACATAAAAGTGATTGGTAGCATAGCCAGATTTTGTTTTTCTGGGGTGGTGGTTGATGGGAGAGAAGCAAGAAAACCTGTGAATGATATTTGTTTGTAATATATTGATTCCATAATTTAACTAAAAGTCAACCTTGCTGACTGAAATAGGGCACAGTGTATGCTTCTGGTAATGTGAGGGTGTTGGTGCTGGGTCACAGTTGGAGCAGATTTTAACAATGCTGGCACAATCTTTTCTCTCCTCTCCTCTCCCCCTCACTCTAAAAATACCGATTCTTGGAGTAGATAAATGCCTGTAATTCAAAGGATTAACTGCAGGGCCCAGATTTACCAAAACACTAATTACTGATAGATTTCACACTCCACTACAATACACTCTGGCAATTTAGGAAGGTTGATCACCTCTACCTTTTCAAGGAGCATTGCCAACAACATCCACATTCCATTTACAAGGATATAAATCATTGTGCACGAGGATGTCACAAGTCTGTCTGTTGACATGTAAAAACAAACTACTGTACTACAGTTGCTGAAAATCTGCATCAAAAGCAGAAAGTTCCAAAAATATCTTAAGCATTTTTGATGAAATGATAAAAACCTTAAAACAATAATTCTGTTTCTGTATCCGCAGGTGCTGCGAGACCTGCTGGATACGTCCTAATGTTTTCTGATCATGAATTGAGATTTTTGAATGAGTTGAGGTACCCTTTAAGTTTGCACAATGCTGTTTAGTTTTCTGAAGGATTATGGAGAGAACCGACCCAGGTTTGGCACCTTGCCACGGTTTGCAGCATTTTAGGGTGGATTCAATCCTGTGATGCCAGTACAGAGTTTCTCCTGACAGATGATGCATATGTTCAATATATCCTTGGCATACCTTGATAGAACAGTGTCCATTATCAAGATATACAATGTCCTCTGTTTTGAATATAAGACTGATGTAATTTATAGAATCATGGAATCCCTACATGGAAGCAGGCCATTCAGTCTGTCAAGTTCACATTGACCCTCCAAAGAACATCTCACCCAGAACCCATCCTCCCCCCATCCCCACCATATCCCTGTAACCCTCCATCTCCCATGGCTAATCCTCCTCACCTGCACTAAGGGCAATTTAGCATGGCCAATCCACCTCACCTGCTCATAGAAGACAGTACTCATTTGAAGCAAAACTGCTTCAGAATAAGGTATGAGAATAATTACTGACATGCATTCTACACAATACCTTAGTGTTTTTCCATTTTAAGTAACACCAAAATGTAATTTACGAGATGCTGTCATTAATGTCTGGAGCTGTAAATTTGGATGTTTTCTGAGCACTGGTGTCGGAATTGGGTACTGAGGATTTCTGCGGAAAAAAAAAGTAGAAAATGCTGCAGAAAATCAAAGTTTCAAAGAAATATAATTGGACTTAAAATGGTAACTCTATTTCTCTCTTCATAGGTGCTGCCAAGTTTCTCCAGCAAGTTTTATGGGTTTTTTTCCAGCTTTCTAGTATCTGCAGTATTTTGTTTTTACTGAGTGTTTATGGAAATATAAGGCAACTGTGAGACTGCACCTTCACCACGGACATGTTAGGCAAGGAAGAACCTTGGCAATGTTTGGTCTGAATTTGAGTGTTCATCTGTTCTCAGGTATGTTTCTAACATGTACTAATTCTTGCCCTTTCTTTTGTAGATCAGCAATCGTGTGTTATACCTGTTTTTCACTCATGTTAAAGAGCTGTTTGGAGAAATCGAGCTGAAACCAGTTGTAAAGCCTCTTCGTTGGTCAAATGTGGCAACAATGCCAGCCTTACCGGAGACACAAGAGAGCATTAAGGAGGAAATTCGCCGGCAGGTATGTCTAACTGTATCTTGTAGACCAAACTGAAGAAAACACTAGTTGCATGATCATTTTCCGTCACTGTTCCTCTTTTATTTTTCACATTGGACACATGCTTCATTCTCTGTGCTGTTTCCTTGGATTTCTCACTTTGTTTGAAAGACTGTCAGCTGAAATACTATAGATAGATTAGATTAGATTACCTACAGTGTGGAAACAGGCCCTTCAGCCCAACAAGTCCACACCGACCCTCCAAAGAGCAACCCACCCAGACCTGTTCCCCTACATTTATCCCTTCACCTAACACTACGGGCAATTTAGCATGGCCAGTTCCCCTAACCTGCACATCTTTGGACTGTGGGAGGAAACCGGAGCACCCGGAGGAAACCCACGCAGACACGGGGAGAATGTGCAAACTCCACACGGCAGTTGCCTGAGGCGGGAATTGAACCGGGGTCTCTGGCACTGTGAGGCTGCGGTGCTAACCACTCTGCCACCGTGCCACCCACTTAATTGGTTGGTTTAAAAAAAACGCTGGCATATTGTAAAGCAAAGGTTTTAAGCCCATTCAGTGCATCTGTGCATTACGGGTTATTGCTGCACTGACCATTACAAACCAGAAAGCACTCAGATTTGATTCAAGCCTGTGCTGATTTAGCAGGTGGCAGATGCAGTACAGTAAAGGTTGCTGAAATGTGCTTCAACATTTTTGTATTAAGGAAAAAGTTGGTGATTTTATTCAATATCCAGTGATTTTTAAAAAAAATTCACTTATGGGACATGGGCATCACTGGTTGTGCAGTATTTATTGTCTGTCCTTGGTTGCCCTTGGCTACCTCTACCTCCAGAAGAGCAAGGTTGGCAGAGACAAAGGAATACCACAATCTAAAGTTACCTTCCAAGCTACACATCATTCTGAGCTGGAACACTTGTTGTTCCTTCACTGTTGGAGTCAAAATCCTGGCACTCCCTTCCTTACAAAACTGTGGGTTGGCCCTGAGGGGGTTCAAGAAGGCAGCTCCTGACACCTTCACCAGGGAAATTAGGGGTCAATAAATACTGGCCTCATCAGTTTCTGACATCCAATGAATGAATAACTAAAAATAAAACCAAAAAGTCCAATAAGTAGTTGCAAAATGTAGTGTTTGGCCTGAAAGAATGGTGGGCATTTTTTCAGTTGTGATTTTCAAAAGGCAGTTGCATCATCACCTTTTCTGACTGGTGGTGGGGGGCAGTGAAGGTTCATGAAAGACAGGAAAAGAGTTCTGGATAGAGGAATGGGATTGGGCTTGAAGTAATTAAAATGCTCTTGTAAAGAGCTGACATGGCCTCGATGGGTCAAATGGTTGTGTCCGAGACAGTATCTGAATTTGTAGATATTGATAGTTAAAACAAATGCACATGAATTTTCCAATGTGACTTAAGTATTTTCAGCTTTGAAATATTTCCACTTCTAATCAATATTCAGTCCTGACAAGAATATTAAAGTCAATGATTAAATAGGCAGTGTTTTACAACAAGAAGCAGATTTGCCTATGCTTTCCTGACATTGACAATGTTATGTGTACTAGGAAGTGCTAAGCAAGTGTTTCTTGTCACTTGAATGTGGAAAAGCATAATGCATTTTTATGTGATTTCAGTGGTTTTAATTCTCTTTTTCTGTTTCTTTTCATATTACTTTTTCCATTATACTTACCTTTTTAAAGATTGCAAGCAAGACGATTACAGATTGAGTTAATGGAGGCAGAACTATTCCATAAGGCTCACAAGCAAAGTGCATTATACCAGTCTGAAAGCACAAAATGGGACTGCCAGCCAAATCTCCAATTACTGTATTTCAGTAAAGAGGCACAGACCTAGGGAAATCCATTCTCACAGGAGAAGGGTAACTTGGGGAAAGGAGTAAGGAAGTGAATCCTTAAGGAAGATGTCTTCTAAAAATTAACTGATTTAATCAAAACTTTCTAGTGGTATGTCTTGATGGTGTACTGATGATCTGCATCATGTTGGATATGAATATTGCATAATAAGTCATCAACTTTTAGGTAGCTTGATCTAGTAAAGTTTTTTTTTATTCCTTTAGACTTTCTTCACATCAGGTAGAAGGCAAAATGGTTATTCCCTTTGTAATGTACTCGCATTTCTTAGAGGTTGGTTCTCTGTGACATTATCGCAGGTACTGGAACCAGAATAAGATCCTCCTAAGCTTTTATTCTGCTCCTCCAGGAATTTCTGTTGAATTGCTTGCACAGAGACCTACAAGCTGGCATCAAAGACTTATCCAAAGAGGAGAGACTGTGGGAGGTGCAGCGAATTTTAACAGCACTAAAACGTAAACTGCGTGAAGCAAAAAGGCAGGTTAGTTTGAGTGGAACATCTTTTTCTTTGAGGCTGGTGTGTTGTAATATGTTACAGTAAATCGAAAATTTCCAGGCTTGATTTTTCCAAGGCACAATGAATGTTTAGATGAATGTTTCTAATAAAATTTGCACTTGTATTATGGTGCTGATATGAATGAATCTTGGCAATGTGATTTAGGAACTATATGCTTTGTCCCATCCACAGCCTTCCTCCTCCTCCCACCCCTCTCTGGCGCACCCACTCTCTCTGGGCCTCCCTTCAACTCCTTTCCCTTTCTCCATAACTTAGTTCTTCATTTGAATTTCAAGATTACTTATTCTATTGTTCCAGATATAACTTGATGTTTGCTATCTTATTTTAAATTCATTGTCAAAGCTGAATATTAATTTAATAATTCTTGCAATGTTCCTATACATTAATCTGTTTTTAACGCACTAATTTCTACCTTTGCCTGTATTTTCTTGATGTACTTCTGAAAACCTTTATGATGCTGTCTACAAGTTTCATCTGCCCTCTTTGCTTGGTCTTATTCTGTCGCTTTCAATTCTCATTTAGACCACAATTCTTTTGTTTTCATCTCAGCATTCTTTTACTTTTTATCCACTTTCAGGAATGTGAAACTAAGATTGCCCAGGAAATTGCAAGCCTTTCCAAGGAGGATGTTTCTAAAGAAGAAATGAATGAAAATGAAGAAGAAGTTATCAATATTCTTCTAGCTCAGGTCTGTTAAATGTCAGAATTATGTTTTTAATTTAGTGCTGCGTTCAAAAATTATTTTCAAATCATTTTTATTTCACTAAATTAAGCCATTTAGAACATAGACAAGTACAGCATAGTAAGGCCCTTTGGCCCTCGATATTGTGCCGTCCTTTTATCCCACTCTAAAATCAAACTAACCTGCATATACCCTTCATTGTACTGTCTTCCATGTGCCTATCCTAGAGTCGCTTAACTGTCCCTAATGTATCTGATTTTACTACCACCGCTGGCAGTGCATTCTATGCACTCACCCTTCCTGAGTAATGAACCTACCTCTGACATCTCCCTTAAACCTTCCTCCAATCATCTTAAAATTATGTCCCCTCGTGATAGCCATTTCTTGCCCTGGGAATAAATCTCTGTCTATCCACTCTATCAATGCCTCTTGTGCACCTGTATCAAGTCACCTCTCATCCTTCTTCACTGCAGTGAGAAAAGCCTAGCTCCTTCAACCTTTCTTCATAAGACATGCCCTCCAATCTAGGCAGCATTTTGGCAAATCCACTCTGCACCCTCTCTAAAGTTTCCACATCATTCCTATAATGAGGCGACCAGAATTGAACACAGTATTCCAAGTTTCATCTAACCAGGACTCTATAGAGCTGCAGCACAACCTTGTGGCTCTTAAACTCAGTTCCCCTGCTATTGAAAGCTAACACACCGTATGCCTCCTTAACAACTCTATCAACTTGGGTGGCGACTTTGAGGGATCTATGGACATGGACCCCAAGATCCCTCTGTTTCTCTACATTGCCAAGAATCCTGCCTTTAACCCTGTATTCTGCACTCAAATTTGACTTTCCAAAATTAATCACTTCATACTTTTCCAGGTTGAACACCATCTGCCACTTATCAGCCCAGTTCTGCCTCCTTTCAATGTACCGTTGCCCTACAACAGCCCTCCACACTATCCACCATTCCATCAACCTTCGTGTCATCGGCAAACATACTAACCCACCCTTACACTTCCTCATTCAAGTCATTTATAAAAATCACACAGAGCACAGGTCCCACAACCAATTCCTGCAGAACACCAGTGATCACCGAGCTCCAGGCTGAATACTTTCACATGAACAATTTAGATTAGATTAGATTAGGTTCCCTACAGTATGTAGGGACAGGCCCTTCAGCCCAACAACACACCAACCCTCCGAAGAGTAACCCACCCTGATGCTATATTTACCCTTGTCTAATGCACCTAACACTAGGGGCAATTTAGCATGGCAATTCACCTAACTTGCACATCTTTGGATTGTGGGAGGAAACCCACGCAGAGATGGGGAGAATGTGCAAACTCCACACAGACAGTTGCCCGAGGGTGGAATCGAACCCGGATCCCTGGTGCTGTGAGGCAACAGTGCTAACCACTTAGCCATCGTGCCACCCATTTACTTCACATTTAAATGTGATACATACAGAATAATAAAAAAGAACTAAATCTTTGTTATAGTTCATCTGCACTGAAAATATATATTCTTCTCATTCTCCAAAAAGGTACTGTTCCATGCCAACACTGCCAAAGACAGAAACATGGCCTATTAAAATATTATTTAATCTAGGTAATAAAGCACAAGGTGGACAGTTAAAAATCTTTTACAAAATTGCCATTTGGAGAACCCTGGGTTAATAAAAGGAAGCCATTATAGGTTTGTTTAAGGCATAATATGTCTGACCAACTTGATTTGAGTTTTTTTGAGTAAATAACACAGAGGACTGATGAAGGTAGCGTGGCTGATTTGCATGTAGAGTTTTAAAAGATGTCTGATAAAGTGCCATGGTAACAGATATATTAATAAAACTGAAACCTGTGGATTTAAAGATGCAATTACAGTGTGGGAAATAGTTAAAGGACAGAAAACAGAAAATATCAGTGAAAGATAATTAATTGGACTGGAGAAAGGAATTAATTGGTGTCTTCCAGGGGTCAGTACTGGGATGCTTGCTATTTACCTCAGATTAACGGCCTGTACCTGGTTGTGGGATGTAATTTCAAAGTTTACAGATGATGCAAGACTTGGGAATATAATAAATAGAAAGGAGAATAGAAATAGACTCCAGAGAGCCACAGACTGGTGAACTGGGCAAACACATGGCAAATGAAATATGCGAAATAGAAAGTGAAGTATTTTAGAAAAAAAAAATGCATATATTATCAAGTATAATTTTAAAGAGGATACAGGAACAGAGATCTGGGTGTTCCTATGTACAAATCTTTGAAGGTGATGAGGCTGATTGAAGAACATTTGGCATTTTCAGCTTACTATAAATCAATCAGTTCAACATCTCTTCGAATCCATAATTTGGGATGATATTAATAGGTGGTTCGAAATTCATCAGTCAATCACAGCTGTACAGATTTATTAAAGGTGAATTCTTTAACATACCTTCAAAATAACCATTTTGGCTATCTGATGAGGGTGGTAGATGAAATTTAATGTGGCTAACTGAAATAATAGTTTGAGATGGGGAATTGGAAATATGCGTTTGATGGAAAAACACAAGCATGTGGGTGAACAGGAAGCCATTTATTAAGTAAAGGTCATTAAAAGACCATGAGCTGAAATAGTTCAGCTGCCTACGCAGCTAAGCTTTGCCTCGATTTTCTGTTTTTATTTTAGATTTTCAGCATCTGAAGTGCTATTTATACGAAATACTGGAGAATTCCACAGGGCCTATAGAATTATGTTTCTCCCTAGTGTATTGCCTTGAACAGATTTCACTTTACTAAGTCACTTTATTATAGTTCCATTTTTTGACCATTGAAGCACTCCGGATACTTCACCAGTGTAGTACGTGACACTTCAAGGCACTTATGAACATGGCATTTTGTCCAGTCACTGTTTAGCCATGTGTCAGGAATTGCTTTAGTTCTTACATGGAAAAGTTGTTTTAAAGGAAAATGAGATCCTGACAGAGCAGGAGGAACTGCTGGCCATGGAACAGTATTTACGGCGGCAAATTGCATCCGAGAAAGAGGAAATTGAACGCCTTCGAGCTGAGATTGCAGAAATTCAGAGGTGAGTAACACGCTATTGAAAAGCATGCCTGGTACAGTAAATATCAAATTGGTTAAATTTGGTATGCTTGCAGGGGAGTCCAAAATTAAATGATATATTTTTAAAGGAAAGGTTTAAAAGAAACCTTCTAATACAGGGGGTGGTGCATCCCCTGCCAGAGAAAGTGATCATTGAAAGTACAGATAATACATTTAAAAGACAGTGGATAAGTACATGAATAGGAAAAGTTTGGAGGGATATGTGTGAAGCTCAGTCAAGTGGGACTAGTTTGGGAATATGGTTGGTGTGATGAGTTGGACTAAAGGGACTGTTTCCATGCTGTATGACTCTATGACTCCACATGGATATTGGCCAGATGTAGGAAAAGAGTATGACATAGACTGAAAGGCCTGTTTTGATGCTGTATGACTCTAAATTATTTTGAAACGAAATGGGCCAGTTTCCTTATTGACAGGAATGTGGATATGAGCTTGGACTGGATTGCTGGGTTGGGCAAAGCAAACATTTGTAGATGGTCTTAACCTTTCTCTCCATTGTAATCTTAACTTCAGATTTTGAATTACAATAATAATTCCAATAGTAAATACACAGTGACGACATTTCAATAAAGAGCTAACATTGGATGCTGTCACTAAATGAAACAAAAAAAACAAGAAAAGCAGAATGGTTACAGACACATTTCAAAGTGGCTGAGGATATCAGTTCAGAGAATGTGAAGACCAAATCTGCCTTGACAGTTGTCAGCAGAAGAATCTGACATGCAATGGGAAACATAAAAATTAAACATGTTAAAAATATCACTTACCATCTGCAAAGATACTTTAAGTGTGGCTCCCTTCTGTGGAAAGATCTAAAATGAGGTTTCTCCTGCTTGCTTTTTAGTCGGCAGCAACAGCACGGCCGGAGCGAAACAGAGGAATATTCCTCGGAGAGTGAGAGCGAGAGTGAGGATGAAGAAGAGCTACAGCTCATCCTGGAAGACCTACAGCGTCAAAATGAAGAGCTGGAGGTACCTTTAATTAATACTTCAAAAGGACAACTTGGCTAATGACTGGTGCTACATAAATTCTTGCAATTAGACAACATTATGTACTTTTGTTTACAGTCAAGACAGTTGGTGTGCCAAGTATTTGTGGTCCTCCTTTAATCATTGGTATTTTTATGTTTTTTTCATTTCAGCCACTAAAGGGAACATTGTAGTGATGATAGCCAGGAGGAATCACTCAGTGTGGCTAGTACCTAACACTGCAGTCATTCTAGTCTGCATTCACATTAATTGTGGCCTTGTAGATTTGTCATCATTAAATACTTTAGGCTTTAATAAGCAGTTGCTGTTCAACTCCTGAATGTGGTCAAGTACAGGAATTCCTAGATAGGTAACAAGCCTAAACACTTCATTAACCCCTTGCAGTTGTAATTTGTTAAGAATGGTAGCCAAGTCTAAGTGACAAACAGCTTTATCCACACAGGCACTCTGTATTTTCACAAACTCACACCAACAGGAGAAGCATTAAGAACAGTTGGGCATGTACATTCGGTCCACACTGGCTTGACGCATGTGCGACCGTTCCTGACACCCTTCTAGTCAGCAGCGGGCATCTCAAATAGCATTGATGTCACTGTAGCACATAGAAAAATATAACTTAGCAGCAATAATTCATATTAGTTCCCAGAGATATCAGCCCCAATGAGATTTTGAGCACTGCTTCCTTGAGCTTTATGCAGGGAGCTGTCGCACAGCCCAGGCAATGCAACTCTAGTTTCACCATTTCAAGTCCCACTTTGGGTAATACATTTTTATTAAATACTCTTGTTAAGATGCTTTCTCTTAATAGTTTCATGAAAATGTGCTCTTAACCGAAATATTACAATTTATTCTTCTCATTGGAAGATGAGGAAGCTAATTTACTGAAATGTTTTTGTTACATTTCCACCATCACTGAATCATCAGTTCATGTTATACAGAGGGAACAATTAGGAAAAATGTGTGTGCTAGCTATGAGCACTTGCAATTGGTTAAGAATTGCATCGACCTAAATGTGGGTAATTTGAACTTCATTGTTAGTCTGCATTAAGTCAACTTGTCTGTTTAAATATATGCACCTGGTGCTCTGGTATGGTAAGTAGGCCCGTGCGGGTGCAGGAAGTCCTTCCCCATTACATTTCTTTTTGCAATTGGATTTATTTTTTCATCGGTAGTTACAATCTGCAATGTTTTCTTGGTTCACAAGAAAACTGTATAGGTTGAATTCCATAACTTATGGCCCAGGCAGTTTAATGTTCACTGTTTCTTTTTTGTCAGGTGAAGAACAACCACCTGAACCAAGCAATCCACGATGAACGAGAGGCCATTATCGAACTGCGAGTGCAGCTTCGACTGTTACAGATGCAAAGACTGAAACGAGAGAATCAGACTCAGGAAGATGCAGAGGAACTTGGGGAGAATGCCACTAGCGCTCAGCAGCATAGGGACGTTGTGAGCGACACAAGAGTTGCACAAGAGCAGCCCAAATCTGTGAAGGAAACATTGAAACCCTCTCCAAGCAAAGATCGTAAAGAGACCTCGATTTGAAGCATTCTGCATGACTTGTTGCATTGCAGCTGCACTTAAAACTCTGACCAGAAAGCTGTACAAGCAGTGAACTGTAACAATTCTTGTATTCCTTTTCTACAGTTCATTTTTGGTGAATGAAAGTTACAATATCCCCAAGTATAACGTTAAAACCCATGAGGTGAAATGGTGTTGGTAAGCACATAGAAGGCAAATCTTTTGAGTTTTTTTTTAAAAATGGAGATGGGGTTTTTGTTTTGTTACAGAGAACTGTGAAATGTCTCCAGGCCACTCTTTTGTTTTGTAATTATGCATGTGGAAAGTACTTTATTTTAAATGGAAATTTCCCTATTAAAAGAAATCTATATTTCTAGCTGAGGATCAGTCAGTGCCAGGAATGTTCAGGATAGAGGCCTTTAAGTAAACACAAATAATAAATACAGATGAGTGATTTAACTAAATTGTCACCAGTGAGCAAAGTTGATAAATGTTACGTGGCTGTCAGTAACCTGTCTTTTTTATTTTATAAGCTCAGTATTTATCATTAATTCAAATGATTGGAGGATATTATATAGATTTCACAGTAATACTGACCTGATTGTGTCCTGGACTTCTGATAACTCCTGCTTTTGTACAGTTGTTTGCACTGATCCATAATTTAAAATAAAAACAACAAAATGCCCGGATCTGCACCTACATGTGTTGAGAATATTCCAGAGTGACTTGAGGCTTTTGTGAAGCGTCGTTCAACTCTGGATTGCAAAGAGAGTTTTTTTAATTAATGCAAATAATCTCAGCTGAATAATTCAAGTGCCATTACTTTGAAAATTATTGTCACAAGAGGCTGCCTGGTGCAAATGTCCTGACGACTTAACCTTTCATCATCATTTAGCTAGTCACAGTCTATGTGCTAATGGAACTCTGGGAGTCTGCCTTCAAAAAAGTAGATTCTGTATGTAATCATTATCTTCTGAATAAAATACCTTTTTCATAATTTGTTCTCCACACACTATGGATATTGATCTCAAGTCAGCTAATTCAAGCAAGTCTCAACCAGAGTGGAAAGCAGGAATCCGGGCTATTTTCCCTGAAGGGTTGATGAATGAGGGGTGACCTTATAGAAGTTCATAAAATCATGAGGGGCATAGATACGGTGAATAGTCATAGTCTTTTCCCCATGCTGAATCCAAAACTAGAGGGCATAGGTTTAAGATGAGAGGGGAAAGATTTAAAAGGGACCTAAGGGGCAACATTTTCATGCAAAGGGTGGTACATCTATGGAATGAACTACAGAGGATGTGGTGGAGGCTGGTGCAACTACAACATTTAAAAGGGGATGAGTGTATGAATAGGAAGGGTTTAAAGGGTAATGGGTCAAATGCTAGCAAATGGTGCTAGATTAATTTAGGATATCTTGGCAAGTTGGACCAAAGGTACATCTCTATAACTATATGGACCAGTAGAATATATCCTTGGATATTAAAGAAAGTAGCCACAGAGACTATGATTGGAGTAGCTTCATGAAGAGGTAATCATGTCTGAAAATTTATAAGAATTCTTTGAGGAAGTGACAAAGCAAGTAGGTAAAAATGAATGTGATTATATTTGGATTTTCATAACGCACCACACGTTAGGCCATGGTATTGGGAATACTGTATTAGGAATATTATATTATATTGGATTGACTAATTAATAGGAGAAAGTGAGGACTGCAGACGCTGGAGATCAGAATTGAGCGTGTGGTGCTGGAAAAGTACAGCAGGTCGGGCAGCATCCGAGGAACAGGCGAGTCGATGTTTCAGGCATAAGCCCTTCATCAGTAAAGATTGCTGATGAAGGGTTTTTCCCTGAATCATTGATTATCCTGCTCCTCGGATGTTGCAATTTGTAACTAGTGAAGTGCTCCATCTGTGCTGAGGCCACAATTATTTATTATGTATTAATGACTTAAATGAGGAAAGTGAACTATAACAACATAGGCAGAAAACACAACAATAGGTGGAAGGCAAGTGGAGTGGAATCCTTTGTCTGCAGAGGGACACAGGCAGTCTGAGTGAGTCATAGAGATGTACAGCACGGAAACAGTAGGCAGAAAACTTGGCAGATGGATTATTCTGTAGAAAAATGTGAGGTTATGCACTTTGGCAGGAAGATTAGAGCAGCTGAATATTATTTAAATGGAGAAAGAGTGCAGAAAGCTACAGAACAGAGAAATTTGGGAGTCCTTGTGCATACATCACAAAACGTTAGAATCCAAACACAATGGGTAAAAGGCAAATGGAATGTTGGCCTTTATTTCAAAGAAAACGGTGTATAAAAGCAGGTGTTTTGCTGAAACTATCCAAGGTACTACTCAGAGCACAGTTGGCATACTGAATAGTTTTTGGCCCTTTATCTAAGGAAATACATAGCAGCATTAGTCAATCCAGAGATATCCAGTACGGAGGGAGTGCCTTATGAAAAAAGATTGACGAGCTTGGGGTTTAAGGGAGCTTAGAGGAATGAGAGAAGATCTTACTAAAACATAGAAGATTCTGAGGAAACTTGACAGAGTAGATAGAGAGGTTATTTCCCCCGGTGGGAGGGTTTAGCACTTGGGAGAATAATCTAAGTGGCTGCCCTTTTAAGGCAGAGATAAGGAATTTCTTCTCTGAGGGTAGTGAATTTGAGGGATTATTTACTGCAGAGGGCAGTCAAGGCTGGGTTAATCAAGGCTGAAAGACAGATTTTTAATCCTTAAGGGAGTCAAAGGTTATTGGGAGAAGGCAGGAAAGTGGAATTTAGGATGATCAGGTCAGCAATGATCTAATTGAATGGCAGAGCAGACTTGATGGGTTGGAAGGTTTGACTGCGTGGCCAGTTCTTTGGAAATAGTTGATTCTGCAAGTGGTAAATGCATTGGTAAATTTTACCAACAGATAGGTGAGGTAATGAGGAGCTGAGTGATAATGAGATAGGAAAATAATTCAATGTGGTTCATTCTGAAACTGATCAGTCTGGGTAATTAGGGCCACATATGGGAGTGTTTGGTGAGAGCTACAGCGTAGTCGTTTGTCTCTCTGAATGCTATAACTGGAGAAAACTGAGATTCATCTAGGAATGGATAGCAGACTTCCTTGATAGAGATTGAGAGAGGTGAGAGACCAGGCTTGAATTGTCCATGTAGCTCATGAAACTGATCCCATGATTATGGAGAATATCATAAGATAGGATTTATCATAAGTTGGTATAGATCCTTGGGGGAGCTAACATTGCAGCCGTGGCAGAATGCTATGTCTGGGTATGGTCTTGAAGGATCACAAATGTTCAAGAACCTAACCATTAACATAAAGACAATTCTTATGAGAAAGAAACATGAATTATTATAATTCAAACACAATAACAGGTTTTGGGGGTTGGGAGGGGAGGAAATACAGTGATCTTTATCCTTTGTTATGATTCCCTTAGAGAGCGCCAGTTTTTCTTAAAGACTCAAAGTAATTATATAGAACATAGAAGGATACAGCGCAGTACAGGCCCTTCGGCCCTCGATGTTGCGCCGACCGAATCCTACCTAACCTATACTAGCCCAATAACTTCCAAATGCCTATCCAATGCCCGCTTAAATGACCATAAAGAAGGAGAGTTCACCACTGATACGGGCAGGGCATTCCATGAACTCACAACCCGCTGTGTGAAGAATCTACCCCTAACATCTGTCCTATACCTACCACCCCTTAATTTAAAGCTATGTCCCCTAGTAACACCTGCCTCCATTAGCGGTAAAAGGTTCTTAGTATCTACCCTATCTAAACCCCTAATCATCTTATACACTTCTATCAGATCTCCCCTAAACCTTCTCTTCTCCAATGAGAACAGCCCCAAGTGCCTCAGCCTTTCCTCATAAGATTTTCCTACCATTCCAGGCAACATCCTGGTAAACCTCCTCTGCACTCGTTCTAAAGCTTCCACATCCTTCCTATAGTATGGCGACCAAAACTGCACACAATACTCCAGATGAGGCCGCACCAGAGTCTTATACAGTTGCAACATGACCTCAGGACTCCGGAACTCAATTCCTCTGCCAATAAAGCCCAGTACACCATATGCCTTCCTCACAGCACTATTTACCTGGGTGGCAACTTTCAGAGATCTGTGTACATGGACACCAAGATCCCTCTGCTCATCCACACTACCAAGTAGCCTACCATTAGCCCAGTAATCCATCATCTTGTTATTCCTACCAAAGTGAATGACTTCGCACTTAGCTACATTGAATTCCATTTGCCACATTTCCGCCCAGCTCTGCAACTTATCTATATCCCGCTGTAACCTACCACTTCCTTCCTCACTATCCACAACTCCACCGACTTTTGTGTCATCCGCAAACTTGCTTACCCAGCTTTCAAGTCCTTCCTCTAGATCATTTATAAAGATAACAAAAAGCAATGGTCCCAAAACAGATCCTTGTGGTACACCGCTAGTAACTGCACTCCAAGATGAACATAATCCATCAACTACTACCCTCTGTCTCCTTCCAGCCAGCCACTACCCTCTGTCTCCTTCCAGCCAGCCACTACCCTCTGTCTCCTTCCAGCCAGCCTATTGAAGGACAAGGTTGCACTTTCTGAACTTTTTGTTGTCACTTTCAAACAAAAATTGATGATTTAAACATGAATTAAATAGGCAAAATGATACTTTAACCTAAAAGGGTAGATTTCACTTTAAAACAGCAGTACAATGCTGTTGGCAGACTTGGAGCATCAAAGCTGTTGTAAAGTGTCTCCCACCACACAAGAAGTGTCAGGAGTTGGCACCAGAGCCGACCTTTCAACCAACCACTCAACTTGGTTTGAATCTTCTGGAAGTGATTAGCAGCAGTAAGGCCCACTCCCTCTCTCCAGTTGCCCCAATCCTGACAGCACAGATTTCCAGAGAATCCGGTGTCCAACTCCTGGGATAATCTCCATAATCTCTAACAGCCTGGTCAACTCTGGTAAAACTCTCTTCCATGGAGAGATTGTTTCTTTTGTGATCTGGAGATTCTGGACAAAACACCATTAGAAGTATCTTGTGGACTTTTACACAAACAGTTACTTCTGGTTTCACAGCAGCAGCTTCTGTTCTGAGTCAGGTTTTTTCTTTAAGTCAATACTGCAATTGTTTGCTCTCTCCCATTCTCATCCCCATCGTAACCTGAGATCACCTGGCCTGTTCTTGACTGAGATATTTGCTGGGAATTCCAATTACACCTTTTCCAGAACCCTTTTGCATTTAAAGGGACTTTTACAAAACAAAGATACAAGCCTTTACCCAAAGAACAATATTTAACACATCCCCCTCTGTCACTCTTTCCAGTAACTGGGATATAATAACTTCATAGCACAATTTAAAACAAGTGCTACAAAATGCAGTTGTAATCTATTCCACATCTCAAACCTTGGGCTCAAGAGCCTGGACCTCCGTAATTAGCACTGAGTGCTTATCCTTTCCCAGGTTTTTGCCTGTTCTGTTTCTTAAGCTGGTAGTCTACTTCCTTTTTTATTCACAGGATAGAGCATCTTAGCTCTGACGAGAAGCTGGATAAGTTTGGGTTGTTTTCTTTGGAGCAGAGAAGGTTGAGGGGCAGTCTGATAGAGGTGTGTAAGGTTGTGAGGGGTATAAGACAGGATAGATAGAAAGCAGTTGTTCCTCTTAGCTGAAAGGTCAGTAACAAGAGGGAACACTTCTAAAGTGAAAGGCAGGAGGTTTAGAGGGGATTTGGAATTATTTTTGCTCAGAGGATGGTGGGGTCTGGAATGCACTGTTTGAGAGGGTAGAAGAAGAGGGGAAACATCACAATCTTTACAAAGTACCTGGACGAGCACTTGAAGACGATGGGCCAAGTACTGGACAGTGGGACTGTATAGATTTTGTATATTTTGGCATTGCAGACTCGATAGACTGAGGGGCCTTTTCTGTAATGTACAAATCAATGATTCATCTCTCTGTTGCACCACAGCCCTCTATTTTGAGAGTCACTGGAAGATGCTGTAGTTTCTTTCTCTTAAGTATGTGCCTAAAGAATTGTAATTGTCTCTTCTGCAGATGTTCTTCCTTTTAAAACAAGGCCCAGTATCAATGGCAAACCATGCTGAACACCCTCTTCAAGGTCACTGTGTTATTCCTGAGATACAATGGAATGCTATAGGTCAGAATAGGGTCTGCCAGACGTTCCTCACAATTGCCAGTTTTGCTTCATTTTGGAAATACCTTGATTTTCAATCCAAAGTGGATGGCTTTGTGTTTCCGCCTATATCCACATATTTTTGTTTTAATTCATTATGGGGATGTGGACATCAAGTCAGCACCTATTGCTCTCCCTCCAATATCTGCAGACTTGAAGATACAAACTATCTCTCTTTCACAAACGTGACTTTTTTCGTTAGTTCACTCATGGGATGTAGGTGCCACTGGCTGGGCCAGCATTTATTGCCCATCCCTAGTTACCCCTGAGAAGGTGGTGATGAGCTGCTGCCTTGAACTGCTACAGTCCATTGTGCTGTAGGTAAAGGAGCAGGAACTGAATCTTTGATTTTATTTGATTTATTATCGGCCGAGATACAGTTTTGTTGTTTTGTGTGCTAACCAGACAAATCATTTCCTGCATAAGATCATTAGGGTAATAGAACAGAATGTCATATTACAGAGGTGTAGAGAAAGAAACACTAATATATGAGAGGTCTGTTCACAGGTCTGATAACAGTGGTGAAGAAGCTGTTCTTAAATCTTCTGGTATGTGTTTTCAAACTTTTGTACCTTCTGCCCAATGGGAGAGGGTGGAAGAGAGTATAATAGATGGGGGGGGGGGTCTTTGATTATGTTGGCTGCTGTCCTGAGGCAGTGGGAAGTTTAAATGGAGTCAATGGAAGGAAGGCTGGTTATCTTGATAGACTGGGCTGCGTTCAGAACTCTCTGTAGTTTCTTGCGGTATTGGGCAGGGCAGTTGCCATATCAAGCTGTAATGCACGCGGATAGGATGTTTTCTATGGTGCATTTATAAAAATCAATAAGACATACTGAGTTTCCTGAATATAGTATGGGGGTGAATGTGCAGTCTTGCAGGGCATCAGTATTGAGGGTTATCATGGAGGAGGCACTATTGCTTATCCCTACTCTTTGCAGTCTATGGGTCAGGAAGTTGAGGATCCAGTTGCAGAATGGGGAGCAGAGACATTGGTCTTGGAGTTTGGAGATTAGTTTATTTGGAATTATGGTGATGAAGGCAAAGCTAAAGTCAATAAAGTCAAGGAGTATGACCTAAGTGTCCTTGTTATCAAGATGTTCCAGGGATGAGAGTAGCACCAGGGAGATGGCATCTGCCGTGGAGCTATTACGATGGTAGGCAAATTACAGTGGATTAAGGCAATCTTGGAGGCTGGAGTTGATGTGGGCCATTACTCCACTCTCAAAGTGGGTGTCAGAACCAATAGGCAGGATTCATTAAGGCACGTTGCCTGATTTATCTTTGGAACTGGGATGATAGTAATTTTCTTGAAGCATGTAGGAACCTCCTGTCAGAATAAGGAGTGGTTAAAGATGTCTGCAAATACTCCTGCCAGCTGTTCCACACAGGATTGGAGTGCACAGCTGGGGAGTCTATCTGGGTCAGTTGCTTTCTATGAGACAACATTCCGTGGAATCTCATGGACATGATTAACATTGGAAGAAAATGACAAAAGAAAAATATGAAGAAACAGGAGACTGGTGGACTCAGACCGGGAAAAGAGAGCCTGCAGGCAAGTTTGATTTGGTGGGTATTAAAGGAGAAATACAAAACAGCAAAGGCAATTGAACAAGATGGTTTCATTTTTATAAATTCAGTTGGGTATGTGGGCTTCGATGGTATGTACAGCATTTATTACCCATCCCTACTGCCTTGAACTGCTGCAGTTCATGTGCTGTAAATTGACCCACAATGCTCTTACAAGAGAATTGTAGAATTTTGATCTAATCAGTGAAGGGATAGCAATATATTTCTGATTCTGGATGGTGAGTAGCTTGGAGGGGAACATGGTGTTCTCATGTATCGCCTGTGTCCTTCTGAATAGATGTGGTCATGGGTTTGGAAAGTGCTGCCTAAGAAGCCTTGGTGAATTACTGCATCTTGCAGATAGTACACACAGTTGCTATTGACTGTCGGTGGTAGAGGGAGTGGATGTGATGCCAATTAAGCAGGTTGCTTTATAGGATGGTGTCAAGGTCTTTGAATATTGCTACAGCAACACACATTCAAGTGGAGAATATTCCATCACACTTTCCTCCTGATTTGTGTCTTGTAGGTGGTGGACAGTCTTTGGAAGAGTTCTAGCCTGTGAGTTGCTGTTGCATTTATATGCTCATCTGGTTGAGTTTTTGGTCAATGGTAACACCAGGCTGTTGCTAGTGGGGGAATTCAGTGAGGGTAAGACCATTGAATGTCAAGTTGCAATGGTTAGTTTCTTTCTTGTTATTGATAGCCACGGTCTAGCACATTTGTGTTGCAAATGTTCCTCGTCAGCCCAGGCCTGGATATTGTGCAGGTCTTACTACATTTGGACATAAAACTTTTTCAGCATTGAAGAAGTCACAAGTGGTATACATTGCACAATCGCTGAACTTCCTCACTTCTGACTTTGTGATGGTGGGAAGATCATTGACGAAGCAGCTGAAGGTGGGCTGAGGACACTACACTGAGAAACTCCTGCGGAGACATCCTAGAGCTAAGATTGACTGACCTCCAACAGTCTTATCATCTTTCTCTGTAGCAGGCACATTCATTTAGCAGAGAGCTTTCTCTAGATCGGATTCCTAGTGATTCTAGTTCTACCAAGGCTCCTTGATGCTACAGGCAGTCACTCTCAAGTCTTTTGTCTGTGTTTGAACCCATTCTCTAATGAGGTCAGCAGCTGAGTGGAACCCAAAGTGAACATTAGTCAGCAAGTTAAGTGCAACTATTAGTTCATAGCACTGTTGATAAGCCTTTTATCACTTTGCGGATAATGAAGCAGAAACTGGGTTGAATTTGTCCTTGTTCACATTTAGGATACATCTCAATAATTTTCTGCTTTGCTGAGTAAATAGTGTTGTAGGTTTTTTTTTAGTTAAAGGTTTGTGAACTCTTCACACTAGCCGAGGGAAGGGAGAAAGGGAAATTGTTTTTAGATGCTGATTGTTATCTCTCCACAGGGACCTTGCAGGAGTTGAGCAGAGAATGAGGCCTTCACCTACTTGATGTGATCTTCAAGAATAATGCTAACAAAAGAAGAACAAATCTGAAATTTGAAGCATCTATGCTTGCACAAATAACTGATAGTGGACACTGATGTCCTTGTCATGTACAGTGTCAAAATAGTAGCTATTTTTAAGTCATGTTAAGACCAGTGGAGTCTTGCACACTTCAAAAAGTGTGAGCTTTGATATTAGACTGCATCACTCATCTTCGATACTACATGGGTATTGAATAGGGTCTAATGGTTGGAAGGGATGTGGGGAAGCAGTGCAACACACACATATACACACACGCATTCACTGAAGGAACTGCGCTGTCAAATAATCTGGGCAGCTGAATGGAACCTACAGGCAATGAAGTTAGGGTATAGTTTTCCAATGGTCATGTGAATGGTAAGAGATCAGAATTAAGATGACCAGGAGCACCACTGAGAAATCAATACTCTAAAATAATAAACAAATTCAGATTCCAGGAAGTAGAATTGAACAGAATTATCTCGTCTCAAGTGAAGTTGTCACAGACTCCTGAATTCTAGGTGAAGCCCTGGTCAAACGGAAGCAAGGCCTGACATGGACTAGGATGGAAGGTCCATTATTCTGATCTTTAAATTTCTTTATTTTTTAAATGTATTCCTATGAGTTTGTACTTTGCATCCAAGAGACCATGAAGGTCTGTAATGCTGGACGACTTTCTTCTTTTCTAATTTCTTTCAAAGAATTTATACTGAAAAATCTGTACCTAGATACCTTTGTCTCTAATATGGTACCCTAAGTGGCGACTTGTAAACTTTTCACTGTACTCACATAAATACATAAGGCCATTAAATCTAATTTACAGTGGGTCATGATCCCAATCACTGTTTGGTGACCTTCATTGGTGTGCAATGTGAAAATGCTTATTGTTTTCAAACCCCTCCCTATCCCTGTACTGCCCTCCAATCTCCTTAATGGCATGGTGTCTTACAGCTCACATGAAATTTTTCAGGACATTTGATTACATTAAAGATGCCATACTAGCTTTAATTATGTAAAAATACAAATCAGTTCTGCTCTGTTTCCTGTGCAGTTTTAGTACAACAGTGAGAGAGCAATAGGATAGGAATGCATTGTAGACTGGGTACAAGCTGTTACCTGGATATCCTTTGTGCTTAAAACATAGAACAATTGGAATAGATTAAGAGAATAACACGTTAAAGATACTTCACCAAGACAGCATGAGGGATCTAGCATTATCAAAAGTATTAATAAGGTCCAAGAATTGCTGTTAGAGATCCACAAGATAAATGAAATGACTTTGTGCCCAACAGCAGCTGACTTATCAAGCACTGCCACCTACTGTCTACTGATTGGTTGAAGAATCTTGGTAACTGCCTCAGTGGACAGTAGATGGGGCTAGATGTACAGAAGGAAATTGCTTTTAGTAAATGAGGTATTTGAGGTCACGAGTGGACAAATCTCTGTGGATGTTTCCTATAAATAAATGGTCTTTCTGAATGCATTTGATAAGCTTCCACATAATAACTGTGGTATTTATATTAAGAAAGGGTAGAGGCATGAGTAGGACAATAGGTTGACACGATGGGAGGCTGACATGATCAGTTCTCTGTTCAACAAGCCTCATGTTTGATTTTAGAAAAGTCAATGTCTTGGATTAAGAAACAGAGTGGCATATTGAAGATTGAGAACAGTAGCAGGAAGATTAAGAATGAACTCCCATTTGTTGTTATTTGCCCAGTTTTGCAAAGTTAACAATTATACACTCCGGATCAAAGGCTAACAAGTTGGAATAAAACCTTAAATGATTAAATGAGAACAGTGGTGCAAGAGGTGATTGGATGTTATATAAAGACACCTCAAAGCTAGCACAGGTCTAAAATACACCGAAAATCGATTCCCTATCTTAACAGGCAGTGGGAACTGTGGAATACAAGGCAAAACTGGGGAAAAGGGCAACAGCCACACCTGTGGAGCTATTGTCAGATTCTGTTGCAAGTACAGCATTCAGTTTGGTACTTTGGGAAGAATATGTTGGTCTTAAGAGTGTGTACAGCTGCAATTTAACCCTTTGGTGGATTGCTATGTTGCATTACTTGGCCAATCTGCAAGTCACCATGTTGTAGTTGTGAAAGTGGCACATTTTCTGATAAAATGTGAAAAAGATTTCCTAGATGTTTGTCTGCACATTCACAGCAGCCAGATTTCCCAAGAGAAACCTTGAGCCTCAGAAAGTGCACTGAGCAGGTTTGTGCAAGCTGGTGTTTGGCATGGTTCAGAATCAAAGTCCAGGCCTTCACTTGGATAAAAAGTATGACATCATAGCAACCAGCCACTACAAAGGCTTCACTGCTTCTCGATCATTTTTGTTTCAGTTTTATTGTCAATCAGTCCAATGTTCTTCAAACTTCCACTCTCCACAGACCCATAACCAAATGCACTCGAAGTCCCATTCACCGTGTGTGTGTGTGTGTGTGTGTGTGTGTGTGTGTGTGTGTGTGTGTGTGTGTGTTGTACTAACATACATTTATTCCTGGTCCAGCTACGTCTTAGTTTTAAAATTGTCATGCACATAATTCTCAGTTCAGCAGTTATCAGATAATGTAAATCCCAGTTCACTCCCTCCAAAATGTCAAAATCAAAACTTGAACAGCAACAAACTTAAACAGTTGCATATTTATTTTTATTTGGACAAGTACAGAACATTTGTATCACAACAGCTTTTTATGACATGATCAACAACGGGCACTTGAGTGCTCACAGATATGTACATATAAAAAAGGTGCAGCATTCAGCCGATCATGATAAAAAGTTAAAATACCTGAATTTTCTGACTTAAAGCTTGTGTGCTACTCCAATTCAAAACATACTCTGCAGGACATGACCAGCATGAAACAGACATAAGTACACAGCAGCACTCTGCATAACACACACAGAAATATGCTGTACTTTTAAAATCATTTGACCACTTTGTAGTGTTAGTGCTGAGCCTGACCCAGAGAGTTCCCACTGCACACATTTGAATTCACACAGAAATCTGACCTTTTACCACACTCTGCAGCATGTAATAATAGATTAGCTGCAACAGGCAACATCTCGCTTTCTGAAAAACAAAGTCCAAAATCCACATGTGCAATGGATCATCTCATTTGATCCTGGTGGCAAGGAAGTTTAGTGGAGAAGTGGAGAGGGTCATTAAGAGAAAGATAAGGAGTCAATTGATTAGATTGTTAAATGGTTTGGAGCCAAATCAGTTGAAAAAAAAACTATTTTCAGATACAGGACTATTGCCTAGAATGAGATCAGTTTGTCCAAGGCAATACCAAGATTTTATAAACTAAAATGTGGCAAAATCTATTAAAAAAACCAAAAAGATACAAGTATTATTTATTGAACATGGAAGAATACATGGATGCTGGACTTCTTTCAAAGAAAATAAAGATCATACTTAATCTATTCATTTGTCTTTTATATTCATTCAATCTCCAAACTCAGAACTGAAGATCGATTCTGAAGGCTTAGTAATGCAGGTTGACTTGCAACACAGCAGTCTCAAATTACAATCACTTACCCTACTACAATGGGCAGGTTAGAAGTGTTGTTCCTCAAATGGGGTTCAGGGCAAGAAACATCGCCTTCAGGAGGACACTAGAGAATCCACCACATGATAGCTCATGGAGTAGCCAGTGCACAAGTGGAATACAACCCCATTTCAAAGCATTTGTTTCTGCTAGATCCACTGAATAATGTGCCAAAAATTCTGCAACAACTCATTTAACCATGGCCTCTCTTTCTGGACTGATGAGAATCTATCATGCCATTTATATCTTGTAGCCAGGATACCTATGAATTAGGTAGCTTTATTACGTTATTTAAGAACAGGCCTATAAGTTGGAAAAGACTTGTAAAAGTGGAAGACAGGTGACATGTTTGCTAAATACTGGAAGCCATTCATTATAGATGTCAAGACCGAGCTGACATTAATCATGGACTGAAGAACTCCATTAGAGAGTGACCTCATAGGCTGCCAATAAGGCACAAACACCATCAGCTTGAAGATGGTGGGATTGTTAACTCAAAAGATAGAGTTTTTATAGATGGTAGTTAGTTGATCAAAATGACCTCACATTGCAAAGATCTTTGAAAGAACATTATCCCATGGTGATTATCTAGCTTGTCTGATATCTCTATTCCCCTCACCTAGCAAGATGATGGATCATTGTTTTTATAGGTAGACTGAATGAGAAATAAAAAAGGTGCCTTGTGTGATTTAAAAGTGGAGTCAGACATGTAAATTTAGATAGATGTAACACAATATTTGCACACCAGATAGTGCAAAATTTTATACTTGTGAGTTCAGTCAGAACCACCTCACTCTGAGGTATAAATTCTAGAACAATTTGATAGGGTCTGCACACCTCTACTAACAGTTACCGTTAACCCTTGCACACGTTTTTACTTCTGTGCAGCAATGAGGAATTTGTAAAAAAAAAAGTATTCAAAAGCGTTAAGTATATATTACGTATGCATTTTTTGTCCTTTCTCCTCTATAATTCAGTCAATTCCTGTGCAATCTCCAAGGTAGTTAGAACAAAACCCATTAATGAATAAGGTGGGTAAGGAAGTGAATCAAAGCAGATCAGTGGCAGCCATTTTCTCATACCCGCGAGGCTGAAATTTGCTGTAGTATGAATGGACAAACTTCAAGACCACATTACAACTCCACTGTCCGTGTTCAAACTAAATGAGGTATAACTAATTCATTTAGGTAAAAATACCCTTGACATAACTCGCACAGTTGAGAAGAACGTTTCTGAATCAATACATGAAAGTTCTTGTACAGTATTAAGAAGTACACATTAACTTGTCTAGATCTTACTCTTTGCAAATGCAACTAGATATTGTTTATAGACAAGAATTATCAGTAACCTTTCTAATAAGTTTTCTGGAAGGAATGATTAGGTTTGAAATGGCAATCCCTCCTCCATTAAGGCGGCTCCAGGTGTTCAAGTTTGCTAGTTTTAAGAATACAGGAGTTTAAGGCTTCGGTGGTAAAATCCTCTGAGAATTTTTCAGTGGTCAAAGTATGAAAACCAAGTCACGGCCACACGACTAGTAATAGTCTAAATGAATCTCAGTGTAATACAGGGCCCCAAGGCAGGTCTCCACAATTGGAAAACCCCATCGTTCAGTGTAGAGAACAGATATCTCGCCGTATTCTAGAGCACTCACCCAGTACATTCCAGCTGATACACATATTTAATGCACACGTCAGTGACTGTTTGATCAGTCCAATGGTGCAAGGAACAAAAGCCTGTTTTAATAAGTGGAAGAAGCAGTACTCATGGAATCATCACCAAGCTTTGTACTGCTGGGGTATATGCTGGCAAAGTATCGGACATCCCGGTCTCGATCAGCCTGCAGCGCCACAGTGATTTGCTCTATGGCCTCCTGGTGAGAACTGCCTGAGTTTACAAAGTATTCTGTAAGAAAATAATGAGATGAACTGGTTTTGTAGAACAACCTTCATTTTATCTCCTAATCTCCAACCAATACATCTCAGCCAAGGGCTCTAAACTGAAACAAATGGAAAACAATGCATCTTGAGCATAAACATTCCAATCTTTGGCAACCTGAAAAATAAGAGTCTTTAAAAGTGGTCTCCTTTTAAATTCAAGACCACCAAATGTTTGCAAAAAGTATCAACTCCCAGTTGTCTTTTGCTGCTGTAAATGAAATGGTCATTAATGTGAAGTATCAGCCTACTTTCCTTTTACTTTTCAATTCTGGGGATTTAAGAAAGATATTGTATCAACCAGAGGCTAGTGGTCTTCCAGAACTCTCAGAATTTAAAAAGTATTTACTAGATCATGAAGCACTATAGCAGGTTATGGATCCCAGATCCAGAGGAATTAGAATTGACCAGCGCTCGATGACTAGCGTGGACCCTTTCCATGCTGTAATACGCTATAGTTAGCATATCTTTCACCCTCTTGTTTAACAAGGATCTATGTTCCTCTGCCATAAAAATATTTGAGAACTTGGCTTCCACCAGCTTTTCAGGAAGAGTGTGCCCTCAGAAAATTGCTTGCCTCATCTGTTTTAAATGGATCATCATTTTTAATTTTGAAAAGAGTGACCCTAGTTTGAGCTTCTCCCATTAGAGGAAGCTTTCTTTCCACATCTACCTTGTCAAATTCCCTCAGGATGTTTACTGAGATTTATTTCTCCGAATCAGGTTTTGGAAGTGGAAGAGACAACAAGTTGGGACAAACAAAATGCAAAATTAGTGAATCATTCTAACACAATCGTGTCAGTTTTCTGTAAGAGCAATTGCCCTAGACTCATTTTCCCATTTCTTCCTTTCAGATCATCATGAAATCCTTTTTTGAAAGGCCTGGACTGACACTGCCTCCACCCACACTTGGGCAGAATATTCCAGATCCCACTCACTCAGAGCATAAAAAATCTTCACGTTGCCATTGTTTCTTTTGCTGATCACCTCGAGTTGGTATCCTCTGGTTCTCAATCCCTTTGCCAACAGGAACAGTTTATGTTTGGATTCTCATTATTTTGAATACTTTAACAAATTCCCTCTTCTCCAAAGAGATCAGTCAATCTCCAATTCTCCATTTCTCCAATCTACCAATATAGCTGAAGCTGTTCATCTGTGGAGCCAGGAAACCTTTCTGCACCTTGTTGAAGGCCTTCACATCCTTCCTCAAGTGTAGAAGCAGAACTAGATGCTAAACACCAACTGAGGTGGAACCAGTGTCTCTACAGGTTCATCACAACTCCATGGCTTTTGTATACCCTGCACCCATTTATAAGGCCAAATTTCTATAAACTTTCTCAACCTGCCCTGTGACTGGAGCACAGAAATCCTCCAAGTCTCTTTTAGTCTGCACCTCCTACAAAATGCACTCCCTATTGTATATCCTTATTCATTCAGCCAAATTAAATACTTCACACTTTTGCTGTATTTAAGTTTAAATTGTCATTGTCCACCCATTCCATGATCCCACCAATATCCTGTTGATATCCATCAGCATTCACCTTTCAGTTCACAATGCTTCCAAGTTTTGTTTTATCTTAAAATTTAAGTTGTTTTGTGAACATTCCTCAAAATATAAAGGAAAGTCGAGAACCTAAAACTGGCCCCTGTGGAGGCCCACTATGTAATATGCTCCAGTCCAAAAAACTAGCAAGTGGAGGTGAGAGAGTTATCTGCTGTTAGTCAGCTAATTTTGCATTCAAACTACAACTGTTCCTTTTATTCCAAGGGCTAGAAATATTGTCTCAATCTTGTTAATAGGGCACATTCTCAAATGCCTTGGAGGTTCATGTACGTCACATTAACAGTTTACTCATGATTAATACCTTCTATTAGCCCATCAAAAAAACAAGAAAATTAAATGCAATCTGTCCTTAGCAAATCTGTGTTGGCTTTTCTTAGTCCACATTGTAAAGGCTGTCCTGAATTATTGTTTCCAAAAGATTTCTGGCCTGAAGTTGCATTTTTTTTCAACAAAATGCGACGTTTGTAACTCTCCAGTTCTCTGCAAACACCTCCCAAGAATAGAGAAAATATTAAATAAAGCAAGCTTATCTGACTAGTCCTGACAAACTTGAGTCTACCCAAAGTTTGTTACCTCCTCATTCATTTGATCATGAGCAGCATTTTCATTCTTTACAAAATATGAGCATTCATTCAACATGCCCTCTACAATTATGCACAAATTTAAGACTAAAAATAGTCCATACTTCAATTTTTACAATTTATATTTATTTAAATCAATAGTCCTCACTTTCTCCAGTTGAGACATATGGCAGATATTCTAACCTAGAAGTAAGGAAACTACCACTGCAACTTCTTTAAAAGCTGTATACTGTTCTGTTTTTCTTGTCAACATTGAAAGGTTGCCCTCCCTTAATTACTTAGCGCATTCCAGATGCTACCCGTTTCCAAACTCACCTCAAACCTTTTGATGCGATGGACACTAGTCCCTCTACTGTTTTAATTCAATACATTCCCACGAGTACCAGAATATCTCCTTTCTTGTGATTTGAAACATACTGATTAGAAAATTCTTCCAAAAAAAAAGGTGGAGAAATTCTTACCTCTCTACCCCTTACAATATTCCTGCCCCAGTCACCCACTATGACTACTATATAATTTCTGCAACTTCCTTGAAAATTTGTTTCACTATATCTTTCAGAATACTTGATGGCTTACAGGATATACATAGAATATCCATGCATATAACCAGTAAATTTAATCTGGATTTTATTGTTTAAAGTTTTCCATTTAAAACTTTTGGGGATATTGTACTAGAGACAGAAATTGAAAATCTCACCTTTTTCCAATAGGGTTTGTCTCAAAGTTTTTGCTAATAACACTCGGACATTTGGAACAGGATCAGATGCTAGTTGTAGTAAGTGTGGCATCAAATGCTCAGTAAACTGTTCCACAGGAATATAATCATCTTCAAGTATAGCCTGCATTTAAATACATAAAGAAGTGCATCCTTTAATATGCAGTGTTTATAAGAACAAAGTTAACTGTTATTAAGAGCTGAATGCTTACTAATTCTATAGCAGTGAATTGTAATTATCAGCAACCACGCTCTGGTTAGGGTACCTTGTTGAAAACTGTAATCACATACACTGGTACTACATGGCCTCCGAGGTGATCTGTGAAGAAGGTTACCTTGAAGCACAATGGGTCCTTGATCAGGTTAGCCAATAGGCCAAGGAGTGCCAGGTGGATTTTAATTTAGATAAAGGCGAGGTGCTGCATTTTGAAAAAGCAAATCAGGGCAGAACTTATACATCTTTATACATAAAAGGTCCTGGGGAATGTGGCTGAACAAAGAGACCTTGGAGTGCAGGTTCATAGTTCCTTGAAAGTGGCGTCATAGATAGACAAGATAGTGAAGGTGGTGCTTGGTACACTTGCCTTTATTGATCAGTGTATTGAGTATAGGAGTGGGAAATTCTAATCTCTCTGCTATAGGATGTTGTGAAACTTGAAAGGGTTCAGAAAAGATTTACAAAAATGTTGCCAGGGTTGGAAGGTTTGAGCTGTAGGGAGAGACTGAAAAGGCTGGGGCTGTTTTTCCTGGAGTGTCAGCAGGGGGAAGCCTTACAGAGTGGCATGGATAGGGTGAATAACCAAGGTCTTTTCCCCGGGATGGGGGGAGTCTAAAACTAGGTTGCATAGATTTAAGGTGAAAGGGGAAAGATTTAAAAAGGTACCTAAGGGACAACATTTTCACACAGAGGGTGGTGCAAGTATGGAATGTGCTGCCAGAGGAAGTGGTGGAGGCTGGCACAATTACAACATTTAAAAAGCATTGGGATAGGTATATGAAAAGAATTAGAGGAATATGGGCCAAATGCTGGCAAATGGGACTAAATTAATTCAGGATGTCTGACTGGCATGGGTTGAAGGGTCTGTTTCCATGCTATACGGCTCTATGACAAGGCTCAATGAATAGGAACTACAGAACGTCTATAGTACCTGGCACGCCTTTAAACTCGAGCAGCAATTGAGAGATTTCGCTACCAGAAAACATCAGTACTGGTCTGATGAGCAAAACGGAGTGCTACAGGAGCTACTGAATTATAAGCAGCAGGTACTCCTGAATTGGAAGCATAAACAAAACTTGAGGGAAAGAAAGAAAGTCTATATACAAATAAAGACAGACGTCCAACAAGAAACCCCGAAAGATAAAGAACAGATGGGAGGTGGAGAAAGCACAGCTCTTGGGCTTGCTTCACCATTTAAGATCATGGCTGACCCGATTGAAATTTCAAATTCAAAATCTGCCTATCCCCTTGCTCATCTGTCTACCTCGACCTTAAAAATATTCAAAGACCCTGCTTCTACTGCCTTTCCAAAAACTGCCCACCCTCAAAAAAAAAATCTCCTGCGTGTAAAATTGAGGCATCTTATTGGGTATGTATGGATTCTTCAGCACAGTCAAGACCATCTACCAGCGCAAGCACCCATGTACCCTACCTATTTAGGGTGAATGGAGAGAGGTCTTCATCAAGAACAGAGAGGGGGAGCAGCACTAGCTACAAGGACATTGTTGACCCCCTCAACATATCCCACAGCATGCTATGCAGAGCCATCTCAGCACAACTCCAATCTAACAGGAGGTTGGCAATGCCATTGACAAACGACAGCCAGCAGGTCATTGGTGCAGGAGTAATTCCTGCTGCAATACAGTGGAAATGCATTCTTGGCACCAGTACATGACTTCATCTTTGTCATCTGGCAAGAGGAGAACAAGGTAAGGAGTTCAGATACCATAATAGTCAAAGAAAGGGGATGACTGACTGCCATAGCTGCAGAAGAGTTGTTTTTATTGGCAAGATGGATGGCTGGGGGACACTGTAGAACATAGGAGAATTAGACCATTTGGCCCATCGAGTCTTTGCTGCCAATCAACCATGGCGCCATCTTTCTTAACTCCTTCTCCACATAACCCTTGATCTCATTCCTACTCAAGAACCTCTCTCTCTCACTTAAATACACTCAATGATTTGGTCTCTACTGCCCTCTGATAATCTGTTACACAAAGTCACCAGCCACTGACTGATGAAATTCCTCTTTCGCTCAGTTCTGAAGAATCACCCTTAGCTCCGAGGCTGGGCTCTTGAGGTCCTAGTCTCTCCTTCGCCACATCTTCCCCACACCCACTCTTATCCACAATGCTCAGTATTCTGCAAGTTTCAATTACTCATCCTTTTGAATGTGATCGAGTACAGACCCAGAGTCCTCAACTGCTCATCATATGATGAGCCCTTCACCTCTGTCATTCTTGTAAACCACCTGTGGATCCCTCCAATATCAGCATGACTTTCCTTAGATATGGGCCCAAACTGCTCTCAATATTCCAACACTTTCTGACCAGAGCCTTATACAGCATCAGCAATACATCACGGCTCATGGATTCTAGCTCTCTTGAAATGAGAACAAACATTGTATTTGCCTTCCTAACTACCAACTGAACCAGCATGTTAACTTTCAGAGAATTCTAGTCTAGGACTCTCTAGTCTCTTTCTGCTTCAGATTTCCAAAGCCTTCCCATTCAGAAAATAGTCTATGCCTCTATTCTTCCTATCAAAGTGCATAAAACTTCATACTTTTCCACATTGTATCCCATCTGCCACTTCTTCGTCCATTCTTCTAGCCTGTCCAATTCCTTCTGCAACTTCCCTCCTTCCTGTCCTTCCACCCATCTTTGTCATCTGTAAATGTAGCAACAATGCCTTCAGTTCCTTTAATTAGACAGTTAACGTATAACGTGAATAGTTGTAGTCCCAACACAGACTCCTGCAGAACTCCAGTATTGCCAGCTACCATGCTGAGAAAAAAAACCCTGTTTATCCCCAGTCTCTGCCTTCTGCCAGCCAGCCAATCCTCTATCCATGTCAGTACCTTGTTCCGAACACCATGGCCTCTCATCTTATTCAGCAGTGCCTTGTGCAGGACCTTGGCAAACGCCTTCTCGAAATTCAGATAGATCATGTCCATTCTGTCGTCTTTATTTAACATGCTCGTTACTGCCTCAGAGAAGTTTAGCAGATTTGTCAGGCGTGACCTCCCTGATGAAGTCATGCTAACTAAGCCCTATTTTACCACTGCAATATTCTACAAGCTCATCCTTACTAGACTGTAAAATCTTACCAATGCCCATGGCCAGGCTAACTGGCCTATCCTCTCATGCCTTCTGCCTCCCTCCTTTCTTAAAATAAGTGCGTTACATCAGGAACTTTCCAGTTCTCTGGGACCCTCCTGAACTCCACTGATCCCTGAAATATTACCTAAGGCTCTACAATCTCAACAATCTCCTTCAGAACTCGGATGTAGCCCCCCTGTCAAGGTGATTTATCCAAATTCATGACTTTCAGCTTCCCCAGGATCTTCTCCTTAGGTGATGACCATTATACTCACCTGTGCCCCCCTGACACACTCTTGGAAGTTCTGGCACACAATTAGTATCTTCCACTGTGAAAACTGATGCCAAGACCCATCAGTCCAAAAATACAAAAACATGGATTTTTACAGAAGACCATTCCAAAAAAGGAGCAGGCAGCAGCACTTTAATTACACTCTGTCTATAAGAAGAGACGATGGAACACTGTCCTCAAATTTGGCTGCCCTTGGAACTTTGTCACCGCTGTGATATGAACCAAGAAATTTGCCAGGACAAGGAGGAAACCGTTCAACCTTTTGTCCAAGGTCAAGTCCAGCCTTTGGGAGCATCCTTTCAATGAAGCAGACATCAATGAAATTCAACAATTCAATCCTGACACATTTGTGGACTGCAGAGGTGTAGTGTTACCTATCCTTCTGCATGAATTGCAGACATTGACAAGCATCTCAAACCCTTGGAGAAACACCGAGTGTCTCTGCAAAACCCACTACTAAGATGTTCCAATATCAGTATTGTCTCTCAGGCCAAAAGCCATCAAGAGCTACAAATTATGCCAGTCAGCTGCACTGGACAGCCACATTGCCCACATGCTTGACATGACTTCCAAAAGAGATACTCTGTCTTCCTCCATAGTCATGTCGTGTTGGCTTTTTTCTAGACAGTTTGGACTCATTCTCTCCCTCGTACATCATTTTATTTCCTTTCTCCATTATTAATAACCCCTGTGTCCTTTGCATTGGCCTATGTAACGTCTGTCCTCTTGCTCCTCCTCAGGTAAAAGTATGAAAATAGCTATTTTCCAACACCTTTCTGTTCTAAAGAGTCATACCTGACTTAAAATGTTAACTGTTTATTCTCTCCACAGATACTACTAGAGTTGCTGAGGTTCTCCAGCATTCTAATTTTGTTTCAGATTTTTAGCATCGGCAGTATTTTGACTTTACTCCAAAACAAAACTATCAGCTCTGGGCTTAGTCACACCAACTGATCACCCATTACAGCAGAGAGAACAATTCAAGGATGTCCTCAAAGCCTACATGAAAGAATGCAATATTCCATGCAACAACGCATGGAATGCGTTGCCAGCAGTGGTGGTGGAAGCAGAGTCATTCGGGACATTTAAGTGACTGCTGGACATGCACATGGATAGCAGTGAGTGGAGGGGTGTGTAGGTTGAGTTATTTTACCTTACATTAGGATTAACCCCCAGTACAACATCGTGGGTCAAAGGGCCTGTTCTGTGTTGTACTTTTCTATGTTCTATTCCCAATGTCTCTTGGCTTAGACCACTCAAAAGCAGCATCTACAAAAGCATCAACCATCTCCGGCATCTCCAACAGGCCCAAGTGGAGGCCAAGTGAAAGCAAGAGCCAGAAAATCCTGAGCACCTCACTCACCCATCTCAAACACTACCTGCATACAGGGTGAGCAGATTTAGCATTCGACGGTATAGTTAGCTCAGGAACCCAACAGAGTTGAAGACAGTCATTCACAGCTTTGAGGGACTACTTAAGAAGCAATGCATGCACCTCAAAAATGACATGATCAGGTATCAATGATATGAAGATTTGAAAACATTTTTAGAGCAACACTCCATGCACACTAGCGACTAATGAAATCAGTTTGCTATGTTAACTGGATAGAAGGGAGATTTGGTCCAGAGAAGACCGTGGGATGCAATTCAACCAAAACATTACAAATACAAAGGACAAGATCTCAACCATACATTTTATTCCATAATTATAAACAGTTGTAACTAAGCTCTACAGTATTTCATGTACAAAATAACGAGGGAAATGCCAGAGTGGGCAACACTGCGAGAGAGGCTGCTTACCTGGCAGACAAACACAAAAGCTTGACGACCTGACCATTTCACAGAATGGCAGAATTTATCAACAAGTTCATGAATAAGGTCAACTGCTAATGCAGGAGTTGCAGATGCATAGAATTTTCTAATCATCTCACCAACCTGAAAAGAACACAATTATTAAAATGTTACCTTCCCTGCAAGGAAGGAGCTGTAGTTCATAAAGCACTTTTTCCGAAGACTAAGGGTTTGTAAATACTAAACCAGATAGTGGATAGTGGTCGGGGATAGAGCAGTGAGAGGAAGCAGGTATTTGACACAGAAATTAGATTTTCATTTCTCAATATAAATTTCTAATAAAAGCATAAACTTAAGTCATTGGGGCTATACACTGCTTAAACTAATGTTAACCATCATTGTCGAGTCATATTCAGTCTTTGCTGTCATAAAATGAAACAACACCCAAACCCCACCATAACCATGACTCCCCCTAGTGAAATTAGTGTACCTCAGTAGATACCAGAAATCAAATCCAACACCTAGCTTGTATGCACAGTAAAAATGCGTTTTCTCATTGCATTACCAAGTAGATCCTCAGTTACTCTCATCAGCATCTTACCAATCGGTAGGCAATCCAGCGGACTGAAGAAACCTTATCAGCACAGAGGCTGAATGATATGGGTCGTAGGTAGTCATACACGTCCTTAGGATTGTACAGTTCCAGCAGCAAAATCAATTGCCTAAAAATGAAAGAAAAATGGAAACAACCAAAAGCTACATAAGTGATGCAAAAATTCATTTAAGCTGCAAGTTAATGCACTGAGGTGAGGGATGGAGAGGGTTCAAACAAACAGGAAAATGAACGCTAACAGTAAATCATCAAATAAGAATGATTCACATAAAAGATCATGAGAGAAAGAAAAGAATATTATAAATTGTTTTGGAATATTATACATTCTTCAGCAAAACACATTTTCCTTCTACAACAGCCTCTGTCTTAATTTACAAATTGTGCAAATGAAGGATGAAGGGCCAATCTTCTGAGAAGTGATTAACAGGTTAAACTTGTAACCACTGGAGTTTAGAAGATTAATGTTATCTTATTGAAGCAAAATCCTGAGAGAACTGTGGATGTTGAGATATGCCCCCACGTGTGAATCTAGAAACACAGGACAATTTAAAGTTAAAAGGTATCGCCCATTTAAGGAGATCAGAACTATATTGACTCAGAGGATCATTAGTTTGCAGAATTCTCTTCTCCAGAGAACAGAGGAGGCTGGATCATTAAAAAGTTTTAAGGTTGAATTAGATTGACTTCCTTGCCAATTAAGAATGTAAGTGTATGTGGCAGACAGGAGAGTTCAAGCCACAACCCGAACAGTTATGATCTTGTCAAATGGCAGGACAGGGTCTAGGGGGCTGAATGGCTTACTCCTGTGCCCGATTGCTGCTGCCAAAGGTGTCCTGTCACAAAAGAGATCCATGAACAACAAAAGGACTGCTTCACTCACTCGCCAGAAAGAGAAATTTGATGAGGTTCCACATGGTAGGCTGTTAGAGAAAACGCAGAGGCATGGGATTGAGGGTGATTTCGCAGTTTGGATTTGTAAGAAGGCAGCGAGTGGTGGTTGATGGAAAATATTCAGCCTGGAGTCCAGTTTCGACAGTGTGCCACAAGGATCGGTTTTGGGACCACTGCTGTTTGTCATTTTTATAAATGACTTGGATGCAAGCATAGGTGGATGGGTTAGTAAGTTTGCAGATGACACTAAAGTCGGTGGAGTAGTGGACAGCGTGGGAAAAATGTTGCAGGAGGACTTGGATAAACTGCAGAATTGGGCTGAGGTGGCAAATGTAGATTAATGCAGATAAATGTGAGGTGATTCATTTTGGGAAGAATAACAGGAAGGCACATTACTAGGTCAAAAGAAAGATTCTTGGTAGTGTGGATGTGCAGAAGGATCTTGGGGTCCATGTGCATAGAGTCCTGAAAGTTACCACCCAGATTGATAGTGCTGTTAAGAAGGCATACGGTGTGTTAGGTTTTATTGGTCGTAGGATTGAGTTCCGGAACCGTAATGTCATGCTGCAACTACATAAAACGCTAGTGCGGCTGTACTTGGAATGTTGTGTACAGTTCTGGTCACCCCATTACAGGAAGGATATGGAAGCATTGGAAAAGGTGCAGAGGAGATTTACCAGGAGGTTGCCTGGTCTGGAGGGAAGGTCTTACGAGGCAAGGCTGAGACACTTGGATCTGTTCTCTTTGGAAAGGCAGCAGCTAAGAGGGGATTTGATAGAGACATACAAGATGATCAGAGGATTAGATAAGGTACATAATCAAAGTCTTTTTCCTAGGATAACGACGTCAACTTGTATGAGGGGGCACAGCGACAATTGAGGGGTGATAGATTTAAGACAGCTGTCAGAGGAAGATTCTTTACTCAGTGGTAAGGGCGTGTGGAATGCCCTGCCTGCCAATGTAGTTAACTCATTTGCATTAGGGAGATTTTAAAATCCTTGGATAAGCACATGGGTGATGATGGGATAGTGTAGGGGGTTAGGTCTAGATTAGTTCACAGGTCTGTGCAACATCGAGGGCCTATTCTGTGCTGTATTGTCCTATGTTCTAAATATTCAACAATCACCTTGTAGAAGATCCAACAAGCGTCAGTGCAGTGCTGGACCTAATTCTGGGGAATGAAGCTGGACAGTTATTCAAGGTGACAGTGACCACATCGTACTTGCTGGGAAAAGCAAAGAGATGGTCAACTATGTCTGTTAGAAATTTCAGGACAGCGAAGAAGAAAAAAAACAGGGCATCAAGTGAATCATAGCTCCACAAAGTAAAGTTTAAAATGATGCATGTAATCAGTCTGGCAGGGTCAAATTAATAAACAACAAACATGTGGAAGTATGTTGTAACAAAGCAGCTGCATTCAGATAGTCCTTGATCATAACATCAGAATATCCAAAAAGCACTTTACTATCATCGTACATGTAAAAAAAACTGTGGTCAGTTTCTTTATGTAGGTAAATGCTGCAGCATAAAGACGTGACAATCTGTAAAAAAATAAAACTGGTCTGATAGTTGTTGGTGGGCAGATGGAGTCGCCACAAACTTAAATGGTGAAACAAGCTCAAGGTGCCAAACAGCTGAATCTTATTCCCCCAATGTTCTGGTGTATTCTACACTTTAAAGCTCCTCTGAATGTCGAAGTTTCTCATTCATTTGGAAGACACACAGACATTGACAGCCAGGAAGAAGCCTAATGGTCCATATAGTCTTTAGCATGCATTTAGATCTTATGCATTTCAACATATAAAAACATTCCATTCAAAACAAAATAGCAAGGAAGAGGCAACAAAGCGTATAAAAACACTGACGAATTTGGAAAAACAAATCACAAAATTCCACTTCAATTTGCTAAGGATCATTTGTGGGATCCAGGCTAAGCCAGTATTTTTATTGACCAATCCTAATCTGAAGGACGTGGTGGTGAGCTGCCTTAAATGAATCTGTAGCACTGCTGCTATTAAGCAAATTCCAACACTTTGACCCAGTGACAATAGCAATAAATTTCTCTCCAAGCCAAGAAAGTTAAGACATCTAAAGAGAGGTCCAGCAATAAAATAAATTTATCCTCACTTACCTTTTTGTATTTATTTTATTACAACAGTTCAACAGATTTCTGCTCCATTAGAAACGATCACAGGGCCTTACACCTCTTAATTATAGTTGCAACAAGCACATCATGGTCATTCTTTATGCTCTTTATTGCTTAAATATTATTTTTACAATGTATCATGAAGTTTGATAATATGGCCTTGCCAATGACTAGGAGAATGTGAGGACTGCAGATGCTGGAGATCAGAGTCGAAAAACGTGGCACTGGAAAAGCACAGCAGGTCAGGCAGCATTAGAGGAGCAGAGGAGTTGACATTTTGGGCATAAACTCTTCATCAGGATGTCGATTCTCCTGCTCCACAAATGCTGCCTGACCTGATGTGCTTTTCCAGCACCACACTTTTTGACCCTTGTCAATGATTGCTCAAATTTTTAACTTCATGTTCAGTTCACTTACTATCTCAATCCTTGGGTCTCTTGTTCATTTGAATGATAGGTTCCTTCTCATTAAGCATATACTGCCATTTATTTGCCTCTCGTGTCAAAACAGATTTCCTCAGATTTATCAACATGAACATGCACATTCTATTTTCCATTCAAATTTGATAACCTTCTGACGTCTTCTTGAAGTCTTCAGTAATTTTTCAAGCAGTTTCTCAGATCCCCAATTTCATGTTGTTGTTACCAGTTGTGTTCTATTTGTCAACCAACTCTTCAACATACTATAGGGAACTGAAATTTTCTCAAACCTCAAGCAGCTCATCAGCTTTCAAAACGTCTGGATGCACGACAACTGCAGCATTTCTTTTAGCAACCTAGACATTTGCTCAAAATCTATGAGGTTATCAAGAGGCTGGCTTTTAACAAATCTGCACTTAATATACTTGATTAGTAAATGCATTTTAATCTTACATTATGCAAAAGTAATAACTGGTGCTCAACTATTAAACTAGATTATTATATATGAGTCTATCCTTCCACATTTGAAGATGGAAAGTACAGGAACGATTCTATTAGTTAGGGGCCCCTGTAAACTAGACTAGGTCTAGGTCAGTGAAGTCTGCAGAAATAATTGAATGTAGGTAATTGTAAACTAACATTCTAAGAAAAAAGTTAAAATCAACATATCTCAAAGTATAAGGAAAGAGATGGAATGGTGCAGATGCTTGAATTTAAAAATAAAGTTGGGAAAAACCATTAAGAACAAAAATAAATGCAATTCTTCTTGTCTAGCAACACTGAATCTAAAAGCAATAAAACAATTACAAAATTGACTGCTACAATTGGAGTATTGCATGCAATTCTGGGATTATTACACGAATAAAGCCATGGAAAAGGTACAGTGAAAATCCAGTTGGATTGCATAGGTTTGGAAAGTGATAATTATGAAGAAAGACTTAAAAATAGAAAGCTACAGGAAATCAAATGACTTCTGAAAATTGGGAAAAGTTTGGCCTAATTATGAAAGTCTTCCCATCAGTCAACAAGTAAGTGTGTATAAACTTGGGATTCTCAGCCTAGCAGTGGAGCAAAGGAGACGCGCACTAGTCTGAATGCTATCATTTATACTTGAGGTGCAATTTTGCAGCCAAAGTACACCAAATTATCCAGTGTAACTCAATCTTGGACAAAGTTGAAAACTAAAATATATTGTCCTCTGCACAGGTTAGACTTATGTAAACGAACAGTCCATTTATATGAGACTTTAAGAACCATCTGTTCACAATTCATGCAGCTACGTCAAGATTAAATGACTGCTCTCACTGTAGACGCTGAGCAACAGTTCACATCACTGAACTGCGGTTCATCAGAATTTTGAAACAGGTTATAGTTACAAAATTTCAGGTTAAAAATACAAGAGCTAGAGCATAAAGAGTGGTGGATTCAGAGCATTGAGGATTAATACCTCTTGCATACTCAAAAATGTCATTCATCCCTCAAATTTCTTTAAGGGTCAAAGTAAGTTGCTGTTTTAACAAAGTAAAGGGGAATAAAGCTACAATTTTGCATTCAAGGTAAATCTTGGCTGACATGAGGGATGAGTTGGCTATGTTAAAAAAAGATGTTTTATTAGAATTAGTTCACTCAAGCCAACTGAAAAAGCAAATGTCGATCTTGAACAAAGCTAGTGAATGTTCAAATATTTGCTAGTTTAACCACTTACTCAGAAAGCTCAGCTCTGAAGCGCCAATTCCTGCTGTTATCTGTTACCATAAATTCTTGGAGCTGAGAGAGGTATTCCCTTCTCTTTTCTACTTGAAGCAACTGTAGAACAAAACACAAACACTCAGATGGCAGATGTACTTTAAAATGGATGACGTAAATAGAATATGGGCACTCAGGAACATAAAAAAACAAGGTAATTAGCACAAATTTGACAAGGATAGACTACTTGCAATATTGAATTTTAATATTTTCAGGTTAGAATTGAATGTGTTAGATACCAATGCTCACAACCATCTCGGCAGCCTAGTTCAAAATAGTTAGTCTGCAAATGGAATGCCCTTACTTTGTGCTAAAAGTATTCAAATATTGCTGGAAAAAGACATATTTCATCTACTCTTTTCATCTTGCACTCTAAGACAATTTGCAAGAAACACTAATATAAAAGGTAAAACAATTTTGTTTTACTGCACGAGGACTTTGCTGATTGGTTGGCAGCTAGATTCTTGATTGTCAGAAAGCACTACCGGGGAGAATGCACCAATAAGATGTCAGACTGTTAATCGTTTTATTTAAATTTAAACTAACTTTGGTTAAGGAATTGTCCTGATAAAATGAACTAACCAGATGACTGATTAAAAGAGCTTGAAAGAAACATTTTCTTGCAGCAATACTAAAGTTTTGCGCTGGCAACTATGTAAATATTTGCAAACTTTGTGCAATCACTGAACTCAAAAGAAGAGCACTTATCCATTGTGCCAGTGTCCATGGCCAATATTTCCATGTCAGGTACAGCATGAAGCAAATGGGATTAAAGACTCATTTAAGAAACGTCAGCATTGCTTTGGTCCAAAGTTAGTAGGGGTACACGGTGGCTCAGTGGTTAGTACTGCTGCCTCAGCGCCAGGGACCCAGGTCCAATTCCAGCCTCGGGTGACTGTGTGGAGTTTGCACATTCTTCAAGTGTCTGCATGAGTTTCCTCTGGGTGCTTCGGTTTTCTCCCACAGTCTAAAGATGTGCAGGTCAGGTGAATTGGCCATCCTAAATTGCCCATAATGTTAGGTGCATTAGTCAGAGGGAAATGGGTCTCGGTGGGTAACTCTTCGGAGGTTCGGTGTGGACTTGTTAGGCTGAAGGGCCTGTTCCCACACAGTAAGGAATCTAATTTAATCAGACAGAAAATGATTCTGCATTTTAACATTTCCAGCTTCTTCCACACTGTACCCTTATGCCTTCATGGTTGACAACATTATTACGTCACCAGTTATTGTTCACATCTGTACAATACAAACAGGACTAACTATACAGCAATCTGTCGTGCCAACTGTAGTTGACTGCCTTTGCTTTCAACAGATGGATTTTGTTGTACTTGTTGCCACCATAGGGCAAAATCACTAATTCAGTAGATCAAAGCTGCAAATAGCATTTATTAAGCATCTACTGCTGTTTAAATTCAATTAATTTCTCTTACGGCTTCGAGTGATATTATCCATTTCATATCAAACTATGATCAGTTTTGTACTGTGATGCAGTATCTCTCATGACAACACTACTGCAAGCTTTCAGGAAGGATAACGATAAACATAAAGGTGACTTCCATCTTATCCTTTAAGGCTGCATTTGAATTGAAGTCCCTGCTAAAAGCTTACACCACTCTGTCACTTTGTAGTTGTTGTGATATAACAGATGGTAGTTACTCTAATTTGAAAATTACCTTCAAGAAGTCATACAAGTGTTTGAGGACTCCTATCCGTACTTCATCAAGATCCTTTAAAAATCCATTAAAAACTGGAACTAGATCTGCTGCTGTCAGCTGGTCTCCAAGAATGACTGCCAGCTCATGAATGGAGAATGCAAGAGTCCTTCGAACCTTCCACTGAAATAAAGTAAAGCAAACATTTCGAACAAATCCATCAGAACAACGTACTAAATGTTGAACTCTGCATTTTAACTCAATGAAGAAATCTCTCAAATGGTGCAGAACTGAATTACAAATGAGGAGACTATTCCTCAATACAAGGTTCTCTTTGGCAACAAAAGCAAGGTATTTCAGATTCTGAAGTTCTGGGCAACCCAGCTGATCTAGCAGCATCTCTGGAGAGAGAAGCAAAATAATGTTTCATGTCCAAAATAATCTATCTTTGGAACCCAATGGCATTAAGTGATGGACAGTAAATGCTGGCCAAGCATCGACAACCACATTCCATAATGAATAAATAAATATTCAGGTCTGAGGCACCAGTACTGATACACTACTTCTTTACATCTTGCCATCCAGAAAATACTCATTTGTGCATTCTACTTTCCATCTTATCAGCTAGTAAAGCATCTACCCATGTCACTGCTACTACCTACACAAGGAGCTTTTATATTCTTTGCTATGATACCTCATCAAGTGCCTTATGGAAACCAAAGTACTGCACATCCATTGATTCCCCTTTACCTGTAACATATTTTTTCAAACTTGAAGGAACTCAGTTAAAGATGATTTTCATGATTTTAAATGGTGTGACTAACGCACAGGCTTATACTAATTAAAAAACAACTTAACCTTCATAAACAAAGGGATGCATCAAAGACAGACAATAGCAGCTCAGCGATATTTCAGAGAAGATTTAAAAAAGTTTATTTATGGTATGTAGGTGCCACTGGCTAAGCCAGCATTATTTGTCCATTTTCCAATGCTATTGAGAAGGTGGCAGTGGGCTGCTTGCTTAACCTGCTGCAGTCCATTTGCTGGAGGTTGACCCACAACTCCACAAGGGAGAGAGTTCCAGGAGTTTTGACCAAGTAACACTGAAGGAACAAAAACATATTTACAAATCAGGATAGTAAATGGCTTGGAGGGTGATAAATAGTTTGGAGAGGAACTTGAGGTGGTGGTATTCCCATAATTCTGTTGTCCTTGACCCTCCTGATGGTATTGATTGTGGGTTTGGAAGGTGCTGCCTAAGCAGCTTTGGTGAATTTCTGTTGTGCATCTTGTAGATTTTACATAACACAACTGCTGACAGTCTATGGAGGAGGGAAATGGAGGCTTGTCAATTAAGTCAGTTGCTTTGTCTTTGATGCTGTCAGCTTCTCGAGTATTGTTGGAGCAACACTCATCCAGGCAAGTGGAGAGTGCGCCATATCACTTGTGCCTTACCAATTATGGACAGGCTTTGTGGAGTCAAGTAGTCAGTTAATCACAACAGGATTCCTAACTTCTAACTGCTTTGGTAGCCACAGTATTTATATAGCTAGTCCAGTTCAGTTTCTGGTCAATGGTAACGCCCAGGATGTTGATAGTAGGGGATTTGTTGTTGATAACGCTACTAAATGTGAAGTGGCAATGAGTAGAGTCTCGCTTGTTACAAATAGCCATTGTCTGGCATTTATATAACACAAATGTTACTGGTCACTTGTCAGCCCAAACCTGGATATCACCCAGGTCTTGCTGCATTTGGATGATTTGCTTCAATAATTGAGAAATTGTGAATGGTGCTCATCAGCAGCATACGGCCCCACTACTTACCTTATTGTGGAGGGAAGGACATTGATCAAGCAGCTAAAGACAGTCAGGCCTCAGATACTACCTAGAGCAACTCATGCAGAGCTCCAGGAACTGAAGTGACAGACATTAAACAACCACACAAATCTTTTATGCCAGGTATGACTCCAATTATCAGGGAGTGTAATTTTGCTGCTGTAAATAGCCCACAGCACCTCACAGATACCCAGTCTTGAGTTACAAGATCTGTTCCAAGTCTATTCCGTTCAGCACAGTGACACTACCTCACAACACAAAGTATTTTCAATATCAAGACATCATTTGGTCACAATGAGGGTTGAGGTGGTCATTCTAATAGACACTGTCATAGCGAGATGAATTGGTGACAGGCAGATGAGGTCAAAAAATGTTCTTCCCTTCTGCTGGTTCCCTCACCACCTCCCACAGACTAGCAAGCAAGGCAGGTCAGGTAAAGGCAGCAATTTTCCTTCCCCAAACGATACTTGTGAACCAGACTTTCGTTTTGTACAACACAGTGGTTTCAGGGCCATCATTAAGATCTGTAATTCCAGATTTTAACAAAAGTCAAATTCCACCATCTGCCATGATGGGATTTAAACCCTAATCTCCAGAATTTTATCTGATTCTCTGGATCACTCTAATGACAGTACCACAAAGACCTCACAGCGTCAGAGACCTGGGTTCAACTCCCGACTCAGGCGACCGACTGTGTGGAGTGTGCACATTCTCCCCGTGTCTGCGTGGGTTTCCTCCAGGTGCTCCGGTTTCCTCCCACAATCCAAAGATGTGGGGGTCAGGTGAATTGGCCATGCTAAATTGCCCGTAGTGTTAGGTAAAGGGGTAAATGTAGGGGAATGGGTGGGTGGCGGGTCGGTGTGGACTTGTTGGGCCAAAGGGCCTGTTTCCACACTAAGTAATCTAATCTAATTACTAACAGCACCTTATATTACCTCTCCCTAAAATGGAGTCACAGAGACAGACACCTGAACCAAACCAGCCTTTCAACCTCTATTCACACCATAATAAAGTTAAAACCTCGAAATAGAAGAAAATGTTTGGTTTGTGGTCCTTTTAACACAAGAGGTTACTCAGTCCAAAACCAAAACTGATAAAAGAATAAAAGAAAATTAATGAAATATCAGCAAGAGCTCTAACAATGTGTAAATTCAAACAGTAACAAACGAATTCAATTCGGAAGTTTATAATATCCAAAACCAATTTTCCTCTCATTCAATATCCAATTTTGACGAGTTTGCTTTAAAATAAATGACCCCAGGCAGTGAGGTCAAATGTCATAAAAGTTGATCATCTCAGATCTTGTGGGTCATACTGTTACAGTTAAGCTCATTAAAAGAGGTAAATCAATTATTTTCAACAGGTTTTTCTCCATATAAAGACAGTTCTGAAAGTTTATGCACATTTAACCAATTATTTTCCAAAATGCATAATTACACTCAGTACCTGCATATCAGAGGCCAGTATTTCATATGTATTTTTCAGACAGTGCCAGTTTTGCCTGCCCAAAGTGAATGCAACACCAGGGAGACTGTAAGCACAATGCTTGGCTATCTCTGTGTCAACAGTCTGGGCGCGTGAAGGATCAGTCATTGAAAGATATTGATCCAGCAATGCTTGAGGAACGACATCCTGAAAGTGACAAGAAAATTTTGCAACACAAATTTATTGCATAATATCCAGAGCTCTGTCAACAATTACATATCTCATTTCCATATTCAGCCTCTTCATACCCTCCAAAAATCTTCCACCGTGACATATAGAATTATTACAACACAAGGAGACTACTCTGCCCATTGTACCTGCACGAGTAATTCAGTGAATTGATATGTCATGATTGTTCATGCATTTGCAATGTACAAAAGCATATCAAGAAACCTTTCATTGTCACGTGTAACAAATAGTTAAAAAGGTTTCCCAAGTGACCTCAATTAAGTACCATGTATTCACTAAACTCAGTTAATTGGAACTGTTTATCATAAATATGGAAAAATGTTTACAAAAATGATGTTCTTCATTTCGCAAACTGAATGAAAGACGACATTTCAGGTTTAGTACCTGTGTATTTAACAAACATAATTTCCCCAAATAATAGAGTGGAAGGTCAAAGCAACAATGTCAGTTGCTCTCTGAAGTTCATCTAATTAATTTTGGAGCGAGGATAGGGGTGAACACGACATATGACTGCCTGCTTTGGCACTGCTGCACAGAAACAAACACAAAGTGTTTGTGTTTTCATCAACACTTGAAACCCATTGTAATAAGTCTTTTCTAATAGGTCAATTGTGCAAAATTGTACTATTCACATGACAAGCGGGTTAAGTGACGAGTTGAGCAAATTTAATTTACTATTTAAATAGTACACTATTTTCAGACTACAGCACTTCAGTACTGTGTTTAACCAGCTGTAGCACACCCAGCATAACATGATGTGGGGTGACATAATGGCTCAGTGGTTAGCACTACTGCCTCACAGCACCAAGGACCCAGGTTTGATTCTAGCCTTGGGCATGGTCTCTGTCTGCGTGGATTTTCACTGGGTGCTCTGGTTTCCTCCCACAGTCCAAAGTTGTGCAGGTTAGGTAGATTGGCCATACTAAATTGCCCATCGTATCCAGGCATGTGCAGGCTAGTGGATTAGCCATGGGAAATGTGGGATTACAGGGATACAGTGAAGGTCTGTGTTTGGCTGAGGTGCTCTTGGGAGGGTTCTTGTTGCCCTGATCAGCTGAATGACCTCTTTCCATATTGTAGGGATTCTATTCTATGAATATAATATCAAATATTCCCACTTTAGTCGGAATGTAGAAAGCTAGTGTTTTTTGCCAAGCAAGTCAACTATTTGGCAAAAGTTAATACATGAAGTCAGGTGGTGGGTATTTGTGGTTGATCTGATCACAGAGGCACTGCAACCAGATTTTATCATATCTGCAGGAAGCTGTAAAGAGGCACTTGCCCCATGAGATATTGATGGGTAATGACCCCCAACACTATTCAAACCAAGTCCAGGAGATTAACTCAACAGAACAGACAAATCAAAACAAATTCAGGGTCATTGTGATTCTCAAAAATGGCAACTTCAGGAAACTGAAGTGTGCATTTCGAAGGATCAGTTGAAATTTCTATTTTGAGTCACAGATTTTATTGATAATGAAACACTCATTTCAAATGGGATGCATGCTCCTCCCCAAACACTGTATCCATTCCATGGCTGTTAACCTCAAAGGTTTGCATGGTTCACATGATCGCTTCTCTTTTTTTCCCCCCCTTTTTTTTTTTTAAGTGTTTTTGTCCTCCCCAACATAGCTGCGGAGTAGAGGGGCTGAGCCCAGGACTCGTCCAGCCCTGTCAGTTTTCTCTTCTTTTTGCTTTTGCTCTTTTTTTTCATTTTCGTCTCTTCAGAGCCTCTAGAGGCAGTGCCAGGATGAGCCAGACATGGCTCCAACCTTGCCCAGGAATTCCTGGCGAGTGAGTTACACATCCCGGGCTGACTACCCAGCCCAGACTCGCAGGCTACAGGCGCGTGCCTAAGTCTGGGTGCCTGAAGAAGGGTAGTCGCATGCCCATGTGGTGGTCTTCTTCAATGTCCAGGTGTTCCGGCCCTCTTGTCCAGGAGTGACGGTCTCCTTCAGTTGAGTTTTTTAGCCTCTTATCCAGTGGCCTGGCATGGTAGTCTCATCCCAATTGCATCTTCAGGGTGGTCCATCATTCCTAAAAACTGGCTTCCTGAGCCCAGGAGACGTTGACTAAACTGTGATGAACTTTGTCTTAAATTTAATTTTTTAAATTATGATTTATAACTTCTGTCATTGCTGTAGGTGCTGCAGTAGGGCAACTTAGAAAACTTTTCACCGTATTTTTCAGGTATAAATACCATGACAATTTTTTGCTCCTACCCAGAGACTGGACAGAATCTTGTTTTTAAACTGAAGAAAGAAATGGAACTGCTCATTTCAAATTGTGACATGTGATGTGAATGTACTATTTCCCTATGGAACATACAAAAGATAGATTATCAAAAGCAAAGCCTAACTGCAAAGTACAGTAACTGAAACGTTAGATAAATTTATGCTCTGACAGATTTGTGATTGGTCTTCAAGTTTCTTTTCATTTTGTTATGAACAGTTAGCTCTTCTAGATAAGAGGTTTTATTCAAGTTAGGTAAAGACAGCACTACTTGAAAAATAATTTGCAGGGAGATTTAATGGCAGCACTATTCCTGACCTTGGATAGTGGTTGGTTCTGTGGCACATAGAACAGAATCCATTGGCAAAGTTTGTGGTTCTCAACATTACAGTGCTTAGGTAGATGAAGGAAAAAAGGAGGGGAGGTATAAGCAGCAATGGTTGGCGAATCAACTCCAGTTTTTTTCCTGATGGAAGTTCTGACACAAACTAACATTGAGTTCAGTGTCTTATACAATAAATTCAGCAACTTAGCATTCACACTGACATGAAGAAATGCAGTTTCGTTTGGAGATGAGAACTGATAATGAAGTACATATGGCACAACATTTTCATATTTTGGATTAGTAACATAAGGAACATGCAGTCTTCAATCAAACACATTTAAACCATACATCCAATATTGCTCAGGAATCATGCGTCAGACACAAGTGTTTAGAATTGACCAGGGTGGCATTGGAAAAGCACTGCAGGCCACAGCATCACAGGAGCAAGGAATCAACAGTTCAGGCATAAACCCTTCATCAGGAATGGGGCTTATGCCTGAAACAATGATTCTCTTGCTCCTCAGATGCTGCCTGACCTTCTGTGCTTTTCCAGCGCCATACTTTTTGACTCTGATCTTCAGCATCTGCAGTCCCCACTTTCTCCATGTAAGTGTTTAGTATTGCTATGAGCACAGATTCTTTTTATGTTCTCCTCAGTTTGATGCAGTGAACTAATAAAGGTATCTGTTTCATCAATGTTTCACAAGTTTTCAACCTGGTTACTTAAATAAAGGATAAGAAGAAGCGATCAAGAGCTAGAGTACCTAGCCAAATCCAATATAAAATCTACCATGAACTCAAGCTATGAAGTCCAATGTCAGCTACAACAGTGACTCTTCAGGTCACACTATCATTGGAATGTATATGGAGCACAATCTAAATGACAAGAAGTTACAACCTTCAAATGCTGAGTGAGTTCTTTTCAATAGCCAGGGGCCTCTTACTGCAGACTCAGGGATTCAATAAATAAAATAAATGTGAATGATTTAATACCTCCTTAAGAGTTACCGTTAAGATCAGTTAACCAGATCCATTTACTTACCTGAATTTTAGATTTTTTATCATCTTCAAAACTGTTTGGTCTCCGACAGGAATTGTCTTGTATAAACTGAAGCCTGCCTTCTAAGTTCTGTTGGTGGAAGTAACACTGAATGAAACAGATTTGAATTTAAAGTCAAATTCAATATGCTGTACACATGAACAGAAAAGGTTGACTGAAAACTGTTATAAGAGTCAGAATACACTAAATCAAATAGTTTAGCTTTAATTTGTTCCATTTCAGCATCAAAATCAGACACTAACCTATTTCTTCAACTCACTGTAAGCTGAACAACACTTTTAGAGCAATCCTTTCTTACCAGGAATCAATATACTGAATTCAGTTGCACACCTTTTAAGGCAAGGCATCCTGGATGATGATGCATCAAACCATGTGCAGATTCAAAGCCAGATGTATATACTCGAAGACTACCCGATTCTTTTTCTCTAATCCCCTTGAAATAAAAGCCATTATGCCATTTGTCTTCCTAATTGCTTACTGGATTTTAACGTCCAATAAACAATTAGGAATATATGCAACGTGGTAGCCACTCATTTAATCACTTGCAGATATTAATTACCTGCCCACACTAATGCTTCTTATGGCTGAGGACCTTTCTTTCCCACTTCAATTTTACTTTAACAAGATGTTACATTCGGTGTTAAGGGGAGGAAATGATAACCAAATATCTGGATTTGAACAATAAATTACTTGGATAAACAAACCCAAGCATAACTCTTGATTTGATCACAAGCTGTCAATTTGTCTTTTACTTAAAACCCCTCTGCTTCATTGAAAATTTGCTTCAAACTTTTCTCAAACAGCTCTGCACATCAAAGCTTTTTTTTAATAATCTCACCGTCTCAAAATAAGTGAATACCCGGTCATCTGATACCATTGCAGAAAAGGGAGATGCATCCAGTGTTTGATTGGTGCTATACACTGTATCACTGACGCAGTCCTCCTGCAAACAGATGGAAACATGCATGATAAACAGGCTTTAATAATCAGTCATTTTTAAACATGCAAAATTCAGATTAATCAGGCATTCAAATTGCAATCAATCTTCCAAAGAATTTTTTAAAGGGACATGTAGAATCAGGAAACAAATTAAAGAAAAATGACACATCCAACTTAGATCACAGAATAAATAATATGCAAGCCCTAGAGTATGCAGAGATAGTTGACTCAATATCACAGGTGAAATCTGGCTGTTACATGCAAAGAATTCTAAGAAATGTAACATTAAAATTCATTTAAAAAATGTAGAAAAGTCAAAATGGTGCTAACTGGTTAACCTAGCTACAGGATCAAGCATGTTCACAGTTAGCCATGAAAAATAAAGGGATAGGATGAGGAGGTGGGATGGTCTTTGGATGGTTAGTGTGGATTTGATGGGCTGAATGGCCTGCTTCCATACTGTAGGGATTCTATGATTTGCCCAGGAGCAAGAGGAACAGGGTAGTTGTTATGGGGGACTTTAACTTGCCAAATATTGACTGGGAACACTACAGTTCAAGTAGTTTAGATGGGTCAGTTTTGGTTCATCTTGCGTAAGAGGATTTTCTGACACAGTATGTAGACAAGCCAACAAGGTTGAGAGTAGACATAATCGAGATGTATAAGATAATCATTAGATAGGGTGGACAGTGAGAGCGTTTTTCCTCAGATAGTGAAGGCTAACACAAGGGGACATAGCTTTAAATTGAGGGGCGAGAGACAGCTATCAGGGGTAGTTTCTTTACTCAGAGTAGTAGGGGTGTGGAATGGCCTGCCTGCACAGTAGTAGACTCGCCAATGTTAAGGGCATTTAAATGGGCGTTGGACATACATAATGGAACGGTATAGGTTAGATGAGCATCAGAATAAGTTTACAGGTCAGTGCCACAGGGGCTGTACTGCGCTGTAACGTTCTATGTTCAAATATGGGTTGGTCTATCAAACGAGAATCTACAAAGTTGGAAATTCAAATGCAAGCAGTATCAGCCCCCACTGTTGGCAAAGAAACTGAATGTAGAATTGCACTCAGATTTCACAGCATCTGAAAACAAAGGCAGGTTTTCAGCATTCAGTTAATACCACCAATATCAGGAAATTGTTTACATGTGTCAACAATTTAAATGGATTTCTAGTAGTAAAAATGGGTTAAAGTTAAAAGTGTTCTGATCTTGTGTTTGACTTAATTTGTTTAGTGCATAATCTCAAGAGTTAGATTTAACACTAGTTTATACAAGAAACTAAACTTGCTACTATTTCGTTCTTACCACACAAAACACTCTCATACATTGAACAATTCAGCTTTGGTCAACTACTTATTCAGCCAAAATATTATTTCCAATCAGTGAGGAAGCATATGAGCTATCCTACCTCAACAGGGGCTGAAATTTCAGCAGTTAAAGGCACATGGTCTTGGCCAGCATTGACAGGGTCAACTTTCATAGGATCAGCTTGAGACTCTGTTTGGTTACACACCGGCTCCAACGATCTTCCTTCCTCAAAGTCAAGAGTGGAAGCTCTGAGAGCAGCAGTTAGAACATCCACTTGTGCTGTTGGGTAGAAAAACGCGGATTACTTTATCATTCATTAACTTTGTAACATTAAGATTCATAATAGACTAAAGGAAAAATCAGTGGTTCAGAAACAGTAGTCAAGGATGAAGGGAAATAAAAACACACAACTACAGGCCAGTTAAGTAACAATCATTGAGAAACTGCTAGAGTACATGATTAAGCAAAAAAAAAAGCTGAACATTTAGAAGAACTTAGCATAATCTGTCAACATGGTTTTGCAAAAGAGGAAACCATGGTGAACAAATTTGCTACAGTTTTTTTTCCTGAGGATATAACATGCCAATTAGATGCAAGGGAACTGATAAATGCAGTGCATTTGGATTTCCAGAAGGCATTTGACAAGGCGTCACATAAACAGCAACTGTTCAAGATAGAAGTCCATGCTATTGGTGGTAATGGATTGAGGAGCGTTTAGCACATGGAAAACAAAGCTCAACACTAATGGACCTTTTCAGGTTGGAAAGATATAACTAGTGGAGTGCCACAAGGATCAGATCAAGAGCCTCAAATCTTTATTATCTGTATTAATGACTTGGATGAAGGGGCACAGTAACATACCCAAATTTGTGGATGATACAAAATTAGATAGATGGCATGTTGTGATGAGGACATAAATCTGCACGAGTTTAGTGATAGGTCGAGTAAGTGGGCAAAAGACTTAACAGTTTCCTATATTAAATTCAATCTGCTAAGTTGGACAAATCAAAAGACACTTTTTTTAAATTGGAGAGAGACTTCAAAAAGCAGCACACTGAGGTCTAGGTGCGCTTGTGCATGAAATACAAAGTTAGCAAGTAATTAAAGGTGACAAATGCAATTTTGGTCTTTATTGCTTACAGGTATGGAGCTTAAAATAAGGAAGTCTTATTATAATTGTACATGGTTTTGGTGAGGCCACACCTAGTGTACAGTGTACAGTGTACGGTCTCCAGATTACAAAAAGATATACTGACAGTGGGGACAGTTTGAAAGTGACCTATTGGGCGGATGCCTGGGATGAAGGGTTTGAATTATCAAGAACAGCTAAAAAGATTAGACTTTTATTCATTAAAATTTAATAGAATGGGGATGGTCTTAATGACAAGACTCTGGAGGAGGCTTCAAAGGGTAGATGTTAAAATGTTTTCACTAGTGGGAGAATCAAAAATTCAGGGGCAGTCAATTAAAACTTAAATATGAGGAAATTTCTTCACATTGAGGGTAGTAAATATCTGTAACTCTCTCCCCAAGGGAGTTGTGGAGGCCAGATCCATTAAAATTTTCAAAGTTTGGGAGAAGATTTGTAGCTCGGATGCTCGTTGTTGTAGTTCTGTTCGCCAAGCTGGGAATTTGTGTTGCAAATGCTTCGTCCCCTGTCTAGGTGACATCCTCAGTGCTTTGGGAGCCTCCTGTGAAGCGCTTCTGTGCTGATTCCTCCGGCATGAAAATTTTTTTGAAAGATAAGGGAGATAGATTTGAGAGATACTGAGTAATTGAGTAAAAAATGAGGTCTGCAGATGCTGGAGATCACAGCTGAAAATGTGTTGCTGGTCAAAGCACAGCAGGCCAGGCAGCATCTCAGGAATAGAGAATTCGACGTTAAGCCCTTCATCAGGAATGAGAGAGAGTAGCCAAGCAGGCTAAGATAAAAGGTAGGGAGGAGGGACTTGGGGGAGGGGCGATGGAGGTGGGATAGGTGGAAGGAGGTCAAGGTGAGGGTGATAGGCCAGAGTGGGGTGGGGGCGGAGAGGTCAGGAAGAAGATTGCCCCCACCCCAAGTCCCTCCTCCCTACCTTTTATCTTAGCCTGCTTGGCTACTCTCTCTCATTCCTGATGAAGGGCTTAACGTCGAATTCTCTATTCCTGAGATGCTGCCTGGCCTGCTGTGCTTTGACCAGCAACACATTTTCAACTGAGCAATTGAGGCCTATGATGAGTTGGCATACAAAAATGTAACTGAGGCCTGAGACAAGTCAGCCATGATCTGGTTGAATGGCAGGGCAGGTTTGAGGGGTCAAATGGCCTACCCCTGCTCTTATTTCTTATGCTTTTAAACCATGTGATGGTATGGTCTTCAGTCAAATGGAGTCATTCACTGCAATTGCCTCCTTAAAATATTCCTGCCTCTTTCTCTCCTATGAAGTTAAGGGTTCTCTCAAGAATCCTTATAACACTACTTTCCATTCAAAATGTTTGTGAGCTCATGTCTCTGGCTTTCTATATTTCAATGAAACACTTGGATTGCACTTTGCAAAAGTAAAGCTACTCAAAAAGCATTTCATAAAGGCAAGGTACTGAAACAGAAAAATATTGTTAACTGTGAAAACTCTTTTACCGACTATATTGCATAATATTGATGATATCCCATCAAAAGCATCAGATTGGCTTGTTTCCTTTCTATTCTAAGGGCGTGTGCATTTAAATAGTCATGCTATCATTTGCTGCTCATCTCCAGTTTGCCGGAGGTGGTTCTGGTTGAGTTGCAATAATTCAAGACAGCAGTTAATGTTGCTGATTTTAGCACAGCAATATTGAAAGAACTGCAATATGTGCCCAAATGAGGATGTGACAATGGTACATGGCAATGATCATGCACAAATGCAAACTTCTGGGTGGTAAAAATAATGTTTGGGACTCAAGTGGTTTCAATTTTGACTTACTCTACCTACCCCAGTGAAACAAAAGGAGAGTATTACATTGTGCTCCCATCTTGCGGCTCATCAATAATCTTGCTGATGACTCCTTCACCTGGTTTACTGGGATAAACTGATTGGGTAGCAATTGGCCAAATTTGATTTGATACACAGGAAGTACATAAGCAATTTTTTAAAAACACATTCTGGGGAGGTTAACAATGGTGTCATCACTTGACTATTAATCCAGAAACTCAGCTAATGTTTTGGGATCCCATGTTCAAATCTCACCACAGCAAACAGTGGAATTTGTATTCAATAAACAAAACAAAATCTAGAATTAACAATCTACTGATAATAATAAAACTATTGCATTGTCCAAAAAAAAAACCCACCAGCTGGCTCACTAATGTCCTTCAGGGAAGGAAATCTACTGGCCTCACCTGGTCTACCCTACATGTGACTCCAGATCCACCATCATGTGACTGACTCAACTGCCCTCTGAAATGCCCAGCAAACCACTCAGTTGTATTGATTGCAAAGTCTCAACAAAGGAATGAAACTGGACAGACCACATGGCACGGACTTAATCACCAGAATAGACAATGGCAGAAACAGTCCTGTCAACCCTGCAAAGTCCTCCTTACTAACTTAAGTACCAAAATTGGAAAAAATTGTGTCTCAGAATCGTCAAGAAACAGCTTAACATTGTCTGTCAGGTATGATTCCACGAATATGACTATGATCCAAACACCATCACCATTCCTGGATTTGTCTTGTCCCACTAGCTGGAATGACCAAGATGAGGTGGCAGTACAATGGTATATAGTCGAAGTGGAGTTTCCCTGAGTGCGCTCAACACTGACTCCAGACCCATAAAGTCTCGCAGCTTCAGGTTAAACACTAGCAAGGAAACCTCCTGCTGGTTACCACATATTGTCCTCCCTCAGCTAGCAACTCAGTACTTCTGTATACAGTATGGAGCAACATTTGGAGAAAGCATGGACGGTGGCAAGAGCACAAAATGTACTCTGGGTGGGGAATTTCAATATCCATCACCAAGAGTGGCTGAGCAACGTCATTACTGATCGAGCTGGTCAGGTCATAAAGGACATTGCTGAAGGACTCCATCTGCAGCAGGTAGTGAGGGAACCAAAAAGAGGGAGAAACATACTGGACCTCACGCATATCAAGCTGCAGACTACAGATCCATCAATCCATGACAGCATTGTTTAGAGTGACCACCGTACAGCCTCAAGGAGATGTCCCACCTTCACATTAAGAGTACCCTCCATCATGCTATGTGGCACTATCATGATACTGAATTGGACAGACTTCAAACTAATTTAATGATCTGACTGGGCTGAGATGCTGTGCGCCAACAGCAGGAGAACTGTACACCAGCACAATCTGCAACATTATGGCCTGGCAGATCCCCCACTCAACCATTCCCACCAGGCCAGGGGATCAACCCTAGTTCAATAAAGGGTGCAGGACAGCATGCCAGGAGCAGCACTAGCATACCTAAAAATGAGGTACCAACCTGGTGAAGCCACCAAACAGCATAAGCAGCAAATAATACTTAGCATTCAGAGATTCTACAACAAAGAGTAGATCTAAGATCTGCAGTCACGAATGGTGGTGGACAATTAAGCAAGTCACTGGATGAGAACGCTCCGCAAATATCCCCATCCTCAGCAATGGAAGGGCCCAATCACTGCAAAAGGTAATTGCAGCAATCTTCAGTCAGAAGTGCCAAGTGGATGATCCATCTTTACTTCCTCCAGTGCTCCTCAGCATTACAGCCAATTTAATTCCTTCCATAATATCAAGAAGCGGTTGGAGGCACTGGATGCTGAAAAGGCTATGGGCCCTGACAACATTCAGACATTGTGTTGATGGTTGGTGCTCCAGAACAGTGCTATTGAGCAGCTCTTGTTTAGCAGTAATCTGCTTGCTACCCAGTTTGGGACCACCAGGCCCACTCAGGTCCTGACCTCATTGCAGCCTGGAATCAAACGTGGATAAAGGGGAGTTGAGAATGATAGCTCCCGGCATCAAGGAGCCCTAGCAAAACTGGAATCAATGGGTATCAGGGGCAAACTGTCAGCTAGCTGGAATCATATATGGCATATATGAAAACGGTTGCAGTTGTTGGAGGTCAATCATCTCAGCAGGAATTCCTCAAGGTAGTATCCTTGGCCCAACCATCTTCACAGCTGCTTCAAATGATCTTCCCTCCATCCTAAAAGGTTAGAAAGGGGGAATGTTTGCCAATAATTACACGATGTTCAGCAACATTTGTGACTCAACAGATACTGAAACAGTCCACGTCCAAATACAAGAGGATCCTGACAATATCCAATGGCTGACAAGCAGCACCATAAAGGCCGTGCAATGACCATCTCCAATAAGAGGCAACCTAACTACCACCCTTGGTCATTCCAAAGTTGGTACCATTACTGAATTCCACCCCCCAGTCAACATCCTTTGGATTATCACGGACCAAAACTTCAACTGGATCTGCCACATAAACAGAGTGGCTGCACGAATAGGTCGAAGGCTAGGAACACTGCAGCAAGTAACTCACCTCCAGACTCCTCCAAAGCCTGGCCATCCTCTGCAGGGTACATGACAGGAATGTGATGGAATAATTCCTACTTGCTTGAATGGGTGCAGCTCTAACAGAAGAATCGTGACAATCTCCAAAACAAAGCAATTGGCACCAGATGCAATCCCGCCACCACCGATATGCATTAGCAACAGCGTGTATTATCGACAAGTTCTTTGGTAGTAACTTGCAAACACATGACCACTTCCTCAGAAGGACAGCGCAGTAGGAACACCACCACCTCCAAATTCCCCTCCAAACCACTCGCCATCCAGACTTGGAAATAGATCACTGCTCCTTGACAGGTGCTGAATTAAAATCCTGGAATCCCCTCCCTCAGGGCATTGTGCATCGACCTACAGCATGTGGACTGCAGCAGTTCAAGGTAGCAGCTCACAATCACCTTCTCAAGGGCAACTAGGGAAAGAGCCATAAAAGCCAGCAGTAATGCCCATGTCCCATGAATGAATTAAAAAAATCAAAATACATGCTAGCAATGTGTGTTGGAATAGCTTGGCTATGGCAGCATTTTGAAAACAGAACTAAAGGTCATGCAACCCAATTGTTAGTACATAGTTCAAAGCATCTATTTCATAGAATAAATCACTAATCAAAAAATTAAACCTTCCTAAACACTACAGAAACATCAATTTATATAAAGTGATGCAATTTGTGTTGACACACACAAATTACTTTCAAACCCTTCAGTGCATTTCGTATTGGTTCTCTTTGACACTGTATTCCACATAACTCTGCCTTCAAACAAACAAGCAAGCTTCCTATGAATTCGCTGTTGTTCAAAGTCGAAGACTATGCTCTTGATTTGAATTCCTCACAAAGTGAGAACCTCTTAACCTCCTGTAACAAACCTTTTCATTAAACACCTTAATCAAATTATCCCTGTCTCATCTCAAGGGTCTTCTAATTTGTGAAGATTCAGTCCCATCATTTGGGGCAGCACAGTGGCTCAACAATTAGCTGCCTCACAGCACCAGGGACCCGGGTTCAATTTCAACTACCGGCAACTGTGTGTGAAGCTTGCACATTCATTCACCCCACGTCTGCTTCGGATGCTCTTTAGATGGTTGTATGGACTCAAAGGGCCAAATGGCCTACTTTCACACTACAGGGATTCTATGATTCAATGATCAGTGTGAACTGCTCTAAACTGTACGTTCCTAGTGCTGTTCACCAGCTTTTAGAGTAACTGTGATATTCTGAAATATAATGGGATGTAGCATTGAACTGGAATTTCTTAAAAACTCCTTTCTACAGAGTTTAATTTTTAGGACTGATCCAACTTGAAGCACATTTACTGTTTATCCATCCTCTCAATTTAGATTAAGTGTAATCATGTTTGAAATGTCCTATAACTTACTTTGTTTCACTTATTCACTTGAACTCGTTACTTTGTTTAATTTTCTGCTCTCTTCGAATTTATTTCACCTTCAGTTCAGCATAAAGGGACTTTACCGAACATATTAAACCAATGTCTGACTGACTTCTTCAGATGCGCACAAATATTTACGGTATTGTTTAAAAGAACAAGGAGGGCTGAAGAGCATGCAGAATTCTCTCCTCTTAGGCTGCAACTTTATGATTCTCCCCAAAGCCTATTGCCTCTATAACCATAAGCATCTAATGATCAAAAGCAGTAGATACTACTATCTACAAGACACATTTCAGAAATTCACCAAAGATCCTCATACAGCACCTTCCAAACCTACAACTATTTCCATTTATATGGAAAAGAACAGCAGATATATGAGAATACAATCACCTCCGAGACCCGCTCCAAGCCACTCACCATCCTGACTTGCAAATATAATCACCATTCTTTGACCATCACTGGGTCGAAATGCTAGAATTGCCTCCCTAATGGCATTGTGGTTCAGCACACAGCAGGTGGACTGCAGCAGTTCATGAAGGCAGCTCACCACCACCACCACCTCCTTAGGGGCAACTTGGGATGGGTAACAAATGCTGACCATCTAGTGATGTCCACATCCCACTAATGAGTGTTCTCAGGGAATTGTTTTCAAAGTACCTGGTCATATGTTTCACTTGCCTTTACACATGCGGTGTTTAGCTGGCTGTCATGATTCAAAGCTGGCTGTCATGATTCAAAGCTATCTGCATTTCCACAATTCAAATATTGATATGCATTTTCAAATCCATGAATATGACCCTTGTTCTGCTTTTCATCATCTGACTAACAAGACAAGCACATTTTCATCCAATAGCAAATATAGCAGTTCAGACACGTTTGAGCAAAAATATATATAGAAGGTACAGAGTTTCTCTAATGAAAAGAAGAGGTTAAATCACAAAAAATGAAAAACAAACAGCTATCTAGACACAGAACGAAGATTAGGAAAATTTTTAATTACACGGCAAAATTAGGTTATAACCCATTTCCAAATGTTAGACTTGAACTTATGTAAACGAACAGAGGAGTTATCCGTCCAATATTTAACTTCTACTTAAGTGTTACTGCCCACCTCCACTTCCCAGCTTCTTAAACAAGAATAGGGATGGCTGGAGAAACAACTGTGGGCTGGCAGTATATGCGGATAGAAAACAGAGTAAACGTTAAGTTCAGTTCAGTGGCCGTGCTTCAGAACTAGCTTCTTTCCCGTGAACTGTGGAGGTCTTACATGAATAGTCAAAAACTCAGATTAAAATCTCTGCTTCTAAAACCCACAAATGCTCCCGATTTCGAAGTTACACAAACACTTCTACCAAAGTGACTATGTTTTCCCAACTGTCTTATATTCCCTTAAAAGAGAAAAAACACCTAAATTTGCTCCTGATCCAAGTCAGGTCTTCTCCGAACTGCCTTAAAGCTTCCCATCTCTGGGTTTTCCAAACTGAAATCTATACTTTATTTTTCTGAACTGAAAACACACTCATACCCTTTGATAGTTGTGCACTTGTCGTAACTATCATTACTACATATAAACCATTCTCTATTAATACTACAGAGATCACAGCCACTTGCTTTCTGAGCAATGCTATATTAGGTCACCACTCAGCATTTTGTTTTGAAAAAATGAGAACTCTTCACAAAAGTAACTAACATCCATTTGCCATCCCTTTGAAATCCAAACTCTAAAAATGATACTAATATTTAAATTCCAATCCTATAATCAGTGTTCGCAAAGTGATATTAGGTCAGATGATCTAAAGCATGGTCCAAGGGTTAGGTTGTGTGGAGCCTTTTAAAAGGGAACAAAAAAAAAACCACGAGATTGACCTTGAACATGATCTAAGCAGCTAAAGGTGATTGCAAGTTGGTGTTTTTCAAGAAAAGGACAGCTGAGATGTCTTTGAGGGTCAAAGACTTTGCTGTATCCATTGTGTCAGTTGCTTATTGTTAGAGAGTTGGTGCAGACTTGATTGGCTGAATGGCCTTCTTTCATGCTGTACCAATCTGGGATATTATTGCTAAACGGAAACAACCAGAGATGCCATCGAGTTGGCACTTCTAGTTGAAGATGGCTGCAAATGCTTCAGCCTTATTTTGAAATGGCATGCGGAGCTCTCCTTTTGTGTAGGTGGGGATTCTATAGACCCACATCCTTCATGGTGTCACAGGAATGCAGAGCAATTGCTTGGAGCAAATTATCAGTCATTTGTGATACCACTCAGTTCAGTCTATGGGAAGCAGATTCTTTAGTTTAGAGTGTTCTTGTGCTGAAGCTTCAACAGATCTCAACCTCATTTTTTTACTACTGCCTGTGCTGGTTCTGGCATGCTCTTACATTCCTCACGGAATCAGTTTTCAGATGGCAAAGGCAGAGTCTGGGATATGCCGAGCCATGACATTACAGATTGTACTTTAACACAATTATGGTGCTGAAGATATACCACAATGCCTCAAAGAAATCCAGGTTTGAGCTGCCAGATCTGTTTTATAACTATCCCAGTTGGTACTATCCCAGAGGACATTGACTATCATGCTCTGTAGCACTATGTGAAGCGGGACTCTGTTTCCACAAGGATTGTGCAGCAATCATTCTTGCTGTCAGGAGCACAGATTGGTGGTGGACAAATTGGCAGAGGTGCCCAAATAAGCTAGTTTCTCACCAATACTAGTCGAGTCTGATTGATAAGCCCTCAGAGTTCCAGTCAGTAGTAGGCTACGGGTCTAGTCTTGGTGTCGTAACCTAAATGCCCATCCAATGTACATTTCATGCCCTTGCTGCCCTCAGAACACCTTTGTCAAGGTTCAACTTGAAGAAGCATTCATTTATCATCTGAGGAAGAGAGGGTGGTGTTGAGCAGGAGATTGCCTACTCTTCAGGGTCAAATTCAATAAACATCAAGATTTCTTTTCTCAAAAGAACTTCAGTGAACCAATTTAAAAAAAAAGATATTTAGTCATTTCATGGGGCCATCATTAATTATACAAATTTTCTCCCCAACGACCAAAAATTTTCATTAGCTAGATTGAAATTTAACTTCCCAGCTGTGACAGTGAGATTTGAGCTTATGTATTTGGAGAATCAGTCTCTACAGTAACATTGCACTGTGCTTAGGGTGAAACCAGCAAACAGGGTCAGATCCAGAGGAGACAGGCCTTTTAGTAATACATGGCAGCCAATCATTCATTCATCATTCAACAGTCATTTATTTGGTGGTAAATGTTGATGATAATTAAAAAAAAAAGTTTCAATCCACTTCGAATTTAATCATTGTTAAACTGTAGGTTTTCAGTACAGTGATGTCACTTCTATCAAAGTAACGTAAGCCTACCCAGGCCATGTTGCAAAAGGTTAGCAAAATCATTTTGTTATCGATTGCAAAAAAGTGAACAGGGCACTCAGTCACACATTATTAGAGTTATGCAGCTCACCCTGGAAGCTTTTCCCTGTCTGCTTAATGGGTCTGTAACATTAAAAATCTTGAAGTAAACATTAAGAATTTTTGTGTCCCTAAACAATCTCAGTCCATGCTCAGCAACTGCTCTGAAAATCCTGCTCAAATTTGACGTGATAAACACTGCCACAGCAGCTGAGATGTTCTTAAAACAAATGTTAATTCATCCTATCTACAAATATCAGATTGATTACAAAAAATCTTTGCCAAAAATAAACCAGATCTTCCTTGGCCATGCAGCAAGCCCCCACTTAAAGTTTCTCACAGCGGTGGTTTTAAGCAATACACAATTTCCTATTTAAAGGAACGTAAAGGTTGCAGTTAAGTTCTGAAGGAAATTCATCACCAGGAAAAGAAATTAAACTAACTTGCTATGCAAGATGAAACACATTACATTGTGAAATTCTTATTTCAGTAAATAAAATTACTTTACAATGCAGTAACCTTCTACGTCATCGACTTGCCAATCTTGCTTCCTGAATCTTCTGCTTGCCACATGTCCCTCATTATCATGCACTATTCCTGCTGTCAATGCTCCAATTCAGGTCTTCTCCTGCTCCTTAAAAGACCCTCCAACATAGTTTCAACAACTCTCTAATTCACACCTTGTTTCCAACTCTCAGGCACGCAGTGTTTCCCACTCCGTGACTCAGCATCTCACCAATCCTTGCAGAGGGTCTCCTGCCCATCGCTTTCATCCCCTGAACAAGAGAGAACATGCAAGCATTGCCAACATCAGAGTGCAGGAGAGACCACAGGTCAGAGGGTCAGCAGCAAGAGGATGAACTAGGGGAGAACAACATGCTGCAACTCGAAGGAAGGGTCAGTGAGCATAACTATATGCTGGAAAACAGTGCCAAATTAGCCACAAAGTCAGACCAAAATTAACAAACTAAAATTTAATCATGTGATGAAAATACATACTCAACTGACTGATATTAAAAGCAGAACAGTTAAGTACTGGGAAGTTACATTAAACTGCACTATGATTTTTTTGCAACATTTACCTTCATTCTATTAATTATAAATCTCTAACGTAACGGCGGCACGGTGGCACAGTGGTTAGCACTGCTGCCTCACAGCGCCTGTAGACCCGGGTTCAATTCCCGACTCAGGCGACTGACTGTGTGGAGTTTGCACGTTCTCCCCGTGTCTGCGTGGGTTTCCTCCGGGTGCTCCGGTTTCCTCCCACAGTCACAAAGATGTGCGGGTCAGGTGAATTGGCCATGCTAAATTGCCCATAGTGTTAGGTAAGGGGTAAATGTAGGGGTATGGGTGGGTTGCGCTTCGGCGGGTCGGTGTGGACTTGTTGGGCCGAAGGGCCTGTTTCCACACTAAGTCTAATCTAATCTAAACTATTTATGCAACTGCAATAAGATGACTAGTTTTTATTTTGAGGAACCCAAACTTAACTGACACCTACTATGATTTTTACATTGATCATTTAAACTGGTGGAAGACCGGAAAAGAAAATCTCAGGGGATTATCATCACAAGAGGTTTGAAACGGATAGTCGACATATCATTGTACCTTTTACATCAGGGTCATCTATGTGCGGCTCTAAGTTTTCCAGCATCTCTTCCAGTTCCTTTCTAGTAGCTGTGCTGAAGCTTGGACAGTCTGATAGTGCTTCATCTTGTATTGATTCTTTGCTTTTTTGCTTATCTGAACATTGTGGCAGCTCCAGTTCCAAATCAAGATCTATTGTAGGTATAGGAGTCCTCCAGTAATGGAATGAGTTAAACATGTCCTCTGGAATGGCAGCCTTTTCTGAACTGGACCCAGATTCCTTTGAAGATGCACTTGAATTTGCAGAGTCTGAATTTGGCAACTGACTTACAACAACTCTGCTTCCTTCAGATGATTCAGATTTAGTACATACATGAGAATCAGAGTGCAACTGCAATGATGTTGCCTGGGAATGACTGGCATCACGACTACATTCACGGTCAGTATTACGTTCACTTTTTGAGAGTTCAGTAGCTGTATTTACTGATTCCACAGTACGGCAGCTAAAGTCTGTAGTTCGTTGTTCTGTTTCAAGATTATCCGCAGTTCTGTCTGCAACTTTCATCGATTCTGCTGCACATTTTGCACTAAAAGTGAAAAATAACAAAGCTCTTTTACTTTATCAGTAATAGTCAAGACCAAGTGTTACTTCACAGCTTAAATTCTTAGAATAAACTTAAGATAAACATTGCATCCTGCACTCTGTTCTGCTAACCTGACACACTTGGATAGGATGATCTGCCTGTAAAGCACATAAGACAACACTGTGCACTGTTCCTCAAATATATGACAGTAATAAATCAAATCAAAATTTAAAACTTGACAATTTTTGGCTTTATAGCCTGTTTGGAGAATTAAGTAATCCAAAAATTATTATTCAGAAAAATACACCCGTGGGTTTCCATGAAATTATCCAATCATGCTGACTGCTGAGAGATTAATAGCAACGTCTAGCAATGAAGACAAAATTTGAGATAAAAGTCTCCTATCAAATCCTGGAATTTAAACATTTAGTTCAAAGTCAGTGAAAATGTGCACACCAGGAGTTTCTTCTACTCTACAAAATATAGATATAAAATATTCCTAAGTTGACATACTCTTTTAAAAAACTCAGCTTTCTATCCAATGAGATTTTGAACAATACACTACAATTAAGAGGCCAAATTTATTTAAAAAAGGGATCCAGAAAATTTTATCCATTTGTTTTTCTTTCTACAGCAAAGAAAGTAGTTGCCACTTTCAAAGAGAGAGTGTTCTGTTGGCCAGTGTGGATAGTATGTCAAGGATTCTTCGGTAGGATTCTAAATAAAATGATTCTCATGACAAGGCCATTTAAGACCTTTTTGGAATGAGATTACTGATACACTCCACAAACTGGAATACTACTTTCAATTACTGCTTATTGTGTAAAGGAATGAGCAACAGCCTTGATACAGTTCAACTACAGAAGGTTTGCACTCTGTCTCAGTTAGGAGGGTAAAAATATCATTGAAGACAAAGAGAAGAGTGGTCAGGAACAACATTAACATCTAACAATGAAACCTATTTTACTGTCACAAGGAAATGATTTGAGTAGGGAAGTGCAGTCACCAGTTACTGGACTGATAAGCCAGAAGACTGAACTAAAGCCCAAGCTCAAATCACACAATGGTAGTTTGGTGAATTTGAATTGGCATAAAATTACACTCAAAACCTGCTGTCCTTATCCTAACTGCCAAAAAGTAAGTTCAGACCCATGACTAATTGCCTTTTAAATGGTTTAAGCCACTCAGTGGTACAGGGAAACTAGGAATGGATAACGAAAGAATCACTGAGAATAAATAAAACAGCGTGATTGAAATAAGTACAAATACAATCAACGACTAGAGTGGACCTGTTACTGTTTTCTGTTCCTTGGCTCCCCAACGCATTCTTGGATGAAAGCACATCTTCCTCTTTAAAGTAATGGCCAGCACCAGAAGAGCTAGCAAAGGTTGAGATGAAAGGCCCTAATGACTGAAAGGCAGCTTGACGAACCTGCAAAGAGAGCATTTCAATGTTAAAATGCCACCCTCTTAATCCATTTCTAATGCCAACTACAGTAATTCAAAGTGAAAAGTAAACTAACCTTAGTAAGAAAGGATAAAATAAAAAAAATGCATGAAACACTCAGCAGGTTAGACATCAATTGTGAAGAAAGAAATGATATTTCAGGTCAGCAACCTTTTATCAGAACTTCGAAGAGTTGAGATGCAATAGCTTTTAATCAAACATAGAAGTAGTGAAAGGGGAGGGGAACACAAGGTTAAAACTGTGAAATAATAGAAGACATGAGATTCAAAAAGTAATGTCGCCATCATCCCACAAGACCACAGGGTTGCTCTCTCATGAGAGAGACGTGACTGCTGGCAGTTTAACCTAAGGGTAAACATGCCTCAGGCAAAGGGAGAGGTTGAGAAAGTGGGATCTTCGTGGTGACCTCAGCCAGTGTGGGAATTGAATCCATCTTATTGCTATCATCATCAGATATTGGGAAATTCAAATTCTGAAGGCAGTACACCTTGGATGCAGAGACTAGTTTTGATAAATACCTTTGAAGAAACTTCTCTCCATCAGCAAGGTTAGAAGAACGAAGAAGTATAAACAAGTAACCTTGTTAGAGTATCAAGAGACAAACAACACAGCAAGGGGGATGCCCAAAAACAATTCTGAAACAGGATCACTATTACCGCAAGAGCCACTTCACAAGTTTGAGAAGAGGGAAACTGTTCCCGAAATGGTTAATTTTGTCACAGAATCATAGTATTAAGTTTATCCATCATCACAATACTGGCCTTTTTACAATGTTACTATGCCATTGAGTTTTTTTTCTCCCTCCCAGAGGGGGTAATTGGCCAAGCTCCAACTAGGCTTGGTTTGAAAGGGTTATTGGGGCCCTTTTTATACACCCCTAACAGATAATGCCTCTAGCCCAAGGCTTTCATGTTTTAAAAACAAAACCTGTATAATCAAAGGGAAGTGGCCAGCTCGCTGTTGTAGCTAGCCTTCATGTAGAATAGAGTTTTGATTCAGTTCAGCAGCAGTGTGAGAGAAGAAAGGCTGTTGGGGAAGTCCAGCTGGGTACACTCCCTCTCCCTAATGTCAAGCCTGTAAGCCTCGACTTGTTTCATTTTTACTTTTTGTGCTAAGGGATGCGTTTATTGGGACTATTGCAAGTATTTTCGGAACAGTGTCAATAAGTCAGGATAGTCTGTCGGGTTTTTGGATAGGATAAGTTATCCTGTATTCTATTTTCTGTTCTTTGTTTCAGTCTGTAATTTTGTAAACTAATTCACTGAGAATATCCACTATAGACTTACCTAAAACAAATAGCTGTATCAGTATGTCTTTCAAATGGTCTTTCAAAACCTGCTGGGCTGGGCTACCTGCTTAAAAATGTTTTGAGGGGTCCGGCTTGGTCCCTAACACCATGTATAAAGTTATGGTAATTATATATTAGAGCTGATGTTACAAGTATTATAACAATTGGTAGAAAGTAACATCCTTTTAATCTTCTGTACGAAGGCCAGCAAGAGGCAGGAATTGCATAACAGAATTTGGAAAGTCAATAAGTTTACATTGCAGACGGCAGCTTTCTCGGAAGGGACAAAACAATCGGTGTTGGAAGGTGGTCAATAATCGTAGGAACTCAAGGATGTGCGATTGAAGGGCTGACAAACATCGCAAGCTGGTGGGAGGACCCAAGGTGGACCACGGAGGTACCCATCATTGATAATGTATTCATAGGATTGGATGTGTAGGTCAGAGGGGATGCGCAAGCACAGATGCCAATATTGCATGTAAATATTGTAACAGTATGTATAAATATTCTGCACTTTACTGGAAAGGTAGAGTGCCACTGACCTCCGATTGGAGCTGTAATTAAGAGGGCAGCTGTGCCCCACATGAAAGTAAGTTTTGGAGCAGTCTCTGGCCTCTCCCACATGTGCAGCAAAGGAGCTCTGAATAAAGAATGAGTTTTGCAACTGAGCACAGGACTCAGACTCCTTTTTAAAATCCCTCTCCAACATCCATATGCAGTTCAATAAACATTAATCCATTCAAAAACAATACTTTACCCCAAAATCTTGGATATTACCAATCCATTTGAAAGACATACTGATAGTTTCCCAAGCTCTATCTTCACATGTTATGCACTTGAAAAGGCATTTCTTCATTTGTTCCATTCCTCTTCTCCATATAAATTTGTTTTTTTTTGGCCTGCAATTGATATATTGCCTAATCCTATCAGAGCTGAAAATGTGTTGCTGGAAAAGCGCAGCAGGTCAGGCAGCATCCAAGGAACAGGAGATTCAACGTTTCGTGCATAAGCCCTTCTTCAGGAATAATGCACGAAACGTCAAATCTCCTGTTTCTTGGATGCTGCCTGACCTGCTGCGCTTTTCCAGCAACACATTTTCAGCTCTGATCTCCAGCATCTGCAGACCTCACTTTCTCCTCGAAGATTTTAATCCTATCAGACCACAGCTATCTTCTTGCATTGTTTCACTCCTAACAAGACCGACCCTCATGGCACATGAACTGAATTACTTACATTTCATACAACGATGGCAAAGGATATCGCCAAGCAAATTTGCTTTGTTTACGGTTAGGTTGAAAGTCAAGAGCTGGAGATCAGGGAAATTGAGCGGGAGAAGGGAAATTACCACAGTCAGTAATAAATCTAAAAGGAACGTGAAGTCTTGTGATAAAGCACAAAGATGCAAAATTCAAACTCAGCCTTAACTAAGTAGGTGGTTATTAAACAGTAATATCATGAGAGACAATATTTGGACTCAGGTTTAAGAGCAAGGAGTTTTATCCCAACCAATAAAACACATGCAATTTTTGCCCATGGTACATCATGGTTCACAAAAGAACAAATATCTGATACTTGTTAAAAATAATGAAAATTTTTTTGTTATCAATCAGAAATTCACACATGGTCTTCCTGAAAGATAACTGACACCATGCTGAGTATAATAGCCACAGTTGGAAGCTTATGAAACATAAATGAGCAGTTTACATTAGAAAATTAAGGTAGCCATACAAGCATGGTTACCTTATGGCTTAACTGCTAAAATTTCAGAATAAAGAGCAAAAACATTAGACTTTACCCATCGTGAAGGGTCGCCGATCAGATTAATGAAGAGTGAAGACAGTTTTGTTCTTCGAACTTCCTGAGACGTTGCACAAGAAATGTCCATAAAGCATTCGGCACATGCTTTCCGCACTCCCCACACATTATCAGAGCAGAGCTGGAGAAACCTGGGTAACTACACAGAAAAATCCAAGGAAATTGCAATTTCAATTATAGCTCACTCTTCATTTCAGACAAAAGAAAGTGATATTCAAAGACTAATCATGAATGGTATTGGGTTACAGCAGCACTCATTCTAAACTTAATGTTTGGGCCGGTGTCGAAATACACAAACATGCTATTTATGAATTCAAGATTTTGAGTCTTATTGAGTGGTCAGTAGAATTTCATGAATTGAAGCTTGCAATGGAAGAGTTGCACAGCTCTTCATAAAATGGCAATTATAACACAAGTAGGGATGCTCTAACCTGTCAAGACTGAAAATTAATTTCAATTCAGTGTTCGAGATAGGTTGTTCCTACAACTATTTTAATCATGGAATCCTTTGTAACCAGAACAGAAATGAAAACCAAACATTTAATTCAAGTAGTACATGGAGAGTAGTAAAAATTCACATTTTAATGTTGTCAAAATTCAACATTTGTCAAAACAGCAGGAAATTCCACCAATACCGCAATGAGAAAATGCATTGTCTGCTATGTTACACTCTCAATACATTAAAGTGAATCATAGTTTAAATCCTGGTCTATTCTGTCTTTCCTGACCTCAGCGAGAGTGTTATAATTGATATCAGTGCCTGCACACTAGGGTGGGAAGGTTCCCTTTACAGATTTCTATCCAGTGACCACCCTCAAAAACGTAGAGGTGCTGGGTAAGGATCAGATTTCGTTCCCCATCCCATCATCACGCGTGGTCAAATACCCTGCTGACACTCACTGTCAAGGTTCATACATTAAGAATGGTTCTTGGTGCATTACCCGAAAGCTGCCGGCACCTGTCCAACCTTACCTCAGGCCTTCTACGGAAGAAGAGGAAAAGAAGGAAATAGGAGACAAATAATAGGAACAACACCAAGACCTGCTCAGTTTTATTTGTTGAGAAACAGAAGTTTATTGCTAACTAACAAAGCAATCCTTAACAGTTATTCAGGAATAAATGTCAACAGTCATGCACTCATCACGAGTGTGACAACCTTGGGTCTTGTGATTTCACAAATTTATTTGAATATTTAGTTGTTGTACAATCAATAGTTGCACTGAACGTGATTATATTCCAATTCTGGAAAACAACAGTTATTAAATGCACATTCATTCACTTTTGGCATCGACCACATTCTGATGTAATTATTCATCAGGAAAGATCAATTACTTGATCAGTACTTGACACACTTAAAAAGAATCATGATTCTTATTTAGATGAGGTCATGGCAGCAAAAATAATTAACTGTAACTTTTAAACAAGAATTTTTCTTTTCTTTGAAGTCCTCAATGACCAAAGTTAGCAATGTTTGTTATGAAATGCCAATGACTATTTTATGCATACCTACCAGCAACCTTTCAGTGGCTTCTCGACCAACAACACTAGATATATCTCCAATATTGGCAGCACACACCTGAAACAAGAAATTCATATTTATGACAAGTTTGGAAAAATGGGAGTGGGTGGAGCAATCAACATGATTATTTTGTAAACTAACCTTACGAACGTGGAACATCCGGCAATCACAGCACATCTCACAGAACCGGTGCAGTATATATTTTTCTGTGATTGCCTTTCCCACCATGGGAGCCATTTTACACATTATCTATAATCAAGACAAAAAACGGTAAAATTAAATCAGCACTCCCTGCTGCAGCATGCTTTTCTTAATTTATGGTTTCACAAATTTCTTTATCAGAAATTATGTTCCTTTTGGGGACACTATCCAATAACAACTTAAATTTTTCACAACCTATTTAAGGCCATAGACTTCTATGAACACTTTGTTCCTATTCTTTCCCACCTCCCCCTGCCAACCTTTACTCTGTGACAAATAAAGTCCTATTAACTGGTTTTGAATTAACAGCTAGCATTTATCGCACCTTCATGATTAAAATAATTTGCATCCTCTACACAAAAATAACAAACATAAGCTTTCCAAATACTAAGCAAGTTATCTTTAATATCTATAAAAAATTCATGGCACCAGATATTCAGTGTCACATATGGGTTGCCACGTCCAAGAAAGGATTTTACTCTCAAGGCTATATCAGGTATGTTTTGGTGGGTACAGGCAGTTCTCTGGCATTTCTTCCAAGTGATTCTCATTCTTCATATTCCACCTGTGCAGTGAGAGTGCGGCCTCCTCTCCCATGCAAAGTTTTGCAGCTAACTCAATTCAATTCATATCTGATGTCCATACTTCTCATTTTCATAAGTTTCACTTGAACTGAAAACCTGGCCGATTATTCTTCTCCTTAATTAAGAGGAAGGACTAACCACAGTGCCAATGCTTCTTATCCAAGAACAGCAAACTCAAGCAAGATCATAAGTGTATCAGCTAATAATAAGATTTGATGCTGGAATAGTTTACCTTTATCTATTATTCAATTAGGAAGCCATTCAGCTCTTTCTTTGAAGAAACAACCACCTTGCCTATTGTAGACACCTGATGTTTGTTATACAATAATGTATTTTATCATTGTTTGACAAAAGAAATATTAGAATTAGGTTTATTGTTGCATGTTACAAGTTTGCAAGTTGCCACTTACGATGCCATTTTAGGTCCAAAAAAACCTACCAAGGTAGATTCTTAAGTACAAAATTATAGAAGTAATTTTAAAAAACAAAGAAATAAAACATTGAGGATAACAAGACCTTCCAACGCAGGTCATGCCAGCATCTCGTCTCCAGACTGTGCTGGGCTTCACCAAGGCTCACTAAGCCAGCAGTATGCTCTGACTTCACTTGAGACTCAAGGATGGGAGATAAGAAGGAAAAAAACACAAAAAGGAGGACAAATAAAAAAGGGCTACAAGAAACGTAAGGAGCAGATGAGCTCTGGTTGAAGAGTCCTACGCTGCCATCATCTTACACTGGCGTACCAGAGTTCCTCTGTTCTACCTTCCTACATTTTGGACATATCGAACTTAACTTACTCAAATCTAACAAGTTGAATTCTGCAGCTCATGGGGAAAACTTGTACAAACAATAAAGATCTATAAACCATGTATAATCTTCTTTATCATTGCAAATTCATCAGTATCTAGAAGGACAGGGTCACTTGTTTAGGCACAGACTGACTTCTTCCTTTCTTTCCACTTGCCAGGCTTGAGGTGGTAATTTAAATTAAAAAAACAAACAGCACAGCTTAACACTTGCTTTGCTCATCCTGCCAAGACTGGAATTTAATAATTTTGATGGTGGGCCTCGAAATTGACAGTGACATTTCAACTAGACAGGTGTCTTGTTAGCCTTTCAAATTGGGCTTATTACATCAACAGGACTGGGCGGAAGATTAGAAGTAGCAACGCTTAGTTCCAACAGAAAGCAGTACTTGGTGTATAGGTATAGCAGTCCAATAGCAGCTCTGAAAAGGAATACCTGAAGACCCCTAAAAAAAGAAGAAAAATTCTACAAAAATATTTTACTGCCAGAGGAATGATTTTGCTTCTCTTGGCCTCTTAAAATTGCACTTCAATTCTGAAGTCTTCATGGTCTTCTCTCAGGAATTGTACTATTAAAAAGTGACCAGAAAGTAGGAGCCAGCTTCAACAATAAACCTGAATCAGAAGACATCCCAAAGCAAATGGAATTAGCGAATTTTAAATTGGCTGACAGCAACTTCAGCAGATGTCAATTTCTGCAACTACATCATCTCTTCCAGAAACAGATTTGCATGCAATGGCATATAGTTTGATGATTAACTTAACAGAAAGCCAACAATAATTTGAATTCTGCCACAGACACCTACCGACGTAGTTCCTGTGACCAACTACCTGCCACTTCCTGCCCAGTTCTATAGACTGAATCTTGCTTATTGATCAGCAACTCAGAATCAATTCTAGTCTCCCTGCTATAGGAAGGACGCTGCGAAACCTGAAAGGGTTCAGACAAGATTTACAAGAATGTTGTCAGGATAGGACGGTCTGAGCTATAGGAAGAGGCGATAGAGGCTGAGGCTGTTTATCCTAGAGCAGCGGAAGCTCAGGAATGAACTTAGAGAAGTTTATAAAATCGTGAGGGGCATAGACAGGGTGAATAGTCAAGGTTTTTTCCTCAAGGTGACAGAGTCCAAAACTTGAGGGCACAGGTAGAAGGTGAGAGGGGAAAGATTTAAAAGGGACCCAAAAGGACAACTTTTTCACGTAGCAGGTGGTGTGTGCACTGCTTTTCATCATTTATATAAATGATTTGGATGTGAACATAGGAGGTAGAGTTAACCAGTTTGCAGATGACACCAAAAGTGGAAGTGTAGTGGACAGCAAAGGAGATTACCTCAGAGTACAGCGGGATCTTGATAAGATGGGCCAATGGACCAGAAAGTAGTCGATGGAAGCTAATTTAGACAAATGCGAGGTGCTGCATTTTGGAAAGGCATATCGGAGCAGGACCTATACACTTAATGGTAGGGTCTTAGGGAGTGTTGCTGAACAAAGAGTGCAGGTTCAGAGCTCCTTGAACATGGAGTCACAGGTAGATAGGACAGTGAAGGCACTGTTTGGTATGATTTCCTTTTTTAATCAGAGCATTGAGGATAGGAGATTGGAGAACATGTTATGTACAGCCACAATATTAGTTGGGCCACTTTTGGAATATTGCATGCAATTCTAGTCTCCTTCCTATGGAAGGATGTTGTGAAACTTGAAAGGGTTCAGAAAAGATTTACACAGATGCTGCCAGGTTTGGAGGGTTTGAGCTATATAGGAAGACGCTGAACAGGTTGGGGCTATTTTCCCTGGAGTGTCGGAGGCTGAGGGGTGACCTTACAGAGGTGTAGGACATGGGGTAAACCCTCTCTGTTCATTTAAAACCAGCAAGACAGAAAAGATTTATCTCTTGCTCTCATCTGTGAAAATTCAAGAGGCCAAGAACTAAGTAAAACTTAACTTCATTTCTTCAGGTATAACAGAGAATAATTAACTAACAACCATTTACAACCCCTTCAGCTAACCTATCTTTTACTTTCCCTTCTAGAATACTAATTTGCTGAAGCCCCAGAATAAGATTTACCAAAACTTCAAATTTCAAAACCACGCAGCTGTCGAATCTTCTCTTTTTATCTTCCTCCGTAGATTTTCTTCTTAGGATTTCTCTTTCACAGATCATTGATTGATAAATGTACCTTTAAGAGAGTTGTGTTTTGGGCAGCCTATACATGCTGGTGGCTTGGCAGTTCTCCCTCAACTGTTCATGTTTTCCCTGTCTTCGTCCCCCAAAGCATCAGATTGTGTCAGTGGCTTTTAATATTGTCAATATACAAAATTCAAACTTGATTTGAGTTTAGTTTGTTGGGGGTATAATTTAAACTGATTGGCCTAATTCAAATTTGTTTTTGTCTTCAGGCAACTAGCTACACTAGCTGCTGGACCAAAAGGTTATATTGTATCATGTTCAGAACACGTGGTGCTGTCGGGTAGTTCTGCAAGCTTTAACTTTCTTAAAGATACAGTACACTTCTACACTTCATAACATGAGGTTCATAAAATCATGAGGGGCATGGATAGGATAAATAGACAAGGATTTTTCTCTGGGGAGGGGGAGTCCAGAACTACAGGGCATAGGTTTAGAGTGAGGGGGGAAAAGATATAAAAGAGACCTATGGGGCAACTTTTCCATGCAGAGTGTGGTACGTATATGGAATGAGCTGTCAGAGGAAGTGATGGAGGCAGGTACAATTGCAACATTTAAAAGGCATCTGGATTGGCATATGAATAAAAAGGGTTTAGAGGGATCCGAGACAAATACTGCCAAATGGGGCAAGATTTATTGAGTAAACCTGGTCAGCATGGATGAGTTAGACTGAAGGGTCTGTTTCCATGCCGTTCACCTCGATGACCAATACTGGACTTACTAAAAAAGTGACAAAGTACAATACTTTAATCTAAAATAGTGAAGTATGTAACCAAGCTAACCTTCTAAACATCGATTTAAATGAAAAGAGTTACAAGGATGAGTGGTTAGCACTGCTGCCTCATAACACCTGGGACCCAAGGCTCGATTCCAGTGTTGGGTGACTGTCTGTGCGGAGTTTGCACGTTCTCTTCATGTCTGCGTAGCTGTCCTCAATGTACTCCACTTTCCTCCCGCAGTCGAAAGATAAGTAGGGTGGATTGGCTGGATTAAAATGGTCCTAATTTTGGAGATGCGCAGGCTTGGTGGATTAACCATGGTAAATGTGAGGTTACAGGGATAGGAATAGTGTGCTGGGTCTGGATAGGATGCTATTTGGAGCGCCAGTGTAGACTCAATAGGCCTAATGACCTCTTCTTGCACCATCAGGACTCTGATTCCATGAGAGTCATGGAGAAGGAAGGATTCAGCTTATAACAAGACATACAGAAAAGCTTCCATCTCCATTGATTACAAAGAGGAACGTGAAGCATAATTTAGTATAAGCCTATCACTAAACAAGACCATCTGAAAAGTTAGGAAATGTGAACCAAGCTAAGTGAGATACACATTAATGGTTGTAAGAACAGAGCATAAAAGCCAATGATACTTGAGAAGACATGTAAATTTGTCACACAAGAAAGATTGAGAAGACAGTTTTTCAAATGCAGGTACTAGTATAGATACTTTAGAAATTAAGATCTACTAAATAGAGCTCAACTATTAACACGTTCAAATTCTCAGAACAAGACTTTGACTTTCAGCCAAAGTACTTTTCCTTCGTGCACATTTGCCTATTTTCAGCTATTTGACAACGTTGAGGATCCTATCAAGCGAGTAAACTACAACAACACACTTTCTCCATCTCTAACATTACCTAACCCTTTTCTGAATAAAGATGATTACTTAATGTATACATTCCCTATATTTATACACATTTCCAGCCATACATTTTACATAAAATCAGTTTCTATCTTTTAGCCTGGATGCAATATACCCATATTCTGTGGAATATTACCATTTTTTGCATTAACAACTGTATGGCTAAATTAAAAAAGTGTGCATTTTACTTACTGCTACAGCTTCTGTTTTCAGATCGTCATTGCTTTCAGGAGCAGTTAGGTCCAAGAGAACAGGACATACTTTAGTTTCCACATCATATCTTTCGATTATTTCCTGTTCTAATACCACCAACAATGCTGCCTGGCTGGTCTTCCTCACCTACAAATAGTAATCAAAGGCATGAAATAGTCTGTATCCAAATATATATTAGTTGAAGGAACATGAAGTGAGAATGTACATACTACATTTATTTGGAATTCATTGATTTGCCACTAGAAAGAACCTTCAAACAAAAATTTCAGTAAAACTGAATTCATATCTAGTCATTCACTAACTTCTAAAATTGGGCTTGAGCCATTTTATATAAAATGTTGACATACATTTGGTGCAAATTCATATCTGACTATTCTTTCAACCAAGAAAAAGCCAACTTATTTAGTCAAGTAATATAACATTAAATAGCGAATTGTCAACCTTTGATAAGCTCTGTACAAGATTCATCTAACGATGCAAATAAAATTAAAGGCATGCAGTTCACAGGGAAACTAAACCAGCATTTAAAACATTTTTGTTGGATTACTTTGGTTAGTGAACTTTTTCTGTGCCTTCTTTGCAGTACATTGACTGTTTTTCTCTGATAACATCTGTTGTGAGATATGGCTGAGTTGAAAATATGGTTTTCTATGTTTCTGCAGGATCATAACTGAAAGCAGACCAAATTAACTCCCAAGAATGTGTCTCAGTCTGATCTAGTCTCCATTTCATGTCACATGGACAAGACTACAGCAAGGCTCACTGGATATTAAACAAACAGGTGCCCTGACAGCTTTCTCCTTTCTAATGGAGTGTGTCTATCAACTGCAGTGCTCAATGCTTCAGCTGTCATCTGTCAACAGTGGAGAACCGGTTCTGAATGGCCTTTAGACTTGAAACTCTTGCGACAGTAACAAGCTCAGTCAATGGACCTCAGATTGTGTTCTGCCTTGACTGGGTCAACAGCCCCAATCAAGGAGCCCTGGCTGACAGATATAAACAGGCATGTCAGGAGTTTCTGTTCACTCAGAGCTGGCTCTGAGAAAGCTGTGCCAGTACCAAGTACTACGCACATGTAAATAAAGGGTGACTTGACAATGGCGTACCAGCCTCTATGGCGAAATTTCGGAAACATGGACAATTTGTCTCCAGCTGTTGATTTTAGTCAGCATTTTTAGTTTTTATTTCAGATTTCCATCTTTTTGCAGTGTTTTGCTGTTGTCCCACCAATCATAGTTTTACTGCCAAATTAATTATGACGATAATGTACATTCTGCCTGAACAATAAAATCAATCATTATACTGTAAAATAAATGTACTGAACTACATTTGTAGCTCCTTTAAAATACCAAAGTTTTCCAATGAACTTAGCTCAAGGTGGGAAAGCTTCAAAGAATGAGGCAGACATAATGGAGAGGTTTGGTACCAAGGATCAGAGTCATGAAGGTGTACAGCATGGAAATAGACCATTTGGTCCAACATGTCCATGGTGACCAGATATCCTAAATTAATAGAATCCCATTTGCCAGCACTTGGCCTATATCAGTCTAAACCCCTCAGTAACCCATCCAGATGCCTTTTAAACAATGTTGTAATTATACCAGCCTCTACCACTTCATTCAATGCATGCACCAGCCTCTGCATTAAAGTGTAGCTGCATAAGTCCGTTTTAAATTTTTCTTTTCTCACATTAAACGTATGCTCTCTAGTTCTGGACTTGCCCATTCCCAAGGAAAAGACCTTGTGTATTTATCCTAACCATGCCCTTCATGATTTTATCGACCTCTAGAAAGGTCACCCCTCAACCTCCATCACTTCAGGAAAACAACCCCATCCTATTCAGCCTCCCGAGACTCAAAAGTGAAGGAGGGGACTGATGAATATGAACATCATAAAATAACCTTCACCCAAGATTTAATATGATAGTTATTAGATTAGATTAGATTCCCTACAATGTGGAAACAGGCCCTTTGGCTCAACCAGTCCACACTGACCCTCCAAAGAGTAACCCACGCAGACCCATTTCCCTGTGACTGATGCACCTAACACTATGGGCAATTTAGCATGGCTACTTCACCTGACCTGCACATCTTTGGACTGTGGGAGGAAACCAGAGCAAACCCACGCAGACACGGGGAGAATGTGCAAAATCCACACAGACAGTCGCCTAAGGCTGGAATTGAACCTGGAACCCTGGTGCTGTGAGGCAGCAATGCTAACCACTGAGCCACCATGCTACCCTAAATGTCCAATTGATTTCAAAATATCAGGTTGCCAAAAAAAAATACATTTAGTGTTAGCACTAAGTGGTATCTTGGACAAATCCAGAGTACAACTCTTTGCAATCTTCCAGATTCATAAAATGCAAATTGTTTAAACCATGTTAGAATTTCAAATTCTACATCCTACGCAAGACAGTGTGAGAAAACCTAGATATTTTGGTCCATCAAATAATATAAAAATTCAGTTTTATAATGTGGTTTTGAAGATGGTCTTAAAAAATTCAAAAAGGTTTTAAGATTGTAGAAATTTCAAAAGCTAGTTTGAAATATTTAGAAGATTGAGTTTTTTTTAAAAAAAAGCATGTGACAGCATAATATGACAGTGTTGTGACCTGGGCCCCACCCTTTCCCAGAAGTGCAGAGGGTTAACTTTCCCGGACGGGTTTTAAATCTTATCGCACACTATCTGTGTGGCAAAATGAGACATTTTGGCCAAGACTGAATTCTGGATTTCTAAGCTTTAAATGTGATTAACACATTGCAATCCTTCCAGAGCCACAGTGATTTTGCAATTTGTGTTTTTAAATAGGTTTCAAGAACGCAGCAATGGGCCCAGAAGTTTTGCTGAGACAAAATGGTTAAGAACAGGAGCTACAATATAAAATCACTTAGACAATGGTTTCTGCAATTGGGATTGAAAATTGCTAGTTCAAGCACTCAATGGGAAATTCAACTGAACTTTAATAGGAACAAAAATTTATGTTTTCTTTTAATTTTAATTTTTAAACAAGCTAGAATAGAAGCAGTCTGCATTAAAAATAAAATGTGACGGACTGTTTGGGAAGAAATTAATCAATCAATCACTAATGAAAATTGTCAGATCAACACCACTATTGAGGGTATACTCAGAAGAAACTCTCAAGCCTACTGTTAACATTTTTGAATTTGGAATAACTTAATAAAAAAGGCAAAGTATAATCCCTTAAGTTACTTTTGAGAAAATTGGTTGCAGTTTTGAGAGAAAAAGTAAACAGAATTTGGTAATGCTTGAAAGATATTCTGAATATATTTTTAGACTGGACAGTATTTTTTTTTTGCAGAACTCCTGAATCTGATAAAATGGATAGTAGGATGCTCAACTTAAAAATGAAAGGATAGTGACAAGGAAAAGGTGACAGCATCAAATAGGAATGGGAATGACTCATCTTAGGTATAGTTAGTGGAATAAATCATGTGAAAGAAAAGTAAATTTTGGATTTTGACAACTGGAAACTGGGGGCATGGGGTGGTTGATGCACTTCATAAGAAAAATCCACAAGATGGGAACAGGTGAAAGGAGAGCTGAGTCCATGCTTAATCTGCTGCTGTAACTACATGTATCATAACCAGCTAGAGATTAGTCAAAGAATGAGTGCTTAGTTTCAAAGCAAAGTGAGGGAGAGAGGGAGAATGCTAGCAATCCAGTCTAAGAAAACAAAAGAAACAGAGACATTAAGGGTGGAGAAACTTGCCTCACTTGGAAGCCAACCTTCTGCTTTCACGCACAGACAGACAATGAGAGGTGGTTCCATACACATCGTAAAATTAGGAGTAAACATCTCCATGTAGTATGAAGCCATCAAAGCCATTTTTCATTTGGTCATCCAAACCACATTTTGTCTTTAACCCTAGACAGACCAGTACCTCAAAAACATTTGGTTAGAAGTTTAGCTTCAAGTATTTATCAGTGCCCAACACACCCTACTGTCAGAACGCTCGTTTCGAAATGAAGTTCTGAGCAAAACAGTAAAGTCACCCTCAGTTTTTTTTTTAAAGAAGCTGTGGAAGAGAGAATCAAGGGGACAACCAGTGTCAGGAGTGGCTGCCCCATGACCATAGACAAAAGTTTCAATTAACTGATTGACATAGCGCAAATTACCTGTCGCTATAAATATGATATAACGGTTTGTCCTCTGGCAGAGGGAAGGGTTCTCAGACACCAGCTCTCATATTAGATAACTAAGCACAAACTCCAAAAATCAGGTGGCAATGCTAGTTTCAGAAAAACATGGATCATAGAGATGAAGTTTCAGATGGCTGCTGGAAGCCATCAAATGGTAAATCTGAACAAGTTAGGACCTTGGAATCAAACGGTGATCAATAAGTTTACAATCAAATGGAAGTCACAATTACACAGTCTCAACTAAAACTGAAGCATAGCATCTATTAAAGGAAAAGGCCTTACCTGGTTGTTGGGATCTGCAAGGCATCTAACCACAAAGGGCAACAAGTATTTGGAGAAAGCATAAGGAATACAAGGTCTATTCTCTTGACAGAATATGGCAATGTGAGGCACCTGTTCCATTAACTCTGCACGAACTGTTGGTTCTGTGAAAAAAAATTGCATGCTTTACAACAGATCAGAAAAACACAAACCTAGTTTTGTCACAGACAGTTGTTTACAAGATGGCTATTTACTACCATTTCATTCAATATTTTGCAAAACTGATTATTTTTCACTGCCCAGGATATGGAACCTGACTAAACTCTCAACTAAATGGCCACATTGCATCTCAAATTCCATAAGCTAAGTTATATTTATCATCTTTATGTTTGCCAACTTTGGGATTTTCATATTTGAATTTGCATTTGATTATTATGACTTGGAGGTGATTATTGGCTAAATTGTTTTATAAAACCTTTATTTTGATCCTTTAGTTGAGTCTCCAAGTTCAACATTATAGAGTAACACAGACAACACCAACAATGTTTCACCACAACATATTGGAGTCACTGATCATGCAACTTCAATAAATTTAAAACAGTTATTTAACTAGTATCTCCATAACATACCTACAGTATTAATGGAATGAGCCATCAATTATGTGCTTAGCTTGGAACAGTGGTAAGCTCATAATACAGTTCCAAAAAAAAAAATTAGGCCAGGCAATTAAATGCTGGTCTAATCAGACAGACAGGTCCTGTGAGTGAATAAACAAAAACTACAGACATCATGGCACAAAATGCATAATTGTAACTGAATTTATTTACCAGGGCAAAAATGTTAATTACTTATTCATTTAAGTCAAGTAGTATTTGGAGCTGCTGCACTTAATACTTTTAAGCTATTAAATTTATTTCAGAAAAGGAAATGTTGCTGCTTATTATAAAGTTCTTTAAAATAACTTTCCCCTGGTTTCATATTCACATATTGCAATGTCGGGAGATCTTTTTCTAAGTTGCATGCAATAACTATGGCACGCGCACTGTAATCAAGTCATCCAAACTCTAGTCCCTTGAGTAGACACACCTAGCAACAGTCATAAATGCAGGTAACATATGTTACTCACTATCCAAATTCACTTTGACTCTTCAAACAAGTTTAAACAAATCATTGTCTGGCACTGGTTACTTGTAATCTGGAAGGTGTCCCATTGTGACTATGGTCTTGAGTCTGATGGAATGAGTCACCAGCAATTACACGCTTAACTTGGAGCAGTGGTAAGCGCACACTGCAATTCCAAATCAAACTCTGGTTGATAAGAACCCTTTCTGGTGAAGATCATGCATTTAGTACAATGCTATAAAATTAAACAGGCTCACACTGGAATGGATAATGAAAAATGGTTTGCTACACTTTCAAACAACATCCTCCACTCCAATTTTCACTGGCTCAGATCACTAAACGTCAATCTGCATACAAAAGGTTTTAATACATTTTGTCAATCAAAATGCAATGCTTAAGATAGGATAGCAACTATAGCAACCAGAATGCTTCACATAATTGCCCTTTTAAGATTGTAAATAAATGCTGAAATTCACAAAGTCAATAAAACAGCTACTAAAGTATGAAAAATATTCTTAAGACTTGCGCTTCAAAGAGATACTTGTCACCAACTAATATCCAAATTATCTAAAAAGATTATTAAATTCACTCTACTTCTTCCCTGAACATGGCGAGTGATTGCCACTCTACATCTTTTTGAATGAGGTGATAGGAAAGTGAATTATTAATTATGCTGCATTTCTGTACAATGAAGATAATCACAAAGGGGTATAGGCAGGTTAAATGAGAGGTTAAAGCTCTGGTAAATGGACTATAATATGGGAAGTTGTTAATTTTTAAAATCTTTCTGCCAAAATGATCTAAATTGGGAGGTGTTGCAGAGCTCTGAAGAAAAGGGATCTGGGTGTCCTAGTGCATGAATGGCAGGAAGTTAATATGCAGGCAACCAGAGACTCTTAATAGTGCGATATGTTTTATCATGAAAGGAACTGAATGCAAGATGAAAAGAAATTATGCTACACAGCATTGGTGAGATCACAGTTGGAGTACACTACTAGTTATCACATTTGTATTAATATGTTTGAAACAGTTCAGAGAAACTTTACGAGACTAATATCTGGAATAAAGTTAAAAATCACACAACACCAGGTTATAGTCCAACAGGTTTATTTAGATGCACTAGTTTTTGTAGAGCTGATCCTTCATCAGATAGTTGACAACTACCTTATGAAGGAGCAGCAATCTGAGAGCTAGTACTTCCAACTAAACCTGTTGGACTATAACCTGGTGTTGTGAGATTTTTAACTTTGCTGAGGTGGCTACTGCAGATGCTGGAGATTAGAGTCAAGATCAGAGTGGTGGTGGAAAAGCACAGGTCAGGCAGCATCCGGAGGAGCAAGAAAAATCGACATTTGTTGTTGTCTTGCAGACGCTGGTTTGAAGTTCCCCATTGGTTGTTTTCTCTACTGTGACATCTTGAAATGGCAGTTTGTTGTTACTCTTCTCCTCTTCAGTGAATTTTATGAGAGGAAGGGTATTATTGATAAATTAGAGGAAACCTTCAAGACTATTTAATTTAGTGATGACGAAGGTGTCATCCACATAGCATACCCAAAGGTTTGGGTTGGATGGTTGGCAGAGCTGTTTGTTAGAGTCTCTGCATTACTGCCTCTAAGAACCCTTCCTGGCATAAAATTCACGAAAGAGGAGGAAAACAACAACAAACTGCCATTTCGAGATGTCACTGTAGAGCGAACAGCAATGGGGAACTTCAAACCAGCATCTGCAAGACAACAACACATTGACCAAATACTGAACTACAGAAGCAATCATTCCAATATCCATAAATGAAGCTGCATGAGAACATTATTTCACCCATCACACACTGCAGCACAGAGGAACTACGAAGAGCAGACGAAAATCACCTATACAGTGTATTCAAAAAGAACAGGTATCCAATTAACACAGTCCATCGGTTTCTCAGCAACAAACACAAACAAGCAGACATAACACGTCCAGAAACCCTAACCACTCTCCCTTACATCAAAAACACCTCGGAAATGACTGCCGAACTACTCAGACGTTTTGGCATCATGGTGGCCCACAAACCCACCAACACACTAAAAGAAACTAATGAACTTGAAAGACCCTGTACAGACAACAAACAAAACTAATGTCATTTACAAAACACCATGCAAGAACTGTAACAAACACTACATTGGACAAACAGGCGGAAAACTAGCCACCAAGAATAATGAACATCAACTAGCCACAAAAAGACATGACCTCATAAACAGATGAGGAAGGACACCACATCAACTGGAACAAGACATCCATCCTAGGACGAGCCAAATAGAAACATGCACAAGAATTCTGAGAAGTGTGGCATTCCAACCGGAACCCTATCAATAAACACATTGACCTGGATCCCATTTACCACCCCGAGAAAAAGAACAGGAAATGACACCACCACCTCAAGGAAACCAAAACACAAAGCATGTGATACCACCAGTGCTTCATCCAGAGGCTCACTGATGATGTTACTTAATATGGTGACGAAACATCTGAAAACAAACCTTCCAGCTTAGCGAGCAAACCATTACTTCATGAGCTACACATCATAAAACTCACTAACTGCACTTTCTCTTGTCAAACAGTGCAGTATCTAACCCAAAAGCGTGCACACTGTCAGACAGTAGTTTAAATTAGCAACATACCTTAAAGACCACAATGCTTCTTCCAACTGATATTTATGCACTAATTGAAAGGGATTAAGCATCCACAAATGTCAGGACTTCAGGCAGCACAAATAGGAATGAGATGCAGTGTCAGAAATGTACTAAATTGTGTAAAGTATGCCCAGGTACTAATCAGGACAAGTCAGAAGAGACATTCAGGATCAACTTCTACATATACACACCCCCATCGCTCCCCCCACCAACTACAATATTTTCAAATACTGCTTACTAAGTTACAGATCATTCAAGTACAAAACATGTACACCATGTTACCTGGATCTTCTGCTAGCTTATTTATTCTTTCCAGCACTGCTAGGCAGTCTTTTTCATCGTCGCTGACTGCCCGCAGCGTATCGAGCAAACCTCGTGCTACCATTTGTCTGTTAAAAACGAAAGAAAAAAGTAAAAATGCTTTAATATTTTACCTAATTGTTGAAAACAACTTATTTTAACCACTGCATACTTTCAGTTCCCCTCCCCAGGGGATTAAAATGCATTTTGAAATATCAAAACCACATTGGGTGACCAGTCCTGCCAACAATCACCATGTTTGTTATCATGGGTACAATGTCAATTTGATTGAAGTGCTGAAGAGTTGCCAACACAAATTGCCAACTTTCAGGGCAAAAGAGGTCATGGTTGAGGTTAGCACAGAAATTGCCTAGCACCAATCTCTGCCCAAAAGGGCAAAGAGATTTTACCCCACATTACTTTATGTTTTCCAATAAAGCAGATTCTTATTCCCAAATAATTTGATTTGCTATCTTCCAATAGCATTACAATCTTGAACTGAAAAATTAAGCATAACTAAACACAAATAGGACTTGGTCAGACTGGTGTGCTTCTTCAAAGAGGTGACACAGACACAATGGAATGAAATGTCACATTATGCACTGCAATGCCCTATGATGCTGAACACATTAACCAATTATACTGGTCTTTAGTATTTTAACTTTTTAGCAAATGAAAGCAATCTATGTTCATCTTTATCATAAAATCAGTTCAATATGCAGCTGTTTATTTGCCCTATAATATGAAGTGATGTACTGCATTAAAATGAAAAAAAAAATCAGTTGCCTCAAAATCTGGAATAGAAAAAGTTCACAAGCAACTACTAATTCTGAATAGAATTCTGGTAATGTCAAAGAATGCTAGGGGGTATTGTGCTACTAAAGTGAAGTACGTGCAACATAAAATTACTTCCATAGGCAAGTCACAGCATTGAAAATCAATTTATTTGGCCACTGGGAGTAACAAACTATTCAGAGCCTCCCCTTTGACACCGACTATTATGTTAGGAAATCCAGAACAACAATTCTGTATTATTTCCTAAGTTTACAAATGCTCTCTCATACTGCTTTATTACAACAATAAAAATGACAAATCAAAATCTAAATGAACATGTTCATATCAGATGGCTAGCAGGACAAAATAAAATTACAGAATTTGGGAATTTGAAATCAGGTCAGGATTTCCATAGAGAGAAACAGAGCAGCAAGTCGATGATCCGAGGACTGGGAGCAGTTTAGATTTCAGTAAAAGGAGGATAAAAGGGTTTGATTAAAAGGGGAAAAGTGAGGAAGCTTACTGGGAATGTATAAACTAATCATAAAAGCTTCCCTAAGTTTGAGAAAAAGATTAGCAAAGACAAATGTGGGTTCCTTAAAAGTTTGAAACAGGACAAGTTATAATGGGGAACAAACATGTCAGTCCAACTGAATACACACTTCGATTCTGTCTTCTCAAAAGGAGGAATGTTGCGGAATACAGGGTCTATTGAGAAGGAGGATCTGAAGGTAAACATTATTAGTTGGAGAAATTGATAGAATTAAAATGTTGATAAATCCACTGGGTCCAATAATGTACATCGCAAAATACTTAAGTGGCCAGAGTACACCAGGTGGTAAATTTTCAAGATTTTATAGACTCTAGGACAGTTCCTATGCATTCAGTTAGATAATACAACGTACTACGCAAAAATGTTGATAGAGAAAACCAAGAATTATAGACTGGCTAGCCTGACACTGATAATGGGGAAAATGCAAGAGTCCATTATAGAAGATTTAATAACAGAACACAGTGACAGGATTGGACTGAGCCAGCATAGTTTTAGGAAAGGAAAATAATGCTTGACAACTCCGCTGGTATCGTGAGGATGCAATTACTAGAGCTGATGAGGATGACGCATTGGATACTGTTTACTTGGACTTGCAGAAGATTTTCAGTAAGGTGGCAAAAAAGAGATTAGTCTATAAAATTAAAGCACATGAGATTGTGGATTGACAGATAGAGAACTGGCTGGCAGTCAGGAAATAAAGGGTTGCGACCCATTTATTCATACTCTAGGGGCAGACAGTGACTACTAGGATACTACAGGGATCAGTGCTAGGACAGCAGCTATTCACAATATATATTAATAATTTAGATGAAGGAATTAAATGAAATATTTCCAAGTTGGTAAACAACACAAAGTCAAGTGGGAGGGTGAACTGCGAGTAGGACGCACAAAATGTTTCAATGTGATTTGGACAAGTTGGGTAAATGGGCATAATGGTAAATCAAGTATAACATGGATAAATGAAAAGTTATCCATTTTGGAAGACAAATTCTCTGAAGGGTAATAGATTGGGTAAAGGGAAACTGCAAAAAGACCTCAATTTCCTTGTACACCAGCCATTCAAAGTAAGCATGAAGGTGTAGCAGGAAGACAGCATACAGTATGCTGGCCTTCCTAGTGACAGCATTCAAGTTAAGGAGCAAGGATGTCCTATTGTAATTGTGAAGCATCTTGATGAAACCACACCTGGAGTATTGTTTGCAATTTGATCTCATCTGAGGAATAATGTTCCACATGAAACAATGATTTACCTGCACTTCACTCTACTGCAGCTGCTCACAGTGTGGTCTCCTCTACACTGGGGAGACGAAGCACTGGACTGGGTGTCCACTTTGCAGAACACCTACGTCCTGCCTGCAAAAGAGATCCTGAGATTCCAGTTGCCCGCCACTTCAACACCACCCTGTTCCCCATCTCCAGCTTGCTGCAATCTTCCAGTGAAGCTCAGCACAAGCTGGTGGTCCTCATTTTGCACTTGGGAATTCTACAGTGTTCTGGACTCAATATAGACTTCAACAATTTTAGAGCTTGAGGCACCTTCTCCCATGTCCTTACCCCAACCCCACACACCAGGCCTTGTTATCACAATCTATCAGATACTACGCCCCCGTTAGTCACTAACGATCCCTATTAGCAGTCATTGATGCTCCTAGGCTGACAGTCATCCACTCTTGTCTCTGTCCAACTGTTCTTCTCTATCTTTGGACTCTTATAACCACTTATTGTTTACTCCTTATCCCTACCACCCTACCCTATCTTCTGCATGAAAACCAAATTTCTCATAGCTACCATCAGTTCTGAAGAAAGGGTGCTGGACCCAAAACATTAACTCTGATTTCTCTCCATAGATGCTGCCAGATCTGCCGCCATTTTCCAGTAATTTCTGTTTCCAGCATCTGCAGATATGTCCCGTTTTACTAGTACTCAGGAGATACCCACTTCAAAATGAATTCATTTGACCAATCAAACATCCACTGTTGCACAACTATCCTGGCCAAGATAGGCTATTTTGGTGTAGACATCATGTGAACTTTCTTGACATTTAGATGAACTCTAGTTTAGGGTTCAAAAGACAAAAGTAGAAAACTCTCACTTAAATCATATCATGATTTCCAAAACGACAGCTGAAGTCTTGCAAAAGTACATAGGAAAGTGAGGCAGATAAAAGTGCTTGAATAAGGAAAGCTATAGTGTTACTTCATGCTTGTTGACAGCAACTTTAGGATCCAAATGCCCTTCATCCCAAACTTCATCAGCAATATTCAATAGGATAAGCCCACTTGCTGTTATCATTATTGGGAAAAAGGTACTAGCCACAACAAGCAAATTGCAAAAATTAGTTCCAGAGATGCAAGCATGATGCAGTGCTGATTCAGTTGACCAGAATAGTTATTGCATCAGAAAACTTAAATCATTAGCAGCTAACAAGATAATACCTTAGATTTCATACTTAAAAGAAAAAACAAGAAAGAAAGCTGCAGGGAAAGCGAGTGCCACACGTCCAAATTTACCATAGTGATGGCACTTGCTGGGACTGAAGGCTTCAGAACAACTTGTGGTCATTAAAGGTTCTGTACAACAGAGCATTCTTTCATTCAATTGGTCTTACAGAATTTCTAATAATGTTTGGAATTGTTCACTGAAATTGCAGACATGCAGCTGTGCCTGACTAAGTTTTCAAACTGAGACCTGTTAAATCTTAAGAAGACTGTGAAAACAATCAAATTTCTATTGCTGAATATATTTAACATTGTGATCCAGCAAAATGCCTATAATTTTCTTTTTTGCACATTACTTGGGGGGAAAAAAAAAATTTTCCTGCAGATTGCAACTCAAGGTAAACTGTGTTTTAGATATTACTTGGATTTCAAGTGTCTTAATATTAACAAAGCATGTATGAAGTAATAGTAACACTACAAATAACAAACACATTCTTGAATTACTGCTCCAAAATATTATCCACTTGAACTGAGATCAAGTCAAGAGAAAAATGATGCACACATCCTTTTTATACTTCATTCCCTGTATCCTTTTACTTTTGCAGAACATGGAATAAATGCTGTAAGCAAAGTATTCTGCAATTCTGCAATTCCTCAGCTTTGACTCAATATCTTCAGGACAGTTCTACAAATGTAGACTCATCTCTATCTGTTTTTTTATTGATAATAATACAATTTTTTAAATCAAAGGCCAGCAAACTCCTGTTATACCTATTAAGACTATATTTGCTCTTCTTCTCAGTGACCTTGTTTGTGGTCCTAAGATTGAGACTCTATGTTCACCTCTTTCTCCTTGTACACATCACTCCTCTTTAAAATTGCTGTCATCCCAGGATTCTAAATATGCCATTATGTTGTGGTTCTGTTCGCCAAGCTGGAAGTTTTTGTTGCAAACGTTTCGTCCCCTGGCTAGGCGACATCATCACTGCTTTGGAGCCTCCTGCGAAGCGCTTCTTATGAAGCGCTTCGCAGGAGGCTCCAAAGCACTGATGATGTCGCCTAGCCAGGGGACGAAACGTTTGCAACAAAAACTTCCAGCTCGGCGAACAGAACCACAACAACGAGCACCCGAGCTACAAATCTTCGCACAAACCTTGAATATGCTATTATATTTGCACTTACCTCACATAATCATCATTCTATTTTTAACTAACTAATGAATCACTTTTTCTCAGCTCATTAAGTCTCTGCCACTCCAATTTACTTCTGGTCTTCCGTAACTGTCAAACTTGGTCTACATCTTTGTCTTCCTCCATTATGTCCAGTGTCCTTCATTAATTGTCATTATCCAATTCCCAGAGTGCCATTACATGGTTTCATTTATACTTCCCTGAAAATTGGGACCAACTTCAAAAGTGACTTCGTTTCCTTCCCCCAACCAGTATTTCTGGACAGTCCTAAAAGACAGACAGACAGACAAACAAATCTCCTCCTTTGCTATCTCCATTTGGATGGGTACATGAATAGGAAGGGTTGAGAGGGATATGGGCCGGGTGCTGGCAGATGGGACTAGATTGAGTTGGGATATCTGGTCGGCATGGACGAATTGGACCGAAAGGTCTATTTCCATGCTGCACATCTCTATGACTATGTCTTTTACTGGTTGAGATACAATTTTCCACAGTGAAACACAAGTCACATGCTCGGTGCAGAGTGAAAATTGTATATCTCCTCACTAGACATAAATGTAGCATGAACCAGATTGTTTGAAAACTTTGCAGTTGGTTAGGCAATAGACCCTGATACTCCCGATACATTCCTTTGCCTTAAGATGTCACTACTACTATTTATTGGATTGCCATCTTCCACTTTCCATCTTGCCTAATGTCTGTCTCTTTAGTCATATTTCATCATCCTGTCCTCAGCAGCCTACATGAGCACCTGTTTAAGTCAATGCCTCAACGTTATAATCATACCATGGTTTTGTTTGCTGCTATTTTTCAGGACTTATAAACAGGCTGCCACAAAGAAACCTTAGTGTAATAAATCTTAGAAATGTTACTAATACATTAAATTGTACTATCAAAGGTTTTAATTTCTCTGGTAAGACTGAAAGCCCTTGTCATGTTTCATCTGAAAGAAGGTTAACCTGGACATTTCAGTTAATCATTTGTCTGTTGAGATGACATTCATCATGTGAAGTCTGCACAGGGAATTTGCTGGGTTGATTTGTTAGAAGGGTCACAAGTCAGAAAAACCATGCCCCTGTTCAGGTATTATCAGGCTTCAGAAGGTTCTACTGCTGCAGCAATTTCTAAGGATATGAGGCTAGAGGCAAGAGAGCAATAAGATACGTCAACTTCCGTCAAACAGGATAAGGTAAACTGTCAACACTATGATAAGATTCAGAACAATAGTGTTGCATTGTAGTTTAGGAATATAGACAGTGACCTGAAACTGGAAAGTTAATAGAACACATTGGAACGTATAGAACATCTAGAACATTCATCTCATTCAACTATTTTCCTCAGTGGATTGCCTTTTATCCCCTCTTGGCTGATCAAGATCTTGATATTTGATTCATAATAGTCATTTGAATTAAACTTATGTTTTTAGATCTAAATATATTTTGGACATTTCCTCAACAAGCACTAATACAAAAACAAGAAGTTTTAGCATGAAGTTCACTAATGTCATCAGTTTCAATAGTGACTGAAAGTATAATCTATGTCTGAGCAATGACTGTCCAAAAAAGGATGAAGGAGACAGCAAAATTCAGTCATAAATCCAAGGCAGAAACAAGGCGGCAAGCTGCCATGCCAATACTATTTTTTGGTAGTTAAGAACATTGGTCAAAACACCAGAACTCACTGCTCCTTGAAGTTGTTCATGGAATACTTTGCATTTCCAGAATAGATCCATTTGATCAAAAGAAATCACTGGCACTAATAATGACCGTTGAGTTAGCCTAGACCAAATTCTGCCATCTTGACTTGTGCAGCAAGCTTTCCTTTTATTACTCAGCTTACTTCTTTTAAGTGAAAATACAGTAGGGAATTAGCTATCCTTATATGTTTCACTTGGTACTGTCATTAATCAATTGAGGGTTATGTTTGCTTAGTCTGTGTTTATTTGCTCTTTGTGTACATTATCAGTCGACAGAAATCAAGGGAATTCTGCAGACCAGTGAGTAAGAAAAACTAGTGTGCAGAAGTGTGCACAACACTTCTTTCAACTGTGTGCATATAAAAAATAAGATAATTAAGTTCCTTGAGTATATAAATTGCCCAAGCACTCAAACGTATAGAAATTTAGATTTGATTACTTACAGTGTGGAAACAGGCTCTTCGGCCCAACAAATCCACACCGACCCACAGAAGCGCAACCCACCCATACCCCTACATTTACCCCTTACCTAACACTACAGGCAATTTAGCATGGCCAATTCCCACACATCTTTGTGACTGTGGGAGGAAACCGGAGCACCTGGATGAAACCCACGCAGACACGGGGAGAACGTGCAAACTCAACACAGTCAGTTACCTGAGGCGGGAATTGAACCCGGGTCTCTGGCGCTGTGAGGCAGCAGTGCTAACCACTGTGCCACCGTGCCTGGACATTATAGCATGGCTAATCTAACTAACCTGCACATCTTTTTGGGCGGCACGGTAGCACAGTGGTTAGCACTGCTGCCTCTCAGCGCCTGAGACCCGGGTTCAATTCCCGCCTCAGGCGACTGTGTGTGGAGTTTGTACATTCTCCCTATGTCTGCGTGGGTTTCCTCCGGGTGCTCCGGTTTCCTCCCACAATCCAAAAATGTGCAGGTTAGGTGAATTGGCCATGCTAAATTGCCCGTAGTGTTCGGTGAAGGGGTAAATGTAGGAGTATGGGTCTGGGTGGTATATGCTTCGGCGGGTCGGTGTGGACTTGTTGGGCTGAAGAGCCTGTTTCCACACTAAGTAATCTAATCGAAATTAAAGCAAACAATTTCTTCCTTGCAGTCCTCAATTTTCCAATGAGAATCAAATATTAACTATAACCTTGCAAAACAACCATCTTTTTCTAAAAAGTAATTTCACAAAATCCAAACCTCATCTTCAACATAATATTTTTGCATCACCTCAGATTCAATTGCAAGGTAATGGAAAGAGTACACCTCGCTTCAATTCCAGATCTGTACTTGGAAGCCTACTTTTATTTTATTTCATGAGTTAACCAAATTAATTGATATTTCATAAAATAACTTTTCAGTCACAAACTGAACGTAAAAGTTTTACTTTAATGTGTGTGTCATGGATGAGACCATTCCTTTTATCGCACTTTGCATGACACTCACATCAAATTAATTTTGACAATTGTAGGCTGAGCTAACCACGAAAACAGTCATTGCAATTTCCTTCCTCAAAAGGACAGAATATATTTCATATAAAAAAAAAGGAAGAGTTTCACAATCTACATCCAGACTTACTACTTGGATTGCATTTGTGACAGCTTTACTGTTTGTAATCAGATGGCGCAATACAATTTGTTAGCATGTGGTATACAAGGTATATTCCCCACGAGCTAGATAATGAAAACCACATGGGAATCTACTTTTCGTGTGGGAAAAATAAGCACCTATCCGAATGCAGACCTGTCTTACAGTACTGCACAAAACTTCACAGGTAGCAAATTAAAAGTTGTGGTTCCAACATCTAAACAATGGTCATTTGGACTCGTCTCAGAATTTGCTTCTTATTTGCATAATCTAGAGTAGAAAGAACAGACACACCCAGAATTATTTCTGTACAACAAACTCCACGTCAGACCAGGCCCAAAATCGCCTGCTGTTACACAAACCTTCTCAACACTAGTGCCTGAAGCATTCTATCACTGAATGAGACACACCTACACAACACTCTAGTTCTCCTTTTAAACACAAAAGTGCACTTGAACATGTAGAGTAAAATCACAAATGCTTAGGAACATTATTTTGAAAAGGAAATGCGAACTGAATATTCATGCAGCAATGACACTTGTATTCGGTACCACGGCTTTCAAAATGGGCTGGCACAGTTAGTCCACCACAGTCAGGGAGGGCATTTTATGGATTTTAACTCCTCACTACATAAGATTTTTGTAACTAACCCAGAGATCATGTAAATAGTCTATTGATGGGATGAACACTTACTTCTACTTCAAATGCAAAATTTTCTAAGATGTTTTGGATTGTCTCTTTAACTTGAAGAAGGGATTAAAGAAGAGGGTCCTGTGATGTGCTATGAATTTTGCCTTACAATAAGCCCAAGAAACTGGCTGAAGAGAGTCGCATCTTTTAGCACTCTATAGAATCTTGAAGATTTGCCCTTGCCAGGCTGGGATGCAAGAATCACCAGACTCGGGTCTTACAGTGAATAATCAGTCCAGGCATTCTCCAAATACAGAAGGAAAGTGACTTTCAATGGTCAATCAACACGATAACACAATGTGAAGGAGTCAAACCCAAGTGACTTTCGATGTTTTCCTGATAACACAGTCATCCTGTGGGGTTTGGAGTCATGCTAAGGCATTAATAAGAGTCTCCATTTCTGTAGTAAGTATTAGTTGCCTACCAAGCAATTATTGGTTTTAGTTTATTGGTTACAGGCAACAAGTCTAAGTTTGAATTTGAGCTGAAAATGTGTTGCTGGTTAAAGCACAGCAGGTTAGGCAGCATCCAAGGAACAGGAAATTCGACGTTTCGGGCCAGAGCCCTTCATCAGGAATGAGGAGAATGTGCCAGGCAGGCTAAGATAAAAGGTAGGGAGGAGGGACTTGGGGGAGGGGCGATGGAGATGTGATAGGTGGAAGGAGGTCAAGGTGAGGGTGATAGGTTGGAGTGGGGTGGGGGCGGAGAGTCAGGAAGAAGATTGCAGGTTAGGAGGGCGGTGCCGAGTTGAGGGAACCGACTGAGACAAGGTGGGGGGAGGGGAAATGAGGAAATTGGAGAAATCGGAGTTCATTCCTTGTGGTTGGAGGGTTCCCAGGCGGAAGATGAGGCGCTCCTCCTCCAGCCATCGTGTTGTTATGTTCTGCCGATGGAGAGTCCAAGGACCTGCATGTCCCCGGTGGAGTGGGAGGGAGAGTTAAAGTGTTGAGCCATGGGCTGGTTGGGTTGGTTGGTCCGGGCGTCCCAGAGGTGTTCTCTGAAGCATTCTGCAAGTAGGCGGCCCGTCTCCCCAATGTAGAGGAGGCCACATCGGGTGCAGCGGATGCAATAGATGATGTGTGTGGAGGTGCAGGTTAACTTGTGGTGGATATGGAAGGATCCCTTGGGGCCTTTGAATTTGACAACAAGATTTCAAACTTTTTAAAAAAAATGTTATTGCTTTCTCCAAGAATTCTAACATATCTATCAGTTGTAAAAATTGTTAAACTCCAGGTTGGCAAGACCAAAACTTTCCCTTCTTCATGATTCCAACTTAACGTGCTTAAATACACTTACTTTGCAAACAAAAACTGTCCAGCTGAAATATCTACTAACTAGTCGAATTCTTCCTACCCCTTATGAAACTAGATGCAGTTGAGTCAAGAAAGTATAGCCTCAATGACAGATGGAATTCAGAATGTTATCACAGAATCCTGAATGAGGAAAGAGGCCATTCAGCCCATTAACCCCTCTTAGAGCATCCCAACTGGACTCACCCCTCCCACCCTATCTCTGCAACTCTGCATTTCCCATGACTAATCCACCTAAACTGCACAGAGGACACTATTGGCAATTTAGCACAGCCAATCCACCGAACCTGTACATCTTTAGACTGTGGAAGGAAACATGAGGAGAATATGCAAACGCCACACAGACACTCAAGGCTGGAATGGAACCCAGGTCCCTGGCGCTGTGAGGCAGCAGTGCCAGCCACCATGTCACTTCTTGTTTCTTTTGATAGAGGAAGATTAACTCAGACTCCTCTATGTAGAATAGCACTGGCAAACAGCTAGTTTCTAATCATACTTCTACTAGAAAAAAAATAAGGGTTGCGATATGGGACAGAGGAGAAAAATGCATTTCTTTCTTTGCCATATTTCAAAATGATGGAAAAAAAGTTAAGTCAAAAATAAATTTACAGAAATTAGTTATCAACTTTTCCGCAGCCCCTGTTTTATTTTACTGTTTCACTCCCAAATGTAATAATTTAAGTAGGAGTAAAACTCCAAGTAATGGCACCCACCACAGTGAGTTTGATGTTACTTCACCAAGGCAGGCATCAACCTGGACAGAGTCTGTATTGATACTATTCGGCAGGGGTCAGTGGATCAGGAGTTGGTGATTGTTGTTCCCTAATTTCAAGCCAAGGCTCAGTGCAGTGTTTCACAACCATATAAGCCAAGATCATCTAACACAGCACTGATGAGACGTCATTGCTAAACCTGCCTCACGAGGTTCAATGCCACCCTAGTTACTTTCACAATACAACATTTTAACAAACAAACTTGAATTGTGTTTCCGAATTAGCAAAATGCTTATCAAATTACATTCATACTGTAAGGTCTAATTTACTGATGTGTGAAAATACTGTCGTTCAAAGTTTAAGTGCTTTATAATGGGTTGTATATTAGCTGTGCAATTATCAAATCAGAAGGCTATATATTGTGGTTACACTTCCTCACAAAACAAAAAAGTATAAATCTAGCATTGTTTAGTTGATTTTATATATACTGTTCAACTATATCAGGTTGTGGTATGAAATATGCTTACTAACAAAAACAGAAATTTTAATCTTTAAGTTTAAAAGAGAAATCATTTTTGCACAGGATTATCTGCATTAATTGTACTTCTCCACATCATACCTGTTAAACGTGTTCTCACTAGCAATGTACTTATCCAGTCGACCCAACGGTGTTAGCATCTCGTCTTGAGAAACAAAATCCAAGGCTGAAGGTATAATAAGGACATCAGACTCTGAGCTGTAGTCATCCACACCAACTGGCAGAGACATCAGAAATGTTAATTGTAATTGCAACCTGTTTGTACTACAAATCTGAACGACTCCTTATACATAGTGTTGATAACCAGAAATTTGATGTACTGTATTACTGTTACAAATCTCCAGCCAGTTCCGAGCAAATACAAGCAATAAAAGGCACTATAAAGGGTGTAAAATAGCACTGCTATCATCACAATGTTGCTGTGACAAACAATATCATGGAGTTGAAGTCATCATTGGTGCACTTAAGACTTCATTAAGCCAACTGCTCAATTATTTGCAAAGACTTTATTTGAAACATTTCACTGCAAACTCAACTTACACAGTAAAGTGAAATCACATTGCCATTGTGGTCATTTAATCTTTGTGATTTCAGATGGAAAGAGCAACTAAATGCCTTCACTAGAACACAGGAGTCACTTCCATCAAGTTTCTTGATATTATCTTTTTTTGCAGTTTAATAAGAATCAGAATTAGGCAAGTCAATGCTCCTCCTCAGACAATACCGTGGACTTCTTTACATCTGCCAGGGTGATCTAGAATATTGTCAGCTCTAAAGGTTTAGCAAGTTTGTCCAGTTACCTACTGAACCATTTTAGAAGGAAGCCACACTTGGAAAGTTATATTGATATGGGTTAAGGGAGTACAATCAGCCATAGCTGCCTTATCTGGTTGCAAACTGCTGCTGGACAAGACTAGCTGAGAGTTAAACAGCTTTTCAACATTCATGGAAGTCTAGTGAATGAGGGTCACTTAAGACGTCAACAGACTCTCCATGTCTGATGAGTCAAGTAACGTGAAATTTCAATCTACGTCAAAATACAAGCCCAGTGGGCAGGTTTCCAACTCGTTCTCCCCGATATTGATGGGAACTGTGTATTCAAACACAACAGGATTTCCACGCATTACACATGGAGAGTTGAGAGTTCCAATGGGACAAAAGGAAAGGCAGCAACAGTTTTCAAACATAAATAATATCCTCTCTGAATCACTTCATGTCCCTAAAAGAGCTGAGCCTTTTAGCATATTAAAAATTTCTAATCTGTCTTTACTCTTCAGTGCAGAAACTGCCTCACAGACACAGATGCTCTATGTTACTGATGCACCTTGACTGCCCTGGCCACTGGCTAGGCCAACTCCTCTGCCCTCACAAACTGAGACCAAGAATCATTTTGCTACCAGGACAGGGCTGTCAAAAATTATGTCCTAAGGACTTTGGGAAACATGGGGAAGAAAGTCACTGTTATTTGCAGGTGATTATGTAAATCGCAAAAAAAAAGGTCAGGTATACCAAGTAGTTTGGTATAACTCAACTTCTCTTGACAAACTTGACAGCTGTCAACACTGACCACATAAAAACCTTCAGTCATAACAATTTGGCATAAAGATCTCACTGTTGGCAAAAATCAGTTTCTTAGTAAATTAAAACAGAAACAAAAGAAAAGAAACTCACAAACATCCCAGGTATCAAGCACATATTTGTAAAAAAATCTGACTACTCTTCAGGGCATGTAGTTCTAATTGTTCTATGCCTAGAATCATATGCATTACTCAATTAGTAAATACTTGCATCTGCGACAAACTCCACACAGCAATGAGTACTTGGAACAGCCTCAATATTGATGCAGGGAACGATAGCCAGTTTTAGTTAGACATACAAATGCTCAGCTGGTACTCACATTCTTAGGTCAGATACTTCTTAAATGGCTATAAACTGAGGTAGAGCAGACAGGCAGTCTGAAAGAAAATCTTTAATCTTACCACTCAGCCATAGAATATCGGGGTTGTTTTGGGAAGAACATTTTAAAAGGACATCACTTATTCTCAAATATTAGAAGCAGTACTCTGAAATAAGAAAATATTGACAAATATAGCCCTACTTCTGTCTTCACAATTTGATGCTGTCGCAAAACCTACAGCATAGAAATTTATGCATTGTCAATTTCAAACAACTTTGAAATTGTTCAAATCATCTCAGGTAGTCAAAATAGTAAGCTAGAGGGGCATGGCTTCAGGGCTAACTTTTCAGTTTGAAGACTTGGAATGGAACTACACTGTTTAGAAATTTGGAAAATCATTTACATTTTAATTCACCAGAAGCAAATATATTCATGCAAATATGATGAACTTTGTATTTGATTATGAATTCTTACAATTTTTACACTATTATAGAATCATAGAGATGTACAACATGGAAGCAGACCTTTCAGTCCAACCCATCCATGCCGACCAGATATCCCAACCTAATCTAGTCCCACCTGCCAGCACCAGGCCATATCCCTCCAAACCCTTCCTGTTCATATACCCATCCAGATGTCTTTTAAATGTTGCAATTGTATCGGCCTCCACTACATCCTTTGGCAGCTCATTCCATCCACATACCACCTTCTGCGTGAAAATGTTGCACCGTAGGTATTTTTACATCTTTCCCCTGTCACCCTATACCTATGCCCTCTAGTTCTGGACTCCCCGATCCCAGGGAAAAGACTTTGTCTCTTTATCCTATCCATGCCCCTCAATTTTGTAATCCTCTATAAGGTCACCCCTCAGCCTCCGACACTCCAGGGAAAACAGCCCCAGTCTGTTCAGCCTCTCCCTGTAGCTCAGATCCTCCAACCCCGGCAACATCCTTGTAAATCTTTTCTGAACCCTTTCAAGTTTCACAACATCTTTCTAATAGTAAGGAGACCAGAATTGCACGCAATATCCCAACAATGGCCTCACCAATCTCCTGTACAGCCACAACATGACCTCCCAACTCCTGTACTCAATACTCTGACCAATAAAGGAAAGCATACCAAATGCCTTCTTCACTTTCAAGGAGCTATGAACCTATGCTCCAAGGTCTCTTTGTTCAGCAACACTCCCTAGGACAGTCTTACCATTAAGTGTATAAGTCCTGCTAAGATTTGCTTTCCCAAAATGCAGCACCTCGCATTTATCTGAATTAAACTCCATCTGACACTTCTCAGCCCATTGGCCCATCTGGTCCAGATCCTGTTGTAATCTGAGGTAACCCTCTTTGCTGTCCACTACACCTCCAATTTTGGTGTCATCTGCAAACTTACTAACTGTACCTCTTATGCTCGCATCCAAATCATTTATGTAAATGACAAAAAGTAGAGGGCCCAGCACCAATCCTTGAGGCACTCCACTGGCCTCCAGTCTGAAAAACAACCCTCCACTACCACTCTCTGTCTTCTTCCTTTGAGCCAGTTCTGTATGCAAATGGCTAGTTCTCCCTGTATTCCGTGACATCTAGCCTTGCTAATCAGTCTCCCATGGGGAAACCTTGTCGAACACCTTACTGAAGTCCATATAGATCACATCTACTGCTCTGCCGTCATCAATCTTCTCTGGTACTTCTTCAAAAAACTCAATCAAGTTTGTGAGACATGATTTCCCATGCACAAAGCCATACTGACTATCCCGAATCAGCCCTTGCCTTTCCAAATAAATGTACATCCTGTCCCTCCGGATTCCATCCAACAACTTGCCCACCATTGAGGTCATTCATCAGTTCATCATAATTAATCAATTTGTTCTTTGCTCTGTTGTGACACTCTCAAAATTACCAATATAAAAATGCAAAGTTGAGAAGTTATCAAAACTTGCACTGACTTAGTGCCTTCAACTTCTGGAAATCAACTACCTGCAAAATGCTTCACAAAGAACATGATCTGATACATTCAACACCAAGCAAAGGAACCACAAATTTTCAATTTTCTCACTTATTTATCTGAATATTCTTTGTTCAATTCTTTTCCCCATTTACAGAAAATATGACTGGCAAGGACTAGTCCTAATTTCATTTGAGAAACTGATGGTACAGCCACTTCACTGAGTAGTGAAGAGGCAAACTCATGCAGACCAGGCAAGGATGACAGATATCCTTTCTCCCAAAAGGTATTAATAAAGCAAATTTTTTTTTTTACAATCATGGAATAGACACATGGTCACCATGACAATACTAGCTTCCTGCTCCAGCTCCATCAAAATGATAGACGAAAATGTGAACCTAACTCCAGATCATTGGTTTTGGTCTCTGACCTATTATGCTATTGTTCTTCACATATATTTATTCTCACAATGTTCTTACCCTGTATGAACATATGCTATTGTCTTCTGGTCTTTTCTCTTCCAAACAGCCATACAACCTCATTTTCTACCATATCTTTATCTTTTACTACACACTGACAATGTGTTCACACAAGGCCACCCTATATTCCATTATTTCTCAAATGCTTGGCCCAGTAGTTAAAAACATGTTTTTAACCCCATGTTAAATACTTTTATCCAATCAGTATTTGATTTTTTTAAAAATTAAAATCATACCAAATATCATTCATTCGCTTCTTGGCAGATACTGTTGCTTTCAAAGACTCTGAATGCATTGAATCTAGAATTCAATTTCAGATAGAAAACCTTCCACAATGATCACAGAAAGCTACTCAGTAAAATCAAACTTTATCATTTTTCTTTGCAGCTTTAACTCAAATAATGTACTTTCAAACCTCCCAATTCTGAGGTGTTCAGACATCATAAGTTATGCTTTAAAATAGCAAATGCTTGTGTACAGTTCAATTAGCATTTGACATCCTGTGGCTTGACATTCAATTGATAAAATTCATAAAAGTCTGAACAAGTATTAGCATGCTGTTTAAATGTGGCAGAGAGGGGGTGGTTATCAAAACTTAGCCTGATCCTGCATTCACTCACATGCTTGTAAAATAAATTCCTGCATGGTAGACTGGATTGGAAAACAGCAGTAAGTCAGTGTTCCTAATCTGGAGGCATTATGGCTAACTGCAGCCCCAGCTGAGATGATCAAAACTCAGCCTATTTCAAAGGCTAAATATGAGATCTTCCTCCAAATTCACAGTTAATTCATGATGATAAAATCACACAAAGGCCCAAGTTTCAAGTAACTCATTACTTTTAACATGTTACTCAACATTCTTCCTTTGTTTATTTTGTTTAGATCTACACAATGCTGCATCTACCCTTCCAATAGAACACTGGTGTCAACTGAAGTATGAAGCATGCAAAAACAAAGCTGACACTCACTGAAACTTAGCACAGACAGCAAACTTTTAAAATTTTGCAACTAAGCCATCAAGCCAATCTAAATGCTTTCCTAAAATCACCATGTCATAACATGCTGAGAAGTGCACAAAATGGAAGAGTTAAACTTTTGAACCATTAAGAAAAAAAATGCAACTTTTACTGAATTACTGATTAAATGAGAGACTGCTTTCAAACACAGTTACCTGGGATAATTTAAAAATCATACAGCACAGAAAGAGATCAACCAGGAGTAGCTTGCTGACGCCTCTTCCCTGAAGCAACGACCCAACGAGACTCTCCCTTATTTTTGCTACGTTAACATAAATATTTGCCCCTATCCAAGTGCCTTTTAATTAATCTGCTACCACAACCCTTTCAGACAGCACAATCATTATACGTAATACTAAAAGTAAAATTACTTCAAGTCTCCTCTTTTCTCTGGTGCTTGACCTCCTACTAGAGAAAATGATGTAGCCACATCTACTGTATCAAATTTTCATTTGGATCAATCTTTACCTAATTTTCCAGGTTCTAAATCTTCAAAGCGTGCAACTTCAGTTTAGTAGAGTGCCTGATAGCTGGAGGCATTCCAGAAAAGTGATTTCTGCAGTGCAAAGTCTAATTTCTTCCTCAATGTGGTGTCCAGGATTGGATGCAATACTGCATCTCTGTATTTAGTCGTGATTTGTAAAGATTCAAACATCACTTTTTAGTTTCATAAAATAGAAACAGTGTACAAAAACTAAAATATCAAAGACCTCTTTAAAAAAAAACTTCAACTTGTTCTGCCACCTTCACAAAGAATGTGGGAAGGAACCAAAGTGGGGCAGTTTGTCACTTGAGCCTGTTCTGGAGGTCGATTAGATCATAGCTGATCTGCATGTTAATTCCATCCAATCACTTTGCCTTACAAGAATCTAACAACATCTGTTCTGAAATTTTCAATTGACCTCACATTTGATGGGACAGAATTCCCGAGTTCACTTCTACATGGGCCAAGGCATGTTTTCCAACATTACCCGTGAACAGCATAAATTTTAAAATCATGCCCCATTTTCTTCTGTACTTCCACCCCAGAATAAATAGTTTCTCATCATCTGATCCTTGAACACAATTAAATCAACATTAATCTTTGCACTCAAGTCAATACAAGCCTGATCTTTGTAACCTGCCCTCAGAATGTAGCCCTTTGAGGGCCAATATCATTCAAATAAATCTGTATGACATGGATTCAATAGATGCCGCACACCTGATGTTTTAACATCAGCTTTCTGCAAGAATTCACCAAATCACAACTTCACCTTACTCTGGTAGGCCACCAATTCTTTCCTCTTCAAATAATTATCCAATGCTTTTTGAAAACCATGATTGAATGTAGAGGTAGTAGATTCATTCACCACTCAAAATCTGCATTCACTTCACGCTGTGGGTGCCTCCTTTGTTAACCACCTTTAATTGGTGACCTCTGGTTTTTGGTCCATCCACAAATGGGACCAGTTTCTGTCTCGAACTCTCATGAGCTTTAACACAAAAGCCAAATTTTCTCAACATTCAACCCCTCCTAAAGTCTTTTCAAACATGCAGAGTCACGAAATGAATAGAGTACTCTAGACTTCCATACAGCTGAAACATAACTTACCCCACATCACCATTAATCCAGACAATTGAGCTAAAAGCCAGAATTCTATGGCCCAAGTTATTGTCTCGACAACACAATTCCAGTACTTCGACCTGCCACTCCCTTACTGCATACAGTTCTTGCTGTCTCGTTATTTTGAAACAACTCTGATCTGACTTTCTCAGATCTAGATGATCTGTCCACTTACAATCTATGCCCCATGCAATTTTTGGACCCTAATAACACAATTCAGTGTGCTACGTAAATTGACATGGTCAGCAAACTTAAATATGCAGCTCTCAGTTTCACTTGCTATTTGTAACTATAGAAAAATGAGGCTGGTCAATCTCTAGCTGACTGCTCTTGCAACTCCTTCAAACTGCACCATTTATTTCCCATTGCCATGCCTAATTCTTTGTATCTGAACGCATGAATTTCACACCATTGATGTCTGCCATGTTTCTGTCAATTTCACCAGTTTGTCATTCTGAACTCTGCTATTGTATTCATATAGAAGCATGCTTTATAGTCACCAAACCTGAAACATTATGAATACCCATTTCCACATCATTACAAAAAATACTGAAGTAGTTCTGCTTGAAATGTGCTTTTCTATTTGAATGGAGAGCAACATTTTAAATGACCTCCTCTATAATCATGCTCATATTCAATTTTATACCAAGGACTGTGGAAGAACTTGCTGGGCTTTTAAAAGCAAGTTACTGAAACTGTGTGGTGCTTACACTACAACTTTGTACATGCCATGACAGAAGCCATTTGTGGAAGACAAACCACAGAATGTGCACATAGATTGCGCTCTGGTCAGCAACAAGTACCTGATTGTTTTATGCAATTGTGACCAGCCATGAATGCCAAAGGAGATGACAGCTCTGGTTCCTGGGAAGTTAAACAGCTCATGGATATGAACAATACAGAAAAAAGCCTTCAGAATTTGGAAGGACAGGTCATGTGTTCATTTCTCTGCCGTAAAATTATCTCAAGCTTGAAGGAAGTCAGTTTTTCTCCTGCCAATTACAGCAGGTTATCTGATTAAAGACAACAGCTAAGAGACTTATTAGGTGAGTGTCTTGTACAAAGTGAAAGAGCCTGAAGTAGAGATTGAACAACATATAGCCTTGGCAAATCAAAAGGGTCATCTCAATGAACCCTGTGGATGGATGCTATTTAACTACAGCTCCCAGTTTACTGGGATTATATTTTACTGTTTGTCTGCATCTGTATACAGGTTTTTGAAGGTGGTTAGGCATCTGACTGGTAAAGCCATCTGTTAATAGTTCATAGTTGTTTGTTTATGATTAGAAATTTACAATAAACAGTAGTTCTTGTTAAATACAGGAAGTCAGTCAATGTTTTCTGTTAACTTGATTCCAACAAGTAAACTGACAAACATATGTACAATGATTAAATCATCAACTTTTGTGGCAACCCTAGGAGTGGGGCTTGAGAAACGGGACACATTGCTAAGTGGATCAAGAAACATTTAATATTGTAGCCATGCTCTCTGCCACAAGACGATTTCTTTTCTGGCTCCAAATCAGCCGCAGCCTTCCCATGCCTTTCTTTTTCACTTGTTTGCGACCCCCCCTTTTAATATTAATCTTTGCTACATGCTGCTTTGTTCACAGTTGTCACAATCCAGTTGCAATAGATTGGGCTTTTTGACTCGAATAGACATTAAAGTACGAGAACAGGATCACCATATCCAAGTTTGCAAAGAAAGCCAATCTACAGATATTCATTTAATAGGTAATGCATATTTTTCAATTGTCATTCATTCCTTGAAACCCAATCCCATTTCCACCCAGCTGCCTGCAAGATTGCATTGCTAATAAGTTCCAGCCAAAACTGAATATAAAAAGTCAACATAATTCAAAGATTCAAATGATTTTGGTCACATACCATATATAATAGTTACTAACTAAATCAACCTAAAATATTTTGAGTTGTTTTTCTTGGACCATTTTGTTTGGCGTGGTGATTTCCAGTGATACTGCAGCGGAGTTAGAAATGCTATTTCATGGTAAGGATTATTTCTTCTCTCCTCACAAATATTGAAAAATACAGTCTGCAATTTTATCATTCACTTAACTCAATTTGAACTGAGTATAAATAATTCTCGTAGCAAGGATATTTGAATTCGTAACAGAAAACCAGAGTGTTGCTTCTTGTGATAAAAGACCTCCAATATTCCCAAGTCCAAGCTACTCATGTCACTTTATGAAATTTATTTATTTCATCACTTGGTAGCCAGAAATCAACAGAACTGTACAATCGACATTTGAAAAGGTCAAACATCTGTTGTCAGATTACAACCATAAACAAAGCCAAAATGGATTCGTGTGGCACAGGGGTGATGCCCCTACCTCTGAGCCAGAAAGCCTGGGTTCAAGATCCACCAGTTCCAGAGGCTTATTGTAAGCAAACTGAACAGGCTGATTAATTTAATTACATGAAACCAAATACTTGTAACTCTTTCTGCTATGTTACCCTCTTGAATAATCTGTCAAAATCTAAAATTACTGAAATCCAAATGCATCTGTGAAAGTTTGCTTGTCCCTGATGTCGATGTGGGAGCTACTCCCAGAATGCATGGGGCTCAGTTGCTACCACACTGGTGCATTTCAGGAAGACAGATCCATTTCTGAAATGCCTATGCACCATAAATCAGTACGACACCTCCTTGCCTTCCCTTAATTATCCTAAGGTGGTGAAGACTTCGCCAACATTATCGAACCTTAAGTTATTGCCAACTTCCAAAGTTAACAACTTGGAAAGCATGTAGCAAAAATTTTAATGTTTGCAAAAACAAAGAAAGAGAGATATACAAACAACTTTCCTACAGGCAGTCATCTATTTTGTTTTTTTCTCCTTTTGCCAAGTTTCTCAAATATGGATTAACAACTACTTTAGGATTCTGGCGATGCAACACAAGGTACAGATGAACTCAAATCTCTGGCCTTTCATGGTGAAGAAACTGTCAATTTACACTTAGCAGCTTTGCCAGCTTGGATGAAACCAGGAAATTCAATGCTTGTCCATATGGATTAAAGCCAATTTAAAGCTACTTGTTCATTATGCATGTCCGCCTGCAAAGCCTTGTATATATACTGCAGTCATTCCAAGCAGAGATCATAACAAATCTGAATAAATGCATATTTTGCCAAAATACAAATGTACATCTACTTGTGTATTGACAACACATGCACTTAAAACATAACATGTACATACACATGTCACTGACTCAGACATTGTGTCTACATATGAAAAGTCAAAAGGACATTCTAAATAGATGTCAGCTGCTCAAATATATAGTGAAAGGAATTCAGAACTGGCTTATGCATACACTGGTGCAACGTTTGACAATTTCCAATATTAACAATTCAACTAAAAACATTAACATTCAATTTATTGTAAAATATTCCAAAGTAAGCATTCAAAGCATTGTTTGCATTTTCAGCATGTCACAAACTGTGCTGCTGCAACTGAATCAGAACAAAATGACAGTGGTTCTTCTCTATTTTTCTATTAAAGGCTATTAAAATCCAAATCATGTAGGCAGCAACATTCCCAGATTTTCATTATGCTCACAAGTTATGGTCAGCAGCAGCAACACCGCCAAAACTGTCAAATTTGTTGTTCTTTTCACCTAAAACAGACAGCGTTTCTGTCTGATTAACATTGGAACTATGTTTTGAACATCAGAGGAGGATAAATAGCAAACTCAACTACAGTCCAAATAAACTGCCTATTGCCACTCGCCATCTAAGAATTACGTTATGAAAAATGGCCACCTGGATTAGGGACTGGGAGGACGCCCTCATGCACCTTTACCAACATAGAGCAAAAAAAATCAAGTGGACTGCCTTAATTTGGTAAGCACTTCTATATTTTCGCATGGACATAACAACAGTCAACTCCAACGTACTGCTGAATAAAGCTGATAGAACGATAATCCCAGTCAAACACTTTCAACTGGCGCTTTGGCAGACAAACTGACAGCACGCAATTCCAGGAAACGTGTTCCCGATCGGAGCACAAAAAAAAGGTCCCAGTTTCATCGTAATAAAACCTCGACTTCCCTTCGCCCCCGCCCCGCCCCAAAACAGAAAGAAAAATTCATTCTATACGTTTCCGTTTATTTAAAAGAGAAACTGTTCTATTATCCTTCCAAATTCTCGTCTTCAGCGTTTCCGCTTCCAGAACAATGTCCAAGTCGGACTGTGCTCTTCTGTCAAACACTGGCAAGCTGTTGGAGAAAGGGATTTTATCGCTGCTTCCCCACCACCAACCCAACTCACCCGACCCCCTCAATCTGAGGCAGAGATGATTTTGTTTTATTTAAAGGGGGGGGAAAATAAATCCGCTCGATAAAATCTAGATCCGACAGAAGTTTGGGGGGGGGGGAACTCAGAGTCTCCAGGACCTTAACCACCAACCCCCTACACCCCCCCCTCCCCGCCCTTGCCCCGGGCCCACTCCCACATCACTCACATCCGTCCAGATCCTCCTGCAGCTCCTCCTGCACCAACGACAAATCTGCAGCAATCGTTTTAGGTTTAAAAAAAACACAAAGCGGGTGGAAAAAAAAGAGAGAGAAAAAAATAAACAATTAAAACTCTTCCAACAATCGGCAAAAAAAATCCACACCAGCCTCAGAAAACGTCAGGGTTTAGAAATAAACCTTTCCTTCAACCCTCCGCCACACAAAAAAAACACAATTCAGGCTTTTCGATAACATTTACAGATCGCCCTCTTCGAATAATTAAAACAGAAACTAAAACCAACTGGTGGAAGTACAGTTAAACAGAGAAATACATTAATTAATTAACTAAGAACCAACTCTGCCCTACCCGCCATCTTGCACCCTCCTGGTCCTACATTTAAAATGCTTCCCCCCGCCCCTGACCAAGCCCCTGCCTGTTTTACAGGAACGTGAGTCTCCACCGGAACTGACCGGGCAGCACCCGGAGCGCTGAAGGAAAAGGCCTCCGCCCCCTGGAGGCAATGTCGTGCACCACCAACCCTGAAAGTGTCCTGCTCCCATTTGGTTCCACCTCCTTGCACAGAAATTTTAATTTGGTGGCTGACATTGCTTGTGGGGATCCTTTAGCTCAGCTGGCTGGTGTGTGTTGCACGAGTGATACTAAGAGCATAGGTTCAATTCCTGCAACAGCTGAGTTTGCCATGAGGGATTTTCCTTAAACATCATTCTTGGCTGATGTATGGTGGCCCTCAGGTTAAACCAACACCAGTTCTTTCTCTCTAATGAGAATGCAGCCCTATGGTCTGGTGCACAATAGTCTTAGGAAAGAAAGAAAAGGTGGAGGCATAGGTTTGTTATGCAAGACTGTTGCCTGAGGGTTTGAGCTGTAGGGAGAGGCTAAATAGAGCTGGGGCTATTTTCCCTGGATAATCAGAGGCTGAGGGGTGACCTTACAGAGGTTTATAAAAGCATGAGGGGCATGGATAGGGTGAATAGCCAAGGTCTTTTTTTTACCAAGGTAGGGAAGTCCAAAACTAGAGGGCATCAGGTTTAAGGTGAGAGGGGAAAGATTTAAAAGGGACCAAAGGGGCATCTTTTTCATGCAGAGAATGGTGCATGTATGGAATGAACTGCCAGAGGAAGTGGCGGAGGCTGGTACAATTACAACATTCAAAAGGCACCCAGATAGCTACATAAATAGGAAGGATTTAGAGGAATATGGGCCAAATGCTGGCAAATGGGCCGAGATTAATTTAGGATATCTGGTCAGCATAGACAAGTTAGACTGAAGGGTCTGTTTCTGTGCTGTACAATTCTATAATTCTATGTTAATTAATGATGCTATTACTGGAGGTTGGCTAACCTGGTGCCATTACTTAAGAAAGATGGTAAGGACAAGCCTGGGAACTATAGACCAGTGAGCCTGATGTTGGTGGTGGGCAAGTTGTTGGAGAGAATCCTGAGGGACAGGATGTATTTGGAAAGGCAAGGACTGATTAGAGATAGTCAACATGGCTTTGTGCATGGGAAATCATGCCTCATGAACTTGATTGAGTTTTTTGAATAAGTAACAAAAGAGGATTGATGAGGGCAGAGCAGTAGATGTGATCTATGTGGATTTCAATAAGGCATTCGACAAGGTTCCCTTCGGCAGACTGGTTCGCAAGGTTAGATCTCACGGAATACAGGGAAAACTAGCCAGAACTGTCTTGAAGGTAGAATACAGAGGGTTATGGTGGAAGGTTATTTTTCAGACTGGAGGCCTGTGACCAATGGAGTGCCATGTGGATCATTGCTGGGTCCTCCTCATCATTTATATAAATGATTTGGATGTGAGCATAAGGGGTACAGTTAGTAAGTTTGCAGATGACACCAAAATTGGAGGTGTAGTGGACAGTGAAGAAAGTTACCTTAGAATAAATGGGATCTTGATCAGATGAACCAATGGGCTGAGGAGTGGCAGATGGAATTTATAAATAAATGTGAGGTGCTGCATTTTGGGAAAGCAAATCTTAGCTGGACTTATACACTTAATGGTAAGGTTCTAGGGAGTGTTGTTAAACAAAGATACCTTGGAGTGCAGGTTCATAGCTCCTTGAAAATGGAGTTGCAGGTGAATAGGATAGTGAAGAAGGCGTTTGGTATGCTTTCCTTTATCAGTCAGAGTACTGAGTACAGGAGTTGGGAAGTCATGTTGCGGCAGTACAGGACAATGGTTAGGCCACTTTTTGAATATTGCATGTGTTTCTGGTCTCTTTCCTATCGGAGGATGTTGTGAAACTTGAAAGGGTTCAGAAAAGATTTACAAGGATGTTACAAGAGTTGGAGGATTTGAGCTATAGGGAGAGGTTGAATAGGCTTGGGCTGTTTTTCCTGAAATGTCAGAGGCTGAGCGGTGACTTTGTAGAGGTTTATAAAATCATGAGGGGCATGGATAGGATAAACAGACAAAGTCTTTTCCCTGGGGTGGGGGAGTCCAGAACTAGAGGGCATAGGTTTAGGGTGAGAGGGGAAAGATATGAAAGAGACCTAAGGGGCAACATTTTCACGCAGAGAGTGGTGTGTGGATGGAATGAGCTGCCAGAGGAAGTGGTGGAGGCTGGTACAATTACAACATTCAAAAGGTATATGAATAGGAAGGAATTGGAGGGATATGGGCCAGGTGCTGGTAAATGGGATGTGATTAAGTTGGGATATCTGGTTGGCATGGACGAGCTGGACTGTAGGGTCTGTTTCCATGCTGTACATCTATATGACTCTAGCACAACAGACAGGGATGTCAATAGCTTGGGTTCAATTGCTGCACTGTCTGAGGCTACCATGAAGGTTCCCTTTCTCAACCTCTCCCCTCACCTTCGGTATGTTGTCTCTCAGGTTGAACCACCACTAATCCTCTCTCTCCAATTGGAAAGTGAGACAATGGCAACTTTACCTTTTTATGGGTTGTTTTTGTTGTGAGCTTTTGTGAATTCCATTTTATTGATGATACCTCTGTCAAACTCATAAAAAGAGTGGAAAAGCCCTCCATTCTATTGCCGTGTTAGTGAATGAGATTTTGTCTCACTCAAAACATGTATTTATTCTTACAAATTGCATCACACCCATGTGAGCTCACTTTTTTTGTCCTACGCCAAAAGAAGCTTTTGCTGCAAATTAGTCTTATAAGAATTAATTCATTTTGGAAACTGCTTCAGATTAACTTTACTGCAAGCAAACTAATATCCTCAAATTCACTCCCTAACAACATTGTGATTGTATATGCACCAACTGGATTGTGACAGTTCAAGAAGGCAGCTCACTACCACTATCAGAACAGCTAAGGGTAATAAATGCAGGCTCAGCCAGCAATGCCCATATATCATGAATAAATAAATAAACAAAAAAAATGTCAGTGGCAAAATGAGTGTTGAAATCAATGGGAAGCAAGAAAAAACACTCCATGAGCTGGATTCATATTGTTGAAAAAATTGCAGATGCTGGAAATCTGAAACAAAAACAAAAACCCTTCTGAAGCAGGGATGTGGACCCGAAACATTAACTCTGCTTTCTCTGCGCAGGATCTGTGGAGAGACCTGTGGAGATTTTCCAGCAATTTCTGTTTGTATTGGACTGTCCAGGAATTGTCTCTGGCCACTTCATCAAAGAACTTCCCTCCTTCATAAGATCAAAAGTGGGAATGAACGCAGTGTTCATTTGCAGCTCCTTAAATATTGAAACAGTTTGTGCCTACAGTGCAAAACAGATGTAAGTTTGATGACATATGAATTTCAGACTGATAAATGGTGTGTGATATTTGGTTCATATAACCTCCTGATAATGAGTTAATGTAAATTCCCTTTTTACATTCAATTAAATTAGCACTACTCAAATGCCCTACCGTTAATATCCTACATGGATATCAATATTATTGAAAAGTAGTTTTTGGCAATACAGAACTTATGTATTGCTGATAAAAGATGTATTTGCTCAAAGCATTTTGTCTCACAATCATCAGAACAATTTGCATGAGGAATTCTGTACGAGAGAAGAGGGCTAATTGGTTGGCAAGTAGATGGTGAGTAATAAATGTGTTGCCATGGAGAATCCACCAGTTAGATGATGTCTGACAGTTAGTGATCAAACTTTGCTTAAATTTTAAAGCAGGCACGTTGACTTGGATTAGTCAAGGCATTTTCCTGAGAAATGAACCAGAACCTACTTCATTGAACTGAAACAAGCCACAGTGTGTGTACATGTTCTTTCCATCTGTATATTTATATATGTAGCCTCCAGCACACTTAAAGTGTGTCATACCGTGAAGCTGACTAATAATCTTCAATTGATTGTCAGTTAAGTCTTCGCACATTCAAGATTATTTAGCAACATGTCCAATCATAGAATCACATCTAATATTGGATATTGTGTTTTGAACCTTACAATTACGGACTAGTCGGATATCTTGCTTGTTATAAACTGCCAAAGTGCAATGATATTTGATGTAATCCGCCAGTCTTTGGAATGTACGGCCTGCATACCTGGCATCACATCAACACTAAAATTTATATAGCACTCAAATTATTTTTGCAATAGGTAGAAAATCATTTTTGCTTCATTCCAGCATCTATTGGTGTTGAACACTATTCATATTGCAACTGAATAGTAGCAATATCAAACAGCAAACTGGACATGGTGCTCAAACATTTCGGTTACCTAACCCTTCCAGAAGATTCTGAGTTGATAGGGCACTTTTCATGATAATGTATGACAGCCTTAAGTCCCTTTATGGGTTTATGTAATATACAGCAAGAAATGTTTGATTAGGATAGCCACTATCCTGCATGATAGCTTTGATGCCCTCTATTTGAACATCAAGGTGAGACAGTCAACAAATGAGTCAGCTCCTATTTACAAACATGCAAATAGCATAGATACATGTGAGATTTATACAGGCGGAGTATTGTCTGGTGAATAACTTATCCTCTGTTTCATGCCTGTCCACTATCTCCATGGCACAAGTTAAATGCGTGATTGAATACTCTCCATTTGCCTTGATGATTTCTGCTTTCAACATTCAAGATGCTTGATGCCATGCAGGACAAAGCAGCCAGGTGGATTGTTAGCCCATGTACAACCTTCATTATCCACTCCCTCTAGCACAATGCATAGATTCTATCACACCTAAAATGCCCTGTAGCAGGTCATCGTTCTTTCAATAGCAACTCTGAAACCCACAATCTCTACCACCGATAAGGACAAGGGCAGCTGATACATGGGATCACTGCCACCTGGAGGTTCCTATCCAAGACCCACACCATTCTAATTTTACAACTATATAACCCTTCACTGTCACTGGATTGCAATTGTCTTCTTAAGAAGTGATACCTTGCCAGTGCCATCTGTGAATGATTTCAAACAAATTTTAGAAGACCTGCTCAACTCCCCAGACAATGTCTAATTCTAGGGCCTGATGTTAAGCAGACATCTAATATAAAGTCATCTAACTCAGTCAATGTAAATATGTCTATAGTAAGCACTACTGCCTTACAGAACTAGGGAGCGGAGTTTGATTCGAGCCTTGGATGACTGTGTGGATTATGCGCATTCTCCCAGAGTCTGCATGGGTGTCCACTGGGTCCTCCAGCTTCCTCCCACAGTCCAAAGGTGTGCAGATTAGGTAGATTGGCCATGCTAAATTACCTATAGTGTCCAGGGATGTGCAGGCTAGGTAGATTAACCATGGTGAATGTCGAGTTACATGGATAGAGTGGACATCTGGGTCTGGATGGGATGCTCTTCGGAGGGTCAGTGAAGTCTCGATGGGCTAAATGGCTTCTTTCTGCACTAAAAAAACATAAAACCTGGGATTATCCTGCTTGTCGTAGATCATCAGCATACTTTATCCCCTTTCCATTATCATCATTCCACTGATTACACCAGAGGAAGTGAATGGAATGGGATATATTGTTGCCACTGTGGTGGAGGATGTGAATGTTGAAGGTGATAGATTGGATGCCAAACAAGCAGTCTGCTTTGTCCTGATGGCATTGAGCTTTGAGCGTGCTGTTGGAGCTGCACCCTCTCAGTCAAGTTTGGAGTATTCCATCACACGCCTAACTTGTGCCTTTTAGGTGGTGGACAGACGTTTGGGAGTCAGGAGGTGACCACAGAATTCGTACCTATTGATTTATTCTAATAGCCTCACCCTTTTTTTTAAATGTTATGACAGAAATTGCAGTTGTGGGGTTTTTTAAAGGCTGCTGTTACTCTGGAATCCAACCTGCAATGCAAACCTTTCTCGAAGCAGAAATTCAAACAAAATTACTTGTTACAAATAGTAAAACAAATGCAATGATTCAGAATGCTAATCTCTCAAAGGATTAAACAGTTGTATAACCTTTATAAATGGATTTGGCTGAGTGAACTAGGTGTTAAGTATCAACATTTTACAGTACACTTAATGTGCCTGAAATAATTAGATATGTGATGAGGTGTCAAGTGATTCGAATTCTTAGTGCCATTCCAATTAGAATTACTCTTCCTTTGCTTTTCCACTCCACCCCATCACAAGTGTGAGACCACCTGTACCTGACCCACTGTATAGTTCAATGTTTTCTTCTTAAGTCAACTCACAGATTGGTTCATAACCAAAAGTGTAAAATTTCACACCCTTGATGCAGGTGTAGATATTAGACAATCTCTTATTATACAGGCCTCCCATCAATGAGATTTCCAACTTTAATAACCACACTTCATTATTTGCTCTTCAATGTGACTGCTGCTGTCGGAAGTTCTTCCCTAAGTCTGGGATCTTCAATAACTTAGTAGTGTCATTATAATTAGCTGTTGCCCGAGGTACTGTCTAATGTTTAGATTTAGATTTATTTAAAATTGTCACTTGTATCTAGGTACGGTGAAAAGTGTATAATGTTGCCATGTTCCAGTGATATCTTGGATTACAGAGTAAATTACTGAATAAATTGCACATGTAGTAAATAACTTAATATTAAATTGATATTACTAAAACTGAAACTGCTTCACGTATTCATCTTTCCCACTTGGTAGACTTCGCTCTCTCTGCTTTTCCAATCCTTGCAGTCCGACATCATTCCCAGGGTCCTGACTAGGTGGCTCTTTACTGCCACCACCATTGCTTCTGTATTTGCCACCTCTGAGTTGGAGACGATCACACTGCTTAGGCCCGTCCAACACTGGACATTGATCAATGGGTCCTGGCTTCAAGTTGACCAACGGATCTTAGCTCATCTTCTGATGCCACCACCCGAGATAGAATGGGGATGGAGATACACTGTGCCTGCAGAAGGAGGCCACATCAATAAAAAGTAAAAAACTACCGAGCTGGAAAGACAACAATGAAGCCGTGTAGATGCAGCCAAGCATGCTGCGTAAGGCCATGAGTAGCTGAACCCCATTCTGAAGAGCTGAATATTGCTGGTCCCGCTACCACCATTTTGGATCTGACTAGTGGCGAGATTAACCTGGGGTCACCATGCCTGAGGTCGAGAAGGTGAGAACTTCATGGTGGCCTCGGCCAGTCAAGGAATTGAGCCCACGCTATTGATATTGATGTTGTTGGTGTTTGTACGTTAGCCCTTCATTCTTGGTAGTCCCTCTGTGTAGCCAGTTGACTAAGATGCATAAGTTTGATATTGAATTAAGATGCGCCCAGTTGTAGATGTGTGTACCATCCAAAAGAGGTACTGCAGCAACTCACTAAGCCAGCTGCAACATTATTAAGCAAACAAATGACATCTTAAATGACAAGTGCAGCAGATAGATAGGAGCACTACCCCTCAGGTCCCCTCCAATCCACTCATCATCCTGACTTGGAACGATACCACTGCTCCTTCACTGTTGTTTGGTCACAGTCCTGGAAGTCCCTTCCTAATTGTGGGTGAGTGTAAGAGGCATGCAGACAGCACTTGTTATCTTGTGTTGGTCCTTACCTTCACCCACATCTGGCTCCAAGTAGCTGATATCTTATGACAGTGCCAGCATAGGACAACAGCTTCAATGGTTTGGCCAAACCAGTTAAGCCTAGCCAATGAGTCTAACCGTCGGCACCTGACATGGGAAGACTGATTCCAGCAGATTGCATGGCTGAAACCAATCTAACAGTTTTGAAGGTGGTTAGTACTGCACTGTGGAACTGAGACACAGAGGACCAGGTCGTCCACTGAATTCAGCTCTATCTGCAGCCGTCGAGACTCATCGAAGTGAGGACAAGGAAGAAATACTGAGGCTGACAGTGTACAACACTTCCTCACATTCAATCTAATTCACATGCCAGATAGGTCATGAAGGTGGCTCACCACTACTTTTTCAAGGCTGGCTCAAGTGCTGTGATTTGGGATCAGGTGGATCTTATTTCCTATGAGACCCTTGATTGGGGCAGTTACCTAGTCCAATCAGGGAGCCTTGGCTGACAGATACAAACAGGGAATTCAGAATCTTCTCACTTCCCGGGCTGACTCTGAGCTGACTGGCGACAGCCAGTGTACTGTGCATGTGTAAATCAAGGGTGACTTGGTGATGGAATACTGGCCTTTGCACAGTTACTTCATTGGGAAGGGTAACAAATGCTGAAAAACTTGTGAATCAATTTTGAGTGTGGCATAACAAGGACTGGAGATGCTGATTGAACTAAACCCTGCTGCGAGTCACTGCCTTCAGGAAAAAAGAGGAAAATGAAGTGAGAGGGACAATGAGTTGAAAACCAGCTGGAATGTATACGTAGGCACTTTTATTTTGCTGTTTTTCCTCCTTCTGTTTAGATCTGAATGAGCCACATTCTAATTGTAAGCACAAAGCATTTCTGCCAAAACAAGCTCTGAATCAGCCAATTTTCCAGCCCTCGAAGGAAGTTTGTGTTCTTGGTTTAACTCCTCCCTTGTCCTATTGCCAAGATTGGCAACTTGTCAATTCGAGCACTGCAGCACTATATATCAGATTTCAGAAGTGAAGTGCTCGGCTGCATTTTGACACAGTCCAAAAATGTTTGCTAAGGAAACACGCACTATCTAATATTGAGCGATTATTTCCAGCTTTTGCTTATTAAAGTCAATCAAGACTTTTTTAAAAACCATCTGTGCAGGAATTCAATGTTTAAAATTCTAATCATATTTCTGAAAGAAGATGTATTTTGTCAAAGCTTTTAGTCTAGCATTTAACAGGACAATTGCAAGATAAACCAACATTTATACTGCATAACCAGGAGAGTGTTGATTAGCTGGCAAGTAGATTCTGATTGGCAGAGGCATTGCAATGCCAAATGCACTAACTAATAATGATTGACAGTTATTTTAAACCAAGCAGGTTGACTTAAAAACGGAGTAAAAACAATGACTGCAGATGCTGGAAACCAGATTCTGGATCAGTGGTGCTGGAAGAGCACAGCAGTTCAGGCAGCATCCAACGAGCAGCGAAATCGATGTTTTGGGCAAAAGCCCTTCATCAGGTAGATAGGATAGTGAAGGAGGTGTTTGGTATGCTTGCCTTTATTGGTCAGAGCATTGAGTATAGGAGTTGGGAGGTCATGTTGCAGCTGTACAGAATGTTGGTTAGGCCACGTTTGGAATATTGTGTGTAATTCTGGTCTCCCTCCTATAGGAAGGGTGTTGTGAAACTTTAGATTAGATTAGATTAGACTTACAGTGTGGAAACAGGCCCTTCGGCCCAACAAGTCCACACCGACCCGCTGAAGCGAAACCCACCCATACCCCTACATTTACCCCTTACCTAACACTACGGGCAATTTAGCATGGCCAATTCACCTGACCCGCACATCTTTGGACTGTGGGAGGAAACCAGAGCACCCGGAGGAAACCCACGCTGACACAGGGAGAACGTGCAAACTCCACACAGTCAGTCGCCTGAGTCAGGAATTGAACCCGGGTCTCAGGCGCTGTGAGGCAGCAGTGCTAACCACTGCGCCACCGTGCCGCCCACTTGAAAGAGTTAAGAAAAGATTTAAAAGGATGTTGCCAGAATTGGGGGGTTTAAGCTACAGGAAGAAGCTGAATAGACTAGGGCTGTTTTTCCTTGGAGCATCGAAGCCTGAGGGGTGACCTTATAGTGGTTTATAAAATCATGAGGAGCATGGATACGATAAATAGACAAAGTCTTTTCCCTGGGGTGGGGGAATCCAAAACTAGAGGGAACAGGTTTAGGTGAGATAGGAAAGATTTAAAAGGGACCTAAGGGGCAATTGTTTCACACAGAAGGTGGTACGTTTATGGAATGAGCTGTCAAAGAAAGTGGCAGAGGCTGATACAATTACAACATTTAAAAGGTATCTGGATGGGTATATGAATATGAAGCGTTTAGAGGGATATGGGTCAAGTGCTGGCAAATGGGACTAGATTAATTTAGGATACCTAATCGGCATGGACGACTTGAACTGAAGAGTCTGTTTCCTTCCTGTACATCTCTATGATTCTTTATGATTTTATGACTGTGATTGGTTACAGCATTGCTATGCTTAATGACCCAGTGAATGGTTGTCTTCAGTTTTGTAGACCACTCTCCTCTCTTCAGCATCGACCTCTCATGCAGGACAAATGTTGGTTTTTTTGCCTTTTGAAATGGTATTCCAGTTAATTATCTTGATGACTGAAATCTTCAGCTTCGAGTGTCTGAGTTGATGACCCCCTCCAGAGGTCTTAGTATCACAGATACCAGCCTACTTCTGATTTAATTCACTCGACATGTAATCAAGAAACACAGAGTACTGGGAAGGCTCTGGGTCCTGACGACATTCTGACAATATTACTGAAGACATATGTTCCATACTTGCTATGCCTGCAGCTGAGCTGTTCCTGTACAATTATAATTAGATTAGGTTAGAGTCCCTACATTGTGGAAACAGGCCCTTAGGTCCAACAAGTCCACACTTCCCCTGACTATGGGCAATTTAGCATGGCCAATCCACCTGGCCTGCACATCTTTTAGAATGTAGAAGGAAATGGGAGCACCCAGACAAAATGCATATTGACACAAAGGGAATGTGCAAACTCCACACAGACAGTTGCCCAAGGTGGAAATCGAACCCAGGTCTCTGGCACTGTGAGGCAGCAGTGCTAACCACTGAGCCACCATGCCACCTATAATCCTGGTATCATCCAGCAATATGAAAATTGCCCTGTACCAGGACAAATCCAAACTATAGAGGAACATAAGAAAGAATAGGCTATTCAGCCCCTTATTCCTGTCCCACCATTCAGTAAGATATATATAGAGATCCACAGCACAGAAAAAGGCCCTTCTGCCCATCAAGTATGCACTGTTCAAAAACAACTACTTAACTATTCTAATTTCATTTTCTAGCACTGAGCCCATAACATTGTATTTCTTGTACATCTAAAAATCTTTTCAATGTTATGAAGGTTTCTGCCTTTATCTCACTTACAGGAAGTGAGCTCCAGATTCCCACCATCCTCTCAGTGAAAGAAAAACATTTCCTCACATCCCCTCTAAAAATCCTACCCCATACATATGCTCCCTGTTCATCGAACCCTCCATGAAGGAAAATGTTTCCTTTCCGTCTACCCTGTCTATGCTCCTCATAATTTTACGCATCTCAATTATGTGCCTCTTCAATTTTCTCTGCTCTAAGGAAAACAACTCCAGTATCTTATCTCCCTTTGGAACTAAAACTCTCTCTTCCAGGCAACATCCTACTAAATCTTCTCTGTATTCTCTCCAGTGCTATCACCTCCTTCTTTTAATGTCGGTTCCAGAACTGCACACAATACTCCAACTGCAGCTTAACCAATGCTTTATAAAGTACCAGCATAACCTCCCTGCTCTTTAACTCTATGCCTCAGCAAATAAACACAAGTATCACATTTTCCTTTTTCACCACTTTATCCATCCATCCTGATACTTGAAAGGACATGCACACCAAGGCCACTTTGATGCTTGGTGCTTCTCAGGGTCCACCATTCGTCATGGCTTCCCTTATTTATCCTGCCCAAGAGCATCACTTCACAGTTATCCACATTGAATTCCATTTGGCACCAGCTCATCTATATCCTTCTGTAATCTAAGGCTATCCTCCTCACTATTTACCACTCCACCAATTTTCATATCATTTGCAAACATACTGATCAACCCTCCTATATTCAAAGCTAAATCATTTATATACACTACAAACAACAAGAGCCCCAAAAATTGATGCCTGCTTCCAGTCCCTTTGATCATTACCCTCTGCTTCCTGCCGCTCAGCTAAATCTGATTCCAATTGGCCAAATTTCCTTGAATCCCATGGAGTCTTACTATTGCGATCAATCTCTCATGTGTGTTCTTATTAAAAGACTTGCTGATGTCCACATTAGACGACATCAAAAGCATTGCCCTCACCCACATATGTGGTTATCTCTTTGAAAAACTCAATAGTTTCCCCAGTACTGAGGTTAGATTGATTGGCCTATAGTCTCCTGGTTTACCCCTCACTCCCTTCTTGAATAATGGTTCCACAACAGTTGTCCTCCAGCTCTGCAGCACCTCTCTGTGGCTAGAGAGGAATTGAAAATCATTGCCAGTTTTCCCGATAACTCTTCCCTTGCCTCACTCCACAGCCTAGGATATATTTTATCTGATCGTGGAGTTTTATTCCCTTTAAAGCCTGCCAGACCACTCAGAATCTCCCCACTGTCTAAATTAATTAATTTATTATCACAGTCTGTCTCCCTGATTTCTATAGCTACATTATGCTGCTCACTTAAACTGTACAGCACAAGAACAGGCCCTTTGCCCATCAAGACTGCGCCAACACATAATGCCTTTTTGGCATTAGAAACCTTTTGCAGCTAAGTGGTCTACATCCCTTTATTCCCTACCTTTTCAGGTGGTATGGTGGCTCAGTGGTTAGCACTGTTGCCTCACAATGCCGGGCAACAGGGTTTGATTCCAGCCTCGGGGACCTGTCTGTGTGGAGTTTGCACATTCTCCCTGTGTCTGTGTGGGTTTCCTCCCACATTCCAAAGATGTGCAGTTCAGGTGAATTGCCCATAGCGTTAGGTACATTAGTCAGAGGGAAATGGGTCAGGGCTGGTTACTCTTTAGAGGGCCGGTGTGGACTTGTTGGGGCAAATGGCCTGTTTCCACACTATAGGGAATCTAAACATTCCGGATATGTCAAGCTGCCTCTTAAAAATTGTGATTCTATCTGGGAGCAAATTCCAGGCACTTACTACCCTCTGTGTAAAAAGCTTGCCTCTCAGATATCCTTTAAACTTACCCCCTTTTACCTTAAACCTATATCCACTAGTAATTGACATTACTGCCTCAGCAAAAAGACCCCAACTATTCATGTCTCTCATAATATTGTAAACCTCTGTCAGGTTGCCCCTACTTTGACATTCAAGTGGAAACAAACCAAGTTTGTTCAATCTCTTCTCATAACTAAAACCCTCCAATGCAGACAACATCCTGGTAAACCCTTTCTGTCCCCTGTCCAAACCCTCCACATCCTTCTGGTCATATGGCAACCAGAACAACATGCAGTATTCCTAATGTAGTCTAACTAAAGTTCTATACAACTGTAAAATGACATGTTTTATACAGTACTCTGAGCCCTGATCAATAAAGGCAAGCATGCCATCCCTTCTTGACCATCTTATCTATTTGTGTTGCCACTTTCAGGGAACTGTGGAGCTGTGTGCTTAGATCCCTCTGTATGCTCACGCTTCTAAAAGTTCTGACATTTACTGAATACATCCCTCCTACGTTTGATCTTCTAAAATGTAGCACCTTATATTTGTCTGATTAAATGCCATCTGTCATTTTACTTATAAACACTGACACAGGATATTCATTTGGAACTTAACCTATGTTCATTGGCTCCACACAAATGACCAAATGTCCTTTCCTAGTTATTCTTTAATCTTTAATATCCTTGTAAAATAACTTGGGACTTTCCCTTGCATTACCTGCCATTATTTTTTCATGCCCCCTTTTTGCACTCCTAATTTCCTTTTTAAGTTTCCCTCTTCTGGGGCTTCTGCTGCTTTGACCCCTCAGTACTTACCACAGACCTTTTCTCAGTCTTTATCTTTGTTGGTACATATTGGCTCCATACTCTTCCTATTTCCTTCTAGAATGTGTTCCACACTCTGACACAGATTTCACTAAAAGTATCTGATTCCACTCCACTCTGCCCATATCAAACACTATCTCGTTAAAATCGGCCTTATTCCAGTTTAGAACTTCAATTTCAGAGCTTTTTCCATATTTATAATCATAGATCATGGCTGATCTGTCCCAGGCTTTATTTCCTCAGAGGTACCTGTCCCTGAACATAGTGCTCTTGCAGCAGCTTCAATGCTATTTGCTGGTGCGTCCTGCAATACCAGTCACGGGCGGCACGGTGGCACAGTGGTTAGCACTGCTGCCTCACAGTGCCACCTCAGGCAACTGTCTGTGTGGAGTTTGCACATTCTCCCTGTGTCTGCGTGGGTTTTCTCCCACAGTCCAAAAATGTGCAGGTTAGGTGAATTGGCCATGCTAAATTGCCTGTAGTGTTAGGTGAAGGGGTCTGGGTGGGTTGCTCTTCAGAGGGTTGGTATGGACGTGTTGGGCCGAAGGGCCTGTTTCCACGCTGTAACTCATCTAATCTTAATGTTCCTGTAAATTTATAAAGGTGGGTGGCACAGTGGTTAGCACTGCTGCCTCACAGCACCAGAGACCTTGGTTCAATTCCTGCCTCAGGCGACTGACTGTGTGGGGTTTGCACATTCTCCCCGTGTCTGTGTGGGTTTCTTCTGGGCGCTCCAGTTTCCTCCCACAGTCCAAAGATGTGCAGGTTAGGTGAACTGGGTGACTTGTTGGCCGAAGGGCTGTTTCCACACTGTAAGTAATCTAATCTAAATCTGTACATCCTAAGTGTCATAGAATCCCTACAGTACAGAAAGAAGCCATTCAGCCCATTCGAAGAGCATCCTATCCAGACTCACCTCATCCCCATAACCCACATTTAGCATGTCCATTCCACCTAACCTGCATATCTTTGGACTGTGAGAGGAAACCGTAGCACATGTTAGAAACACAGGCAGATATGAGGAGAATGGTTAGCACTGCAGCCTCACGGCGCCAGAGACCCGGGTTCAATTCCCACATCAGGCGACTGACTGTGTGGAGTTTGCACATTCTCCCTGTGTCTGCGTGGGTTTCCTCCGGGTGCTCCGGTTTCCTCCCACAATCCAAAGATGTGCAGGTAAGGTGAATTGGCCATGCTAAATTGCCCGTAGTGTTAGGTAAGGGGTAAATGTAGGGGTATGGGTGGGTTGCGCTTTGGCGGGTCGGTGTTGGGCCGAAGGGCCTGTTTCCACACTGTAAGTAATCTAATCTAATCTAATCTAATGAGCAAACTTCACACAGACAGTCACCCAAGGCTGGAATCGAACTTGGGTGCCAGGAGCTGCGAGGCAGCAGACCTAACTGCTGAGCTAACTCTGTGAGAGCAAGATGATGAGAAATGGCAGATTTCAACCTGTCAAAGGTGTCATGCCTCTGCTCACCATGTCCTGTACAAGCAGTCGAATCAACTGCACAGTGCTGCTGTGTTGTATGGACAAGGTAGCTCACCTTACTGTCAGAATACTTCTCACGGTGAAGGTGGCTGGAACGAGCTTCTTTCAGTCTAGGAAACTCCCGGGTTTGCTTAGTCTAGGTTGGTAGAGAAGAATTACTTCCTGTTCTAACTAGAAGACTCTTACAGTTGGCAAGTTCATTGCACTTTAGCAGCTAGTTACAGCTCACATTAATATTGTGAGCATTGTTACAGGGCTGCAAATAGTTCAAATATTATCTCCAGGTCCCACAAAGACAGTGCATGCATAAAGAGGAAACTAATGTCATTTGAAAGTGATAAAAGCAGGCTCAAAGATCACAGAGTGACAGAATTGTTTTCCAGAGGAGAAGAAAGCCATTTAGCTTGCACCAACTCTTCAAATGAGCATCATTACCGAGTGTCGATCTCTTCCTTTTTGTCCCTGCGCCCAATTTCCATTCAAATAAACATCCAATGCTCTCTTGAAAACTCAATTGAACTTGCCTCCACCACACATCCAGGTAGTAGATTCATAGAATCCTCAAAGTGTGGAAGCAGGCCATTTGGCCCATCGAGTCCATTCAGACCCTCCAAAGAGCAGCCCACCCAGACCCTATCCCTGTAACCCTGCATTTCCCAGACTAACTCACATAGCATGCACATCCCCGGCAATTCACCTAACCTGCACATCTTTCGACCCTGGGAGGAAATGGAGCATTCAGAAGAAACCCACACAGACAGTTTTCCGAGGGTGGAATTGAACCCCTGTCCCTAGCGCTGTGAGGCAGCTGTGCTAACCACTGAGCCAATGTGCTGCCAGTGCATTCACTTTTCTTGCTTACTGAAAATCATTATTTCTAACATCACTCTTGCTTCTTTTGTTAGTCACTTTTAATCTATGTTGCCACACTCTTGTTGATTTATCAGTTGGAACAACTTCTTCCTATCTGTCTAGTCTGCTTGTGATTTCGAAAACCTCTACCAAATTTCCTCTTAGTCTTCATCTCTCCAAGGACAAGAGTCCCAACCTCTTCAATCTGTTATCGTAACTGAAGTCTCTCACCCTGGAACCATTCTTGCAAATCACTTCTACATTCACAGCTTTCCTATAATTGGTGCTCACAATGTACACAATATTTCATTGCAGGTCTAACAAGTGTCTTCTACAAGTTCACTAATCACCTGGTGTCTTCATTCCCATTATATCATAGTAAATGCAAGTAAATGTGACATTTATGAGCAATGAATTCCACTCAAAAACGTGGATGTGCCTTAGAATTGTTTGTCTCCTTGATACTGTGTCTTGATCCTGAAAGGTTTGGGAATCATTGGTTTAGATCACACACAATGGATAAATGCAATAAATGGATGTAGCTAACTGGTACTGTTGTTAACTAGGACTCACTGAAAAGTGAATGGGCACAAATGTCAGGTAAGAACACAGCTTTGACAGTTAAATTACATGCTGACCAATATTTTAGGCTAGACAAGAAGGAGGTTGGATGAACATCGCAAGCCAGGCAGCATCAAGAGCTGGAGAAGTCAATGTTTCGTCTACTTTGGATTCCAGCACCTCCAGTTTTTTTTGCATCTAACCAATATTTTAGGCTGGCAGTTACATGAACAATTCCTTGTTTTATCCACTGCTCTGTGTTATTCTGTTTCTGCCCTGAACATAGTCAATAGTCAAAATATTCCCTGTCAACCACTGGTTTAGTTTTAAGTGAGGCTTCTTCTCAATGGCGGGAAACCTCATGCTTAATTTAGCCTGGTAATGACATGGCTAACTTTACCAGAAGTGACTTCTTCATTTGCTTCTTTGAGTAATTATAATATGCAGAGAATCTGCTACAATTTCACTTGCCATGCAATGTTAATCACTTTTTATCAAACTGAAAATTTTAGCTTGCAGTCAGGAAATTATTGTTGAATGATAAAGCCACAAGATTGAAGAAACATATGATCAGTGAAATGCCACTGGCAAAGAACAAGCATGTGTATACACTGAAATATAGCCACACTTACTTAAATGCATTTGAAATATATAATTTACAAAATAACTTAGTATGAAGCATTTTTATATGTGACATTACTAAACAAAAAGTGCAAAGTTCTCAACTCATTGTTCAACAGATGCAAAAAAGTCACTAAAACTGTCAGTCTGCCTTTGCTGTAACGCTGGACTGTTTTAAACAATTATTTCACATTTCTTATAAAATAGATGCTATCGACACTAAGATATACTAGCATTGGAGGTAGTTCAGAGAAGGTTCACTACCTCCACATACACTCCACCAACCACCTGATGAAGGAGCAGGGCTCCAAAAGCTAGTGCTTCCATATAAACCTGTTGGACTATAACCTGGTGTTGTGTGACCTTTAACTTTGTACACCTTAGTCCATCACCGGCATCCCCAAATCATAAGCTAATACCAGGTGCGGAGGGATTGTTTTATGAGCAGAGGTTGAGTAGGTTGCTCCTATAATCATTGTGGAGTTTAGAAGAACGATGAGTGACCTTATTGAAACATGTAAGATTCTTAGGGTGATTAGAAGGATAGATACAGCTCTCATATTTCCTCTTGAGTGAGAGTCTCCAACCAGAGGGCATAATCCTAGAAATGAGACAGAGATTTCAGATTGTGATGGGGAGGAATTTCTTCTTTCAGAGTGTATCTGTGGAATTCATTACTATAGAGGACTGTTTAAATTGGGTCATCAAGCATGTTCTGAGTTTACTTGGACAGATGTTGCGACCACCATTGCCATACCTTGTATGCAGGATATTTCAGACTAGACACTGTAATGGATATTGGTATGCAGAGAGGCAATGCAGATAACTGTGGTCAGATGAATCAAGTGAAACAATTGCAGATTGAGGTTTAGAGACCACAATGTTTTGCAGACCTTGACTAAAATTAGTGCAAAGTGCAAGAATCTGGACTTGATTAACAGCATGGAGAATGAAGTGCCATTGAGGATTTAAAGAAATCTGAGCAACAATTTATTATTAAAGGCAACTCTCCAGTGTATTGATGACACATCGATGCAATTAATACAACAGCATATTTTTGATACCATAAATTTTGAAACATGTTTCAACACTTTGTATAAATTGTTTAATACAAAACTGAGGATTAGTGACAAATGTTTACATTTGCTGAAGATTATGCACTTTAACTTAAATTGCCTAATAAATATTTGTTAAACTAAAAAGAAATTAATCATATTCAAGGCTGATATAGACAGATTTTTAGTCTTTAAGTGAATCAAGGATTCTGGGTAAAAGGCAGGAAAGTAGAGTCAAGGATTATCAGATCAGCCATGATCTCACTGAATTATGGAGCAGCTCAATGGGCTGAATGGCCTACTTCTGCTCCTACATCTTATGATCTTATGGTCATATGGTAATATTATCAAATTTCTTTTAGCTTCTCTTCTAACAACAAGAAAACAATAAAACAACAGCACAACAAACATATGCAGATTAGCTGATCATTTGCCCTGTCTGCAATCTGATCTTGCCATGCTCAATAGACCAGACCACTATCATAGAATCCCTACAGTGGCTCTTCAGCCCAACAAGTCCATACCAGCCCTCCAAAGAGTATCCCAGCCAAACCCATTCCACAACCCTATTACTCTACATTTACCCCGACTAATGCACCTAACCTACACATCCCTGAACACTATGGGCAATTTAGCATACACATGTTTGAACTGTGGGAGGAAACCCACGCAAACACAGGGAAAGTGTGCAAAATCCACACAGTCACCTAAGGCTGGAATCAAACCTGGGTCCCTGGCACAGTCAGGCAGCAGTACTAACCACTGAGCTGCCATGCCACCTCTACAACAACAACTGAAAGAGCAGTTAATTGTTTGTGATGCCTACTCTGGGCCTTCAGAGGATGTGAAATGGGGTGATAAGTAAGATAATGATAGCACTTAGGAAGCCATTACCAAGTCAACATCTCTATCCGAGTGACTTACTAGAGTAAATCAAAATTAATCTCGCCGCCCAGTACACTTGCTGTAATCTATATCTCCCTTGGCTTTGAACGGTCATCCAATTTGCCTGAAAATATATTCCTGCACCAACTGCTTTTGAACATCCAATGCTCAAATAACTTTCTGTATCATGTAACGTATCTTACTGACAATTATTGTCAGTTTTAAAATGCTGATCCCTCATTGTTGACTCACAGCCAAAGGGAACAGTCTTTTTATTTTTAACCATTTCCAAAGTCCTTCCTGATTCTCATAAATTTGTCATTGAATCACCTAACAGCTTCCTTTGCTCTCATGGAAATAATGGCATGGAGGAGTGCATGATATGGGAGCAGTCTAGGATGTTAAAATCGCAGGTATTCCAGTTCAGATGAATTTCTGGTCAGTGATAGCCTACCCATGATGCTGATACTGAATTCCGCCATGATTAACGTCCATGGGGTTACCATTGACAAGAAATTCAACTGGACTCATGATACAAGAGCAGGTTAGAGGCTAGGGATACTGCAGTGAGTAACTCACCTCCTGAGTCCCCAAATTCTGTCCACTTGCCTGGATGGGTACAGCTCCAACAACAGTCCAAGTGGTTTGACACCATCCAGAACAGGCAGCCCACTTGATTGGAACCACACCAACAAGCATTACCTCCATTACCGACGCTCAGTAGCAGCAGAAGATGCACTGCAGAAATTCACCAAAGATCCTTAGTCACCACCTTCCAAAACCATAACTATTTCCATCTGGAAGGACAAGGGCAGCAGATACAAAGGAGCACCATCAAATGCAAGCCCCTCTCCAAGCCACTCACCATCCTGACTTGGAAATATATCACCTTACTTTTAGTGTCACTGGGTCAAAATCATGGAATTTCTTCCTTAAGGGCATTGTGGGTCTGCCTACAATGTTGCAGTTCAGAAGACAGCTCAACACCACTTTCTCAAGGGCAACTCGTGATGGGCAATAAATGTTGGCCAGCAAATGATGATTATGAACCAAGAGTGAATTTTTAAAAATCACAGTGTTGCTACCAGCTATCTTCTGTAGTTAATTGACAGTGCATTTAGTGGAGAAGACAGGTAATCAATTTTAATGCATTGGTTACTTAATTACAGAGATATTGCTATAGCCTTTGGAACTTATCCAGAAAGACTCAAAGTGAGTGAGCACTAAAAGAAAAAATAAACAGCCTGGAGATGCAGTTGGTTGAATCCACACATTGGGTGCATATCCATAGGAAGCAGGAACAGAAGTAGACCAATTGGCTCATTGAGACTTCTCTGCCATTCAGCGAGATCATGGCTGATTTTATAATCCTCAATTCCATTTTCCTGCCATTACCCCCAACCCTCGATTCCTTTATGAATGAAAATCTCAGTCTTGTTATGCTCAGTAACCCACACTCTAAAGATCTATTGGTAAAGATTCAATATCCCCTGATAAACAAAATCCTCTTCAATTTTGTTCTAAACGGGCATTCTCTTATTGTGAGATTATTCCTTCTGTACCAAGACTCTCCCATAAAGGTAAACAAACTTTGTCCACTTATCCAATCAAGCTCCCAAGACTTTTGTATGCTTCAATAAGATTGTCTCTCATCTCCAAAGAGTTCAGGCCCAACCTACTCAACCTCTCCTCATAAAACAGTCTCTCCAAATCTGCTATCAGCCTAGTGAATCTCCACTGGACAATCTCCAATATCTTTTCTTGGATAAACGATCTAAAATTGTTCACATTATTCATAATAAACCAGCTGTGGTCTTGTACAGTTTTAGCCAGACTTTCCTATTTTTATACTGCATTCTCTTTGAAATAATCTGGTGAACTTGTATGCTAGCTTTCTATGATTTATACACAAAGACTTTGAAATCTGTGCAGTAGCTTTTTGTAGTCTTTTCTTGATTTAAATAACATTCAGGTCCTCACTTTTCCCTGCAAAATTGCTGTTGCTTCAACAGTACAAAGCGGTGCCTCTTCTTCTGAACTGAAGCAGTCATGTACAGTCAGTACTCGCCCTGACAGCACTTCTCCTCAGGCTCTGTCTTATGATTTTGCAGCTTACCTTTCTCTTACACACCTCCTATGCAACTTTCATCCACCAGAAATTCAACTTTTTTCTGGGCTTGCTCTACTTGTCTTTTTCACAATTTGCATTTCCTCTGGTAAATGCTTCAGCATTTCTTTCAGTTTGTGATTCATCTCCAATAAATGATTTTCTGACTGGGATATGATGTTAAGTTTGCAGCTGCAGTCCACTGCTTTGCCATCTTAATTCAGCGTCATCACACTTTTCTATATCAAGTACTTTTTGAAACACATGCTGCTAAACATTTGATGTTAGGCTCAGAATCTCCCTCTTGGATGTCACCTTTGTACAGCACATAGTCTCTCTTCAATATGCTTGATATGGGGAAGCTGGTGTTGGACTTGGGTGGACAAAGTTAAATACCACACAACACCAGGTTATAGTCCAACAGGTATATTTGGAAGTATTAGCTTTTGGAGTGTTGTTCCTTCGTCAGGTAGCTAGTGGAGTAGGATCCTAGGACACAGAATTTAGAGCAAAAGATCACAGTGTCATACACCGATGCAATATATTGAACAAACCTAGATTGCTGTTAAGTCTTTCATCTCTCTGAGCGCTGATACCAAGCTTCGGGTTCAGACTGGTGAGTATGTGCTTACTGCTCACCCATTCCTGATCCGAATGTGTATATGAATTTCTTGTCTCTGTGATTTGTCATATTCAGACATTTCATGAAATTTTATGATTCCTATGCCGATAACATCCTCAAACCCATTGCCATCTTCTGGAGAATGGATGTTTGGTTTCATTCTTTCTTCTTCATCCTGCCTCTGGTAACTCCATTGTTTTCTTTGCTGCTTGTTCAGCCTCTTCTCTTCCAGTGTTTGGACTATCCACAAGCTCAGCATTTTGACTTCGACACAAGACATTTCCTTCTGTCTGTGAACTCATGTGATAAGGTTGGAATGTAGTGGAAAGAAATAATTGGTAGTTCAGAAAACCGTAGAAACCTACTGATATTACATTTTGTAATGTAACACACCCATGTAAATATGTTGTCTGATGCAACTGCATACTTTTGTTCTTCCTCTCCCTCACAATTCTATAAGTTGCAACCCAGCAGAAGTTGAGGCAAGTTGCTTTTGCATGTTATCTGGAATGCTTTGACAGCTGAGATGCTCTTAACCAATGTCAGCTGGGTTTTGAAGCTGGTAGATATCCATGAAAAGCCAATCCACCTGATCCTGTGCTCGTGATCACAAGCAGTGCTGCCAGAAGTGGTGGTGGTGGTGGAGGAGGTAGGAAATGGATGAAAGGTGGTAGTACTTTGAACCATCCTGAATTGCATGTCTCTTTTCACCATTATCCCACTCATGGGCATCCTCAATTCCCCTGTCAGCAATGAGCTGGAATATGTTTTGCTGTTTGATCAATTGGAAAGAATAGAGTTTCTGCTAACTTCATAGAATCCCTACAATGTAAAAACAGGCCCTTTGGCCCAATAAGTCCATACACACCCTCTGAAGAGTAACCCACCTAAACTCATTTCCTTACCCCATTACTCTAAATTTACCCCGACTAATGCACCTAACCTACACATCTCTAAACACTATGGCAATTTCCCATGGCCAATTCACCTAACCTGCACATCCTTGGATTGTGGGAGGAAACCAGGGCACCCGGAGGAAACCCACCCAGACATGGGGAGAATGTGCAAACTCCACACAGACAGTCATCTGACAGTGCAATCAAATCCAGATCCCTGGCACTGTGAGGCAGCATTGCTAACCACTGAGCCACCATGCCGGTCCTGATAACTTTAGTTTTGTTACAGTGTCCCATCAGGGGCTGTTTAGAAAGAAAGAGAGGGAGCTTTACTTTTAGTTCAAAAGAGTAGAGGAAGCTTTACTCTGTATCTAACCCATGCTATCCATCCTGGGAGTTTTTGGCAGGGGCAGTATGGAGGGACCGTTCATTTCAGTTTGAAGGAATAAAGTTTTATCTAGCCAGTTTGCAGGTGGCAGCTTTTTGTTTAGATTCCCTACAGTGTGTAAACAGGCCCTTCAGCCCAACAAGTCCACACCAGCCCTCCGAAGAGTAACCCACCCAGACCCATTTCCCTCTAACTAATGCACCTATAATGCACCTAGCACTATGGGCAATTTAGCATGGCCAATCCACCTGACCTGCACATCTTTGGACTGTTGCATTTGATACCCCATTTAGTGTGAATGACTAACTCCTACTACTAATTCTTGCCTGTTGTTGACTGTCACGGTGGTTCAGTGATTAGTACTGCTGCCTCACAGTGCTAGAGACCTGGGTTCAATTCCAGCCTTAGATGACTGTGTGAGGTTTGTACGATCTCTCTGTGTCTACACGGTGCTCCAGTTTCCTCCAATGGTCCAAAGATTTGCAGCTTAGATGGATTGGCCGTGCTCAATTTCCCCTAGTGCCCAGAGATGGGCAGGCTAGGTAGATCAACCATGAGAAACACAGGGTTACATGGCTAAGGTAGGGAATGGGAAGCTCTTCAGAGGATCAGTGTGGACTGAATGGCTTGCTTCCACACTGTAGGTATTTTATGATGATTGAGGGTGATAATGTACAAATTGTGCTTCATGTAATTCAATTCATGTTGTCAATCCCAAATGCATTTGGTCTTTCAAATAACCTTAAATATCTCTCAGCATTCCTGCTGCTCATGTCATCTTTAAAGCAAAGCCACACAGCAGGTGAAGCACTGTTAGTGTGGAGTTGCTCTGCACAGTTTATCTGAACTGCCATAGAGATATGAAACAAAAGGAAATGGGCAACAGATACTGTTGGACAGGGGTGCAGAGGAGAACAGCCATCTTCCCTCAGGACTGGCAGAAGGAACCATACCACCAGATACTGCTTCACTGATCCAATATTGTTATCCAGGGCAGTGCTGTTTCCATAGTCTGGAGGAACAGCCTGTAATATAAGCAGAAGGTCAAGGTCAATGTATTTTTGTTTGTAACTGATGGGGAAAAAAGCAAGGATTGTTCAGGGATTACTGCACTTTTTGAAAGCAAGTAACATGACACTCATTGTAAGTACTTTTTGTACAGTTACTGATTCAAGCAGCAGTGGAATGTTTTGCAAACAAACTGGAACCAAAGGCTTTGTACAAATGTAGATGCAGATGGTAACAAGTAACTGATTGGTCTGTTGATCAATTATCAATGCCAAAAGTCTTCTTCTTTGTCATCAACAACTGATTCCCAAGTAGCTGAAAAGCTTGGGACTGTGAACGGAATAGTGAGAAGCTAATAGCTCCCTATTAGAAGAAAATCAGCTTTTATTTCTTTCAGCAGTTGCTGTATCTGTGACTTTTAATTACTAAGTCAGAGACGTTTATAAGTGTGAAGCAGTCACTCTGTATCTTCTGCAAGAGGAGGAGGAGGACGAGATACAGCATTCTGATCAACTGAAGAATCATCTCGTCAAACCTTGTGAACAAAGTCCATTGAACTGCCCTCCCAATCTTTCCAACAACCCATAACATCTATTTTTCTCTCTGTCTGTGTCTATCAGTATGTGTGTGTAGATGGGAAGTTTTGAAAGGGATTAGAATTCTAGCTAGTAGAATTATATACTAATAGCTAATAGCTTGTAGCTGATGATATTAAAATAGGTGGAAAAGTAATTTGCAAAGAAGAATTAAGAAGTTTACAAATGGATATGGATAGATAGGTGAAGGGGCCAAAATTTCACAGATTGAATTTAAAGTGACTAAGTGTGAGGTTATCTGTTTTGGTTTGAAAGAATAAAAAGGCAACTCATTGTCTAAAAGTATTGAAATTTCAAAATGCTTCAGTGCAAAGGGATCGGCATGCATGAATTATAGAAAGCTTTTATGCAGGTCCAGCAATTAATAAGGAAAGCACATGGAATTTTAGCATTTCTTGCTAAAGAAATGGAGTATAAAAGTATGGATGTGTTTCTGCGACTGTACAAGACATTAGTGAGACCACACCTGGAGTACTGTGTATAGTTTTAGTCCTCTTACTTGAGGAAGGATGTAATTGCATTCAAGGCAGCTTAGAGAAGGTTCACTAGATTAGTTCCAGAAATGGAAGACTTGTCTTATGAGAGAGAAAGAGATTGAACAGTTTAGGCCAATACCTGTTAGAGTTCAGGAGAATGAGAGGAAATCCAATTGAGGAATATAAGATGCTGAAGGGAATTGATGTGGAGCAGATGGTTCTCCTTGTGGGGCAATCTGGAACAAGATATCATAATTTTCGGCTAAGGGGTGGAAGATTTAAAACAGATGAAGAGGAAATAGTTTTCTCAAGGGGTCATAAATCTGTGAAATTCATTACCCCAGAGTATGGTGGGTGATGGGCCACTGAGCAAATTTAAGGAGGCAGCTTTTTACTTAGTAACAGGTTAAAGGGTTAAGGGGAGTGGGCAGGAAAGTGGAATTGAAACCGAGATGAGATCAGTCATAATGATATTCAATGGTGGATTGGGCTCAAGGAAATGATTTGCCTACTCTTGCTCGAAGTTCGAATGTTTTGTGTACTTGGAGCTAAATTCTATTTACTTGTCATAAATATTAATTTCTGTTAAATATAACAAATTGGTCCATGATTTCTATCAACCTGGGTATGAAAGTCAGATAAATTGGAGGATTCTGCATACTTGTTAAAATCTTTAACTTTTATGCTACCTCTGCGAATAGTAGGGTTTGATTCCCAGAGCACTATCCCAGTGATGCATTACAAAGCTGCCAGGCTGTTCTAAAGTGAAGTGTATAACCACGTTGTATGTGGACCAGAGATGTGCTATGAGGGTGCAGTGAGGCTGGTATATGCCCAATGCTTCATTCCCTCTCATGAATGTTTCTACTACCTAGATCTCCAAAGTCCATACATGACAGCTGATTATGGAATTGGAAGCCTAAGTGATCAACATGTTTTGAATCTCCCAACAGTTGTGTGTGAGTAATGGTTGGGTGCCAATGAACGTGAATGGGGTCGCTGCCTATCAGCATAGCCTGAGATATTGGTTCTCAGTGTGAAAGATGGAGACTGGTACCTGATTTTCATGTTGGGAATTGTTACTATCTTGTTTCTATCCAGCAACTAGATAAATAGGAAATTGCTTTTAATAAAGCAAGAGTAGATAATAGTAATATGCTAATGTATGTAAATATGCTTCTCACCACTCACTAGCAAAATGCTTATCTCGTTGTTCAGAACAGTAATCTGCTTGTTTGGTTGGAGAATTATTGCTGTCAATACCAGAATCTCTGTCCTGCCAATTGCACCTGATTTTCCCAACTTTCCCAACTGTTCAATGGCTGGGAAGATTCTGCCCAAAAAAGTTGCAAAAAGGTCAATACAGGTTAGGTTGCAAGGTGGTGGATGCAGTATAGTGTGAGATGATTCACCTTCATTATAAATATTGAAGAGCAGACTGTTTCTAAAGGATATGTAAGTTAGAAATGTTGATGTTCAGAGAGACTTATGATTTGGAGCAGCCGGTGTTGAACTAGGTGTACAAAGTTAAAAGTCACACAAACCACAACCACCTGAAGATGGAGCAGCGCTCTGAAAGCTAGTGCTTCCCATTAAACTTGTTGGACTATAACCTGGTGTTGTGTAATTTTTAACAAAGAGACTTAGGAATGCTTACACAAAAAATGCACAAAGTTCTACTGCCAACAAATTAGGAAAGCAGATGGCATGCTAGCCTTTATTGCAAAGGGATTTAGAGTACCAGAAGAAATAATTCTTGTTCAAATTGGACAAGAATTTGAAAAGAATGAGAAAAGCCAAGCTACCCAATTCAGATAGAAATGGTTTATTTAATTATTTGATGGACAGCACACTTTAAAGTTAAAAGATAAGTTTCTTTTGATTAACCATAAATTGTCAGAATTGAACAAATTATATGATTTTCAGAAAAAGCAATAGGCCCCTCAAGTCTATTCTGTCATTCAATAGGATCATGATTCCTCATGTCCACTTCCTTGCATTTTCCCCATAATTCTTGATGCCCCAACTGATTAAGACTCTAATAATCTCTAACATAAATATACACAAGCACTCTTACCCCATAACTCTCTGTGGCAAGAAGTTCCAAAATCTCACAACCCACTGAGAGAATAAATTCCTCCTCACCTCAGTCTTAAATCAACACCCTCTTTTTCTAAGGATATACCCTAGACTCTTCCTAATTTCCCTGCCCCCTTCATTGATTTGTGCACAGAAACTCCCAGCTCCCTCTGCATCTCCTTTACAATTGTGCACCTCATTTCTCCTTGTTCCCTTCTATCAAAATGAATCACACACACTGACGGAGGGCAGAGTTTGGGAGGTCTGCTAGGAGTGTGTTGAAATTATTATGTTTAAATGTACCAATATGAACAAGGGTTTTAGCTGCAGACAAAACAGACAGATGTAGAGATGATTGGTGTGACTGAAGTTGAAATTGGCTTTTTTAGTGATAGCACAAGAGTGAATAATAAAGTTGAAGTACAAATCAGCCCTGATTTAATTGAACACTGTAAAGACCAAAACCACTGACTACAGACTCTGACAACTCTGTCATTCCTGAACCACTGACAGAGAAAGAATCAAACCCTTTGCTACCTTGGTGACCCACTGGATCCTGTGCTAATCTTCTGATCCCATTTCTTCCCTATCATCAAAACCACTCACATCTACCTACAGATTGTCCACCTGCTGCTGAAACTTTCTTTCATTGTTACCTTCAGTTTTGACTATTCCAACAGGATCCCAGTTGGTCTTGCGCAGCAGGTCAGGCAGCATCCAAGGAGCATCCTTCTTCAGGGCTTATGCCCGAAACATCGATTCTCCTGTTCTATGGATGCTGCCTGACCTGCTGCGCTTTTCCAGCAACACATTTTTCAGCTCTGATCTCCAGCATCTGCAGTCCTCACTTTCTCCCAGTTGGTCTTCCACACCCAAAACACCATGGACTTGACCATGTCTAAAATCCTGATGCCTTCATCTAAATTCACAATGAGTCACTTTTATCCATACCTTTGGGTTCATTGACCGATGTGGACTCCTGCTCCATAACAGCCTGACTTTAAAATTGCCTTCTTTTCTATTTTTTCTAATTCCTTCCTTGTCTCATCACTTCTGATCTTGATAACCTCCTTCAGGACTATTTACTTCTTGGATTTATGAGCTCCTCCAAATCAGCCTCCTATGCATATTTCCATTACTCTAACACTGGTAGCCATGATGTGGAGATGTCGGTGTTGGACTGGGGTGGATAAAGTTAAAAATCACACAAGCACCAGGTTATAGTCCAACAGGTTTAATCAGGAGCAGTAGCTTTTGGAGCGCCGTTCCTTTGTCAGGTGGCTATGGGAGCAGCGCTCCAAAGGCTAGTGCTTCGAATTAAATCTGTTGGACTATAACTTGGTGTTGTGTGATTTTTAATTTCCAACACTGGTGAGCATCCAATTAGCAGCTTCAATCCAAAAGTTTTGGAATTCCGTCCATGAAATTCTTTGTCTCTTTTGTTAAATAACTCCTTTCCATTTGACTGGACTTTTCCTCATTTATTCCAAGATTTCCCCACGTGGGCTTGGTGTCAAGTTTTGTTTGATAGTACTCGAAATGCCCAGGAGTCAATTTTATGTCGATCTGATCTAAATATAAGTTGTTGTTGCCGAAGAGGTAATTCCTGATGATTGGGCAATGTTCCCTATGAATAACGTGAGAGTAAACTTTAGTTATATTCTTACTATGTTTGGAATTTTTGAATTATTTTCTTATATAAAGGATTTCGATAAAATAATTTATTTCAATAACTAGAAAGAAAACTGGAAATGGTTAACCTACTAATACGTTAATAAGAATGCTCTTTTAGTGCAGTACAGGGAAGATACTCGATGTGAAGGGATCATACTCTGCTCTATGTGAAGTGGAGCAAGGTCGCTGTGCTGTAAGCGGAATGAGGGATTTTTAAGTGAATTTGGGAGAGGACTCTGAGCAGGGCTGTGGAAGAAGCCTCAGTGTCACGTGATGATCCAGAGCTGAGAGTAATTGCAGAAGTTTCCGTTCACTCTGAGGGGAGCTGCTGGCTGCCTGTAGGGTTATAGGAGGTAACGTGTGAACAGCGAACTGGGTCAACCCAGCCTGCAAATAGCATGACACAACCCTTCAACTGATGATGGCTATTCGAGAATTGAAAGTCTGTCTCCTTGGGGTGAGTAAGATGGACCGAATTTGTTTCCCGTTTGAGTTCTGTGTACTCTTTTAAAACAAAAGAAGTTTTTTTTTAAAAAGATTCCCGTTACTTCCCTTGGTGGTGTCTTGCTGCTGGGATACAGACGGGTTTCTGTCTGTGTGCGTGTTGCTGTTTGGCGGTGTCGACATCTCTGCCGTTCCTCGCTGCTTCGAGTCTATCCACGGCCGTTTTTGTTTTGTTGGAGACTGGATTCTTCCAGACACTGAAGTTTCTCTCTCTCCGTTGGCCCCCATCCTACAATTGCAGCGTCTGCTCTCGGGCGATTTGTTGGAATGCTGTCTCCAAGGAGGAATTCCACATCCACTGTTCCTGCAGCATGGCAGCAGTTTGCCTTACCCCCTTCATTATTTCAACTAATATAAACCATCACTTTTAAGACAATTTGATACAATTCCCGGAGCGCAGGGGACGCAGAGTGTTTTTAACACAAACTTCCCCTTTTGCTCCGGTACCAGCTCAGAAACTTGCTGCCAGTCCGACATGGCAGTTGAGCTGCTAAAAGTAGAACTCCACAGATCTCGATCATGCAAAATCAGGACGAATTAAAAATCATTCGGGCTACTTTGCTGAGAGCGCAGGGAACTAATCCGCACTGAGGGAGCTCAGGGTACAACATGAGCCGTGAGAGGGTTTCTGACAGGTCCCTGTATTTCCAATGAGGTTACGTAGTGAAGTCACTGCAAAATGTCTCTGTTTGCGAAAAAGACGGACTGCTTTAATTGCCTCTGTGTAGTTATTCGGTTTGTCTTTGCTTTATGTTGCGTTTTGCCAATGTGACATTCACTGTGCAAAGAGACCCTTGTCCAGTTCCCCCCTCCTTGTCTCAATATCCCTACAAATGTACATTCCCAGGCAGCTATCCAAATTCTTTTTGAAATGTTTGATCTTTGCTTCCACTGCACTGGTGGTACTAAGTTTCAGGTCATTTTTACTCACTGGGTATTTATGAAGAAGTAACAAAAACAGAATTGTTGGAGAAACTCAGCAGGTCTGGCAACACTTGTGGAGAGAAAGCAGAGTTAACTGCTTCAGAGCTGGATACTGAAGAAGGGTCACTGGACTTGAAATGTTAACCTCCTTTCTCTGCTTGGAGCTGGCTGGAAAAATCAACATGAGCATCCAGCTGCACTTACGGGTTCCCCAGCTGAATTGAACGACCATACACTGTCAAAGAACATTTTATATAATCAGTAATTCCTAATTTTTTTACAAATTTAAAAAGAAATGTCTTCAGCTTATATCAATGCAGATCAACTATGATCCATTGAGTTGAATGGTGGAATATGTTTGAAGGGCTGAATTTTTAAATGTTTAGGTCCTATGTTTCTATGTAATGCGGGCATGGTAAATTGCAGTTTTAAGAGAGGAACAAACCAGGCAAAGGCATGGAAATGTGCTCCATCACTCTCTCATGTTATTGTTGCTAATGAGCCACTTTGGCTGTGAGGTGACATTCCCTTGGACTTCAACAGTTCCACTTTCAGGTCATTGTTAAGATGGCTTAGGACGGTGGTTCTCTCAGTTGCTTTCAGTCCTTCTTTTGGGAACGCGCCTGTTCTGTTCTGTATGTATATGGCTACTGTGATTAAATCATTGCAGTCCTGCGGTGGTGCAGGTACACCCACAGTGCTGTTAGTGGGGTGGGGGGGGGGGCGGAATTGCCTGGAGGGAGGAGGGATTTGACCAAGAGACATAGAAGGAAAGGTGTTACATTTCCAAGTGAGGGAGCCTGTGACTGGAGGAGAATTCACAGGATGTAATCTTCCCAAACACCTGCTGACTCTGTTTTTCTAGGTGGTAGGGTTTTAGAAGGTGCTATTGAAAGCATTGGTGAGTTATTTTTATTCATTCACAGGATGTGGGGACTGCTGGCTGGGCCAGCATTATTGTTGAGTCCTAGCTCTCTTGAGAAGATGGCTTTCTTGACCTACTGCAGTCCATTTGCCGCAGATAGAACTCCAATGTTATTAGGGAGAAAGCTCCTAGATATTGACCCAGCAACACTTAAGGAATGATGATATATTTCCAAATCAAAATGGCAAGTGACTTGGAGACAAACTTGCAGGTAGCAGTGTTGTCATTGTATCAGCTGCCCATGTCCTTCCTGATGGTAGTGGTTATGGGTTTGCAGGGTGCTGTCTAAGGAGCCTTGGTGAATCTCTGCCATGCATCTTGTAGATGGTAAACACTGCTGCTACTGTGATCATATTGGAGGAAAGGAAGTCAGTTGACAGGATGCCAGCCAAGCATGCTGCTTTGTCTTGGATGATGCTGAGCTTCTTGTTGAAGGTGCATGCATCCATCCAAGTGGAGAGTGTATTCCATCACAGGGACTGGGAGTTAGAAGTGACTGGGAGTTAGAAGTGACTGAGCCCTATAGAATTCCTAGTCGCTGACCAGCTCTTGAAGCCATGGTATTTAGATGGTTGGTCCAGTTCAATTTCTGGTTAGTGGAAATCCATAGGATGTTGATCGTAGGGGATTCAGTTGTGGGCATGCCATTGAATCACAAGGTGGTATTTGGTATGAAGGAGATATAACAGTGAGCTTTAATGTTTAAATGGCAACATGACCCTCCTCTTTCTCCTTAGCACCAATCATGTGGGTGATATCATTATGCATGATGTCACTTCAGTGTTAAACACAAATATTGGACTCTATCCCTTCCAATGGTGATGTTGATAAATGATCTGAAGTGGCTGGGCTCTTTTCTCTGAACCAGTGAGCAATAGTTCCTCAGCGAATGTACATAAAAAAGTACTTCAGCTGTCATTTCATTAAATGTGCAATATACTCCTTATACTACATATTATGACATGAAGTGACAATTTTCAAGTTTTTGTTTTGAAATAAAGGAATGATTCTTTGAGGTGGGATTGGGAGGGGTACTGAAGGTGGAAGAGTGGATCCAAGTCCGCAGATGAAGATTTCTCATCTGTGTACATCACTCCAGCGTAGCATGGATTTGAGCTTTACAGCGCCCATCTTCAACTTTCAGCCTTTCCCTACACTTGTGGTTTCCTCAGCTTGAGGAAGTCATATAATTGATGAACTGGTGTTTTTGTCAACTTTGGAACAGCTGTGTTCTACAAAAATGTGCTCGCATGCAAATCAGTACGAGTTACAGTCCTACACTTCATCACTGAATCTAGAAGATACGTCATTCAAGAATCTAGGTGTCTTCAGTTAGTGTTCATGAGAAATAAAAACCTGCCAAGCTATCTGTGTGTGGGTGTGTCTGTGTGTATGTGCATATGCTTGCATGTGTAAGTGATAGTGGCAAGCCTTTAGTAACCACTGTTATGATGCAACAACGGTTGAACTTACTTGTTCAAAGTCAGTGAATTTTTCCCTTACATTGGAGGAAGACCGGTTTTTGCAACATTCTTTCTCTTGGAAGAGTGACACAAGACCAAAGATTATCACATCTGTGAAAATTGCTTCCAGGGTCCTCTCTGCAAAGGGAACTGCTTTCCACCTCTTGGCGTGTACTGGTTGGGCTCATCTCACCAAAATATTTCCAAACAGAAACCAATGTGTTGCCAGTGCTAAATGTAGATGCCTTTTTAAGAAGTAGATGTTGAATATGTGGAACCTTTGTCCGGGAAATCTAACTATCCCCAACTTTCCTGCTGCAAGAATGTGACACTAATTGTGAGATTCAGGGAATATCAGTGATGGCCCTTGACAAGCCCATTGTCAACCTGAAGCATAGAACCTGCTGTAGCAAAGGAGATGTTTCAGACTAAGACACTGTAGAAACAACAGATGCTGCAGACACCAGGTTAGAGAGTGGTGGTGGCATAATGGTAATATTCGTTCAGAAAACTCAGACCAAATGCTCTGGAGACATATGTTCAAATTCCATCACAGCAGTTGGTGGAACTTAAAGCCAGTAAATAAAATCAAATTTTGCTCTTTAATGTTCCAGGAGAGAAATCCTTACTGGTCCATCCTATATGTGAGTCTAGATTAGAGTGTGCTGGAAAAGCACAGCAGATCAGGCAGCATCAGAGGAGCAGGAAAATTCAACGTTTCGGGCAAAAGCCCTTCTTCAGGAATAAGCACGTCGATTTTCCTGCTCCTCGGATGCTGCCTGACCTGCTGTGGTCGCCATTCCGAGGATGTACTTGCCATGCAAGGAATGCACTGGAGGTTCACTAGGCTAATATTGGGGATGGCAGGACCATCTTCATGGGAGAGATTGTTTCAACTGAGCCTGTATTCACTAGAGTTTAGAAGGATGAGAAGCTATCCAATTGAAAGGTAAAGAAGTCTAACAGCATTGGACAGACTAGATATAAGGAGGATACTTTCCCTGGTTGGTCAGTCTGGCACCAAGACACAATCTCAGCCTAACTGGCCATTTAAGACCATTTATGACTGACATGAGAAAAACATTCTTCACTCAAATGTACTGAACCAGTGAATTCTTTACCACAGCATGTTGTCGATGCTGTGAATATATACAAGAAATAAATAGATCAATGTTTTCAATTTTAAAGGCTTTAGAGGGTATGAGGAGAAAGTGAGAATATTACATTGAGAAAGAGGATCAACTATTGTCATGTTGAATGTTGGAGCAGGCCTGAAGGGCTGACTAGCCTGCTCCTGCTCCGAGACTCTCTGTTACAGTGTGTGGAGTTCTGAGTCCTTTATGTTCAAAGATATTCTAATTCAAAGAAGAATGATTAAAGGGGCTTAGATACTTCTTGCCCTTTGTTTACGTACATACTCGCACTCAGACATGATACTCATTTTGACTCATGAATCATAAGAAAACAAATTGATGACTCACTGTAAAGGTTATCCCACCGTGGGTTTATGGTTTATCTATACTCTCAGTTGTGGATTTAAAGCATGCGCAGAATTAAAATCATTACAGAGTTTATATGTTGAGAAAGCAAATGCTAAAAATAAATAGTAAAAAGAAACAAACTGCTTTGTTATGGTATAGCATGTCAACCAATGCTTCAGTATTGTCTGACATGAGAATGTACAAATGTATATCCAGGAAGCTTCGTCTTGCAGTGATCTGGATAGACCAGCTCCTGTTAATTCTGGATTCTCCTTTCAACACTTATTCATGATCTTCTCTGAGGGAACAGCAATAAAATGTCTTCAATGGGTTTCTGCACCTTTTTTTCAGGGGTTAAACCTGGGATTAACAGGCCATTTTGCTGAAACCACAGGGTTTGACCCTGCACTGAAAGTCTCCATCTTTGCTTAGCTTTCTTTAAGTTTCCAATATGTGAAGCCCCTTCTTGCCAAACTTGGAGGCAAAGATGTTCAAAGCTAATAAGACAATTGTTGAGTGCCACTTTGAAGAGGCAGGTGTACAGAATATACTCTTGTTGGAAGACCTCAATGCCCATCATCAATAGTGGCTCAATGCCATTAGTACCGGCTAACCTGGATGAACCCCAAAGGATATCATTGCTTGACTAATTTATTTGACCACATCTTCACCAATCTACCAGTCACATATGCATTTTTCCACAACAGTTTTGGTAGGAGTGACCACTACTTTTATGGATTCCTTGTGGAAGCAAAATCCTGTCTTCAAATTGTGGAGACCTTTCACCAGGTTGTGTGGAATTACCATGTTAATTGAAACGGAAATAGCAATTCAAAACTGGCATTCATCAGTGTCTGGGTCATCAACAGCAGCAGATTTGTATTCAACTTGCAACCTCATGGCCTGGCATATACCCCACTCTACTATTACCATCGAGCCAGGAGATCAGTGCGGGCTCAATGAAGGGTGCAGGTGGGCAGGTCAGAGAAGAATGAGACATACTTTAAAATGAAGAGACAACTTGGTGAGGCCAGACAGCAGATGCAGTATATCATACAGAAAACTAAGCAATTCCACAACACTAGATCAGATCTGAGCCCTGGAGTCTGCCACGTCTGGTTGTGACTGGTGGACAAGTGAACAACTAAAACGAGATAAATGTTTTACAGGCATCCATACCCACAACGATCACAGCACATCAGTGCAAAAGACAAGGCTGATGCATTTGTGTCTACTTTCAGCCAGAAGTGCTGAGTGGATGAACCATCTTTTCCTTTCACTACATTATGCAGCAGTTGTCTAGCCTTAACTAATTTAAGTCACTCCATGTGGTATCAAGAAACAGTTGGATATGCTGAATACTGCAAAAGCTATGGGCCCTGACACCATTCCATCAATAGTATTGGGTCTTGTTCCCCAGAACTTGCTGCACCCCTTAACCAAGCTATTCCAGTGCAGCTACAACATTGGTATCTACCTAACAATGTGAAGATTGCCCAGGTATGTCCTGCATATGAAAAGAAGGATGAAGCCAGCTGGGTCAAACAGTAAAGTGATGAAAGGGGTCGTTTACAGAACCAACAAAAGATCCTGTTTAAAAATTAGGGGTCACTCATTTAAAACAGAAATGAGGAGAAATGTTTTCTCTCACAGATTTGAGCTGTCTTCCTCAAAAAGCAATAGATGCAGAATATTTTTAAGACACCGGTGGATAGATTCTTTATAAACAAACGGATGAAAGGCTTTTGGGAATACTCTGGTTTGTGGATTTGGGTTAAAATCAGATTAGTCAGGATCTTATTGAATGGCAGAGCAGGCTTAAATGACTGACTGATGTTCCTCCTGCTCCTAATTGATATATTCATATGGCTACTCTACACACTGATACTCTGCCTGGATTCTAGCAGGACCACTCAGTTCCTGACCTTATTACAGTCTTGGTCTACATATGAACAAATGAGCTGAATTCTAGAGGTAACAGCCCTTGACATTAAATCCGCATTTAACCGAGTGTGGCCTCAAGGAGTATGTTATCTATCCTTCACTGTCACTACATTAACATCCTGGAATTCCCTCCCAGAAGGCATTCTCAGCATTGGTAATAGGAGATCAATTACAAACTGGGCACTATGTGACATCTCTACTATGTAGGGATGTAAGGTTGGGGGGGAAGATAGCTGGGAAGGGTCGAGCTACATCCCATGGGTTAGAGTGGTTCAAGAAGGCAGGTCATTAGCATCTTCTGAAGGGCAGCTAGGGATAGGCAGTACATGCTGACTTGATCCTATAAATGGACACAAAACATTTAGAAATGAGGCTCCATCTTATCTAATTTGGACAATTTCCAAGGTCGAGCAGAATACCAATATTTTCTTTTTACCCATCTTGTTGTTTCTTTCCAATAGCATTTGTTTAGTTACAACTCAGCAAGTTTGATTTTAGTAGACTGTAAAGCAAGTGTTGCTTCCATCAGCACTGCTCTATGTACTCTGAGACATGTGAATTGAAAGTTAGGATAAATATTATGTCAGCTTGTTTCTCCTGCTTCTCTTCCTGGCTTCCTGCTCCTCTACTGTGTTGTATGAGGACTCATTACATTGTTTACTGTTGAAATTTGTTCTTTTCCCAGCTTGTGCAGTGATAGAGTCCTTTGCTCCTCTTAGTCTTTCCTGAATTGTTTCTGTTGAATAGTAGAGATGTCACATAGTGCCCAGTTTGTAATTGATCTCCTATTACCAATGCTGAGAAAGAAATCTCCATTGAAAGGCAGCAGGAAGGCAATGGGGGATACTAATGGTCAAGTTCTAAAAGGGAAACAGCGACTTAGGACCTGGCATTATGTGAGGGATTAATTGAATGAATGGCTTTAAGGCATTCATTGGTAAGGGGAACAATAGTAGCAGGGGGAGGAGGAGGAGGCAGGATAATTGGATTAAGAAGTACATCAGAGTCGAGAATGTGGTGCTGGAAAAGAACAGCAGGTCATGCAGCATAAGCCTTTCATCAGGAATGAGGCTTGAGGGCCGGGGGGACTGAGAGATAAATGGGAGGGATGTAGGGTTGGGGGGGGAGATAGCTGAGAATGCGATAGGTAGATGAAGGTGGGGGAGAAGATGATAGGGTGGAGCGGATAGATGAGAAAGGTGATGGACAGGTCAAGAGGGCAGTACTGAGTTGGAGGCTTGGGACTGGGATAATGTGGGGGAGGGGAAATGAAGAAACTAATTAAATCTCGTGTAGTTGCAGGTCCCAAGGCGGAATATGAGGTGTTCCTCCTCTAGGCATTGGGTGGTAAGGGTTTGGCAATGGAGGAGGCGCAGGATCTGCATGCCCTTGGTAGAGTGGGTGTTCAGCCAGGGGTGATGGGGTTGGTAGGTGCGGGTGTCCTAGAGATGTTCTCTGAAGCGATCCGCAAGTTCCCAGTGTAGAGGAGACCACATCGAGTGCAATACATATTGTAGATGACATTGGCGGAGGTACAGGTAAAGTTTTGTCGGATATGGAAGGATCCTATGGGGTCTTGGAAGGAGGTGAGAGGGAAAGGTATGAGTACAGGTTTTGCACTTCCTGCTGTGACGGGGAAGGTGCTGGGAGTGGTATGAGGGCTGGTGGGGGTGGCGTGGATCTGATGAGGGAGACGCAGAGGGAATGGTCTGTCGAATGCTGGTGTGGGTGGGGAGGGAAATATATCTTTGGGGGTCCGTGATATATTTCCCTCCCGACCCCTTTAAGTCTCTCTCGTTTGATCCACACAACCTACCAGCCCACATCCCACTCCCAGTAACTTCCCTTGCCACCGCAGGAAGTGCAAAACCTATGCCCACATCTCCCCTCTCATCTCCATCGAAGGCCCCAAAGGATCCTTCCACATCTGACAGCAATTTACTCAAACCACCGCCAATGTCATCTCCTATATCTGTTGCACCAATGTGGTCTCCTCTTCATCAGGGAGACAAAGCATCAACTTGCAGGTTGTTTCAGACAACATCTCTGGGACACCCGCACCTACCAACCCTGCCGTCCCATGGCTGAACATTTCAACTTCCCCTCCCTCTCCACTAAGGACATGCAGATTCTGGGGCTCTTCTATTGCCAAACCCTTAGCACCTGTTGCCTCGAGGAAGAACACCTCATATTATGCCTCGGGATCCTGCAACCACATGGGATCAATGTGGATTTCACCAGTTTCCTCATTTCCCTTCCCCCCCTCCCCCCCACATTATTCCAGTCCCAAGCTTCCAACTCGGCACTGCCCTCTTGACCTGTCCATCATCTTTCCCATTTATCGGCTCCACTTTCCTCTCTGACCAATCACCTTCTCCCTCACCTTCACCTACCTATTGCATTCCCAGTTACCTTCCCCCCCAGCCCTACACCCCTCCCATTTTTCTCTCAGTTCCCCGGCCCACAAGTCTCATCCTTGATGAAGGGCTTTTGCCCGAAACATCAATTCCCTCTGCTCCTCGGATGCTGCCTGACCTGCTGTGCTTTTCCAGCAGCATACTCTTGACTCTGATCTCCAGCATCTGCAGTCCTCACTTTCTCCTGAAGAAGCATATCAGCCATGATTAAATGGTGGAGCAGAACTGATGGGACGAATGACTAATTCTGCTCCTGTATCCTATGGTTTTACAGTCTATATAAAGGTGGCAAATAGGGTTAAGAATGCACCAAATAAAACATACAGAATCTTGGCTTTCATAAATGAGGCCTTTGAGCATCTTTGATCATTTTTTTAAGGAAGATTTGGAGAGGGTACAGAAAAGACTGACAGGATAGGGCCCACGGATGAGGAACGTCAGCCCTATGGGTGGATTGAGGAAGCTTCTTGGATAGGGAAGATGAAGAGGACCTTTGTTCAAGATGTGGAAAACCATACAGGGTCTGAACAAAGTAGGTGAGAAAACAATTGCTCTTGGCAGGCAGAAGGATTGAGAACCAGAAGGCACAGATTTAAGGTGATGACCAGAAGAAGCCATGATGACATGAGGAAAACGCTTCTAGACTGGGAGTGGTTAGGATCTGGAATACATTGTCTGAGAACATGTTGGAGACAAATTCAATCTAGCCCTTCAAAAGAGAATTAGATAATGTTTCCGAAGAGAAGTCAGGAAAATGAGTGAAATGAGTTGCTGAGAGTTGACTTAAAAATGATATACTATAAACATCGCAATTGACAATGTTGACATCCCATCATTAGCCTCATGCCATTCAGCCTGGCTGTGTGTGTGTGTGTATGTGTGTGTGTGTGTGTGTGTGTGTGTGTGTGTGTGTGTGTGTGTGTGTGTGTGTGTGTGTGTGTGTGTGTGTGTGTGTGTCTCTCTTGAGAAAAGAGGCTGATTTTCTGTATTTAGCCTGCACTTCTTTCACTTCATCGAATATTACTATTCTATGAATACTAGTAAAACATGAAGACTGTAATTCTGCTTCAAAGAAGCGACTCATTGGCAAGTTCCCGAAAACATATACATTTTTAAATGCAAACTGTGCAGAAAGCAGCCACAAATTTCGAAATGACGATGAGATGCTGAAATTGGTATCAGCCAAATTCAGGATATTTCCTGTTCACTTACATTTATTATTTTTTCAGCTGGATTCTCAGTTTTGCTCTTTCTGTCTACGATGGTCAGTCTGTGACAGTGCATTTTTTAAAATTGTAATGGGTTGCTGTGCCTGAGTTCTATTTTGAGAGAGAATTGTTGCTACCTTCATGCTACTTTTCATCCTTAAAAGAATTGACAGATACAAAACACTTTCTGCACTTTGCAAAGCTTTGTAGTAAATGAGTCATGTTGAGGAAAAAAGGGTATTCCTGATGAAGGGCTTATGCCCGAAACGTCGAATTTCCTATTCCTTGGATGCTGCCTGACCTGCTGTGCTTTAACCAGCAACACATTTTCAACTGTGATCTCCAGCATCTGCAGACCTCATTTTTAACTATACATTATATTCGCAGAATGTCATTTTCAAAACCAGTCATTGCAATTTCAGCCCTGGTCATGCTGAACGAAAGCCAAGTGCTTACTTTTAAGGAACAGACTGAAATTGAAATGGAATGGCATTGCTCAGCTGTTCTTGGTTCAAATCATATTGTCCCTATGGAAGTACCTGAGTTCAACGTGACTTAGACAATGGTGGCAATGGTGAATTTCATTGTCTATGTATCTCTCTGATGGGCCAGCTCAGTCTTTTGACTGACTGAGGGAAAGACCAGAATCTCAAACTTAAGAATGGTTTCTGAAGCAACAGTGATCTTCAAGCTCAGACGTACTCAACAGTACCATCGTCTCCAAAGCCAACCTGTGCTGCCTTGAGCTATGAATCACTCAACCTGTTCAATAGAGCAGGACAGTCAACCATATGACTCTAGACTCCTGAATCAATTGCTTCATTCAGAATTCATTGAGACGTCCAGGATGACAGCAGAAACATTTGACCGATATCCTCAGTGCATTCCTGAAGAGGTCAAATATATCCAGCTATGTATGGGAGCCCCTAGTGTGTGAAGAAACAAAATAGAGAAGTGTCATTCAGGAAAGCACTGATCACATTGAGAGAATTGAACGGGAACATAGAGGTGGACCTCCAAATGACCCATCTCGCCATCCTGTGGAGCATCATTTGCCCCTCAGATGATAGAGTCCGCATATGGTTCATTCTGAAATACAGTTGAAGAAAACTGACAATCGTTCAGATGTCAAATGAACAAGTGGCTGAAACATTGTCACCACTTTTATGCTGTTGTCTAATTTTAGAATCACTCTTGCTATTTTCTGCAGTGTGATCTTTACGTTCGGATCTGATGATTGCCTATATAGATATCGAGGGCACTTCTGCTGAGTGCTACTGACTGTAGCCCTGACCTGTGTTTCAGTTGTGTTTGGAAAAAACGTATAATATATTCTAATAATTAATACAATGTCTTGAGACTGTTCATCTTACAGAAGTAGTTCATAAAAATCTTCATCTCTTTGTCGAGTTATTGAAGTTGTTACTTCATTTTGAAAATCCACCTGCGTTTCAATAAGGAGGTCATGCCAGGAGCAGCATTGGGAATTCCTGAAAATAAAGTGCCAATCTGATGAAGCTACAAAACTGGTGACTTTTACACCAAACAGCATCAGCAGCAAGTGCTAGATGAGTTTAGAAATTCCATAACCAGCAAATCAGTCTTTCTACGTCCAGTCGTGAATGGTGGCGGGCGGTTCAATAACTCACTGGAAGAGGAGGCCCCACAAATATCCCGTTGCTCAACGATTGGGGAGTCCATCACATCAGTGCAAAAGATAAGCCTGAAGCACTTGCATCCATCTTCAGCCAGAAGTGCCGAATGGATGATCAGTCTTGGCCTCCTCAAGTGGTCCCCACCATCACAGATGACAGTCTTCAGGCAATATTTTTCACTCCACGTGCTGTCAGAGAATGAGGCACTGGACACTGCACAGGCTGTGAGCCCTGACAATGTCTGGTCATAGCACTGAAGACTTTCACTCCAGAACATATCATGTCCCTAGACAAGCTGTTCCAGAATAGCTACAACTCTGGCATCTTCCCAACAATGTGAAAAATTGCCCAGTTATGTTCTGCTCACAAAAAAAGAGACGCCACATCCAACTTGGCCCAATATGGCTACTTTCAATGCGCGTCCAAGTTCTTTTCTTTATTTGTTCACAGGATATGTGTGTCACTGGCTAGGCTAGCCTTTATTATCCATCTCTAACTGACCTAGAGCAGGTGGTGCTGAGCTGCCTTCTTGAAGTGCTTCAGTCCAATCAGGATGGTGTTTGACTTGCAGATAATAGTATACTCACATGTCTGCTGTCCTTAGCCTTCTCGGTCCCAGGTTTGGAAGGTGCTGTTAGAGGAGTCATTGTGAGTTGCTGCAGTGCACCTTGTACATTGTGAACACTGTACAGAGTTATTTCTTTATATTTTTGATTGTGGGATGAAGTGGGAAAAGAACTAATTTAAGAAACTGAGGATTATTGAAGAACTACTGTGCTTTTTAAAAACAAGCAATCTAACATACTTTGAAAGTGCTGTTTACACAGTTACTTGTACAAGCAGTGGGGGAGACTAGTTTGTAGATGAGCTGGAATCAAAGGGTTTATAAGAATGAAGGCTTGACTGACAACAAGTAGCTATTTGGTTTGTGGACGGGTGACCAGTTGCCAATGACAAAGGCCTTCTGCCTGCCAATAAGTATTGGCTCCCAGGTAGCTGATCAGCTTGGGGTGGGAATATTTTAGGAAAAACCATCAGAAGCAAAAGGAGCTGCTTGTGCTCTGCAGTAAAATGCAACCTGAAGAGGGCCAAATCATTTCTCCTTTCTAGTTGCTGTAAGCTGTGAACTTGAACTGATTAAAGTCAAAGACCTTGTATAATTATGAACCAGCTATTCTGTGCTTTCTGGAAGCAAGTGCAAGTAAACCCTGTGAACTGGGAGCTGTACTCCCAGTCTTTCCCTCCACCCATCAGACCATTTGTTTTCTATCTGTATATGTGCAGGAAGTGGAGTATATACAGCCTAAACTTATATATTCACAGGATTATTTATTTATTATTTATTCATAATTATTTATCTGTAGTTACAATTTATACGTTTGTTATAGTATTAATAATTCTCATAAAGTACAGGAATCTGGTCTGTGCTTTCAGTCACTCTGAGTCTGAAAGGATGGTAACTTGAGGAGCTCTGTGTACTTTTTCAACTCTTTAACGATTATGACGACTCCAAGAATAATAGGGCTTGATTTCCAGTGCGTCATCCAAGTGAGGTTTGAAAACACTCCTGCCACTGTGCATTGATGAATAAGAGGGGGATGGGGTACTGGTTAAGTGGGCTTATAGTGTCAAGCTTCTTCAGTGCAGGAGCTGGACCCATCCAGGCAAGTCGAGAGAATTCCAATAAACACCTGAATTGTGCCTTGTAGGCAGCGAACAGTCTCATGTCACTAGGAAAAGACATACTGTGTTAGCTCATCTCAGCTGATGTGTCACATTTAGCTTCAGTAGAAGGGAGGGGAATAAAGAATGAGGAGCGCAAGCAAGAAAAATGTTTGATTATTCCATAATCATTTCTACCAGACTGAGAACAACTCATTTAATATAAACGAAGTTTGGAGTTTGACCTGTCTAGTTTGATTGCTTCATCTAGAAGCACACTTTGTAAAACAGGTTTTAAAAAAAAATGTTGACTTACCAAATAATGCTGTGATCTAATTCTTTGCTTGTTTAATGGTTTTAGGATACTGGTGTTGGGAAGTCGAGCATAGTATGCCGATTTGTTCAAGACACCTTCGATCTCAATACTCTGCCCACTATTGGGTGAGTTCTGGCAGATTTCCGATATTTCTCCTGTTCTGAGAGTTTTAGCCCTCTATTGTTTTGAGACTAATGTCTTGCCTATTCTGGACTGATTTCCAGTGCCTCATTCATGACTAAGACTGTGAGCTGTGGAAATGAGCTCCATAAGTTTCTGATTTGGGACACAGCTGGCCAAGAACGGGTACGTAACTTCGCATGTTTTCATTTTGTGGTTTAAAAAAAATCTATACTGTATATTGTTGTTTTCGCAGAGGTCCAGGGAAATCTGACTGTGAGTAAGTAGGTTGGAATCACATAAGAGTAACGCAAGCAAACATAATTATGCATTAGATGAGGGCTAAGTCTGTATGTTTCGATAACACTTGGAGTTGAAGCCAAAGTTTTGTTTCACTGAAAGATAACTTTATTTTGTTTCTCTTATTCCTGGGGCACTGGGGACTTCTATAAACGAGTGGCTTGGTCTTTTCTATGGACAGTAAGTGGAGAGTAACTTCTATCCTCTTGTGCAAGTTCACTAAATAATACATGTAGATCCCACAGTCAAGCTCAGAACATCATGTTATCATGGTACGGGTTTTGCAACTGAAGATATCACAATCTTTTTAATGTGGGCTTGCTATGGCATTTCAGTTGATTGCATAATTTGGGAGAGGCCTATTTTTGTTGCTTATGTTGCATGATCAAATAAAACGATTCTCCATTTACAAACCTTTGCGTCAGCTTCTTAAAACATTTGTTCCACTTTGTAGCAATGGTTGTCTCTTGTTTCATTTACTTTATTTGTGTTTTTGTTGGTGCATTACCTTGCACACTTGTTTATACCTGATTTTTGTTTTTGAAATATTTTTCCAAGAATCGTTTTGTAGCTGGTTTTCACTTGTGGCCCCTGAATGTGGGCAGAATGCACAAATTTTTGGGCATTCCAATGTGGTTCTAAATTTCTAAGAGGAAGATCAGATCCTCAGCAGCCAAGAAGAGCAAGAGTAAATCCCAGTTTTGGGACTGACATTTACTGATCCTGAGGGGTCATGACAAGGCGGATGTGGAAAGTATGTTTTATGGGAGAGACTGGAACTAGAGATCACTTTTAAAAATAAGTGTTCCCTCATTTAAGACAGAGATGAGGAGAAATTACCTTTCACAGATGCTGGTGAAACTTTGGAACTCTCTTCCTGAAAGGCGAAGGAAGAAGAGTCTTTAAATATTTTTAAGATCGTGGTGGATAAATTCTTAATGAGGAAGAGGGTGAAAGCTCATACCCCACATTCCCACCTACTTCCTATCAGGCCAACTGTGAGTTTATTTAATGGCTGCACAGATTTGTGGGGCCGAATGGCCTATATCAGCTCTTAATTCACATGTTCTAGGATTTCAACTCACATTAACTCGATTATTCTAACATAACCGCCACTTTACCGTGACCTCATATCATTCCACTGATGTGTAACTTTAATCAACTTGTCTGCCTTCAACTTGTCCAGAAGAACCACTTTTGGTATCTCAAGGGTAGCTGGAATGTAGATGTAACATCTCTGAGTCTGAACTGAAGCATTATGGGAATGAATGTCATAGGCTGAAAATGTCAAGACATGTTCATTAGCATCTTAAATCTGCAAATGTAACATAGAGTAGCTTTGTCCTCTCAGTCCTTTCTGTGGGGACAAAATGCCAGAACACAAGGAATTACTGACAGATTTGATAATTCCAGGAATTCCGAAAACATTCCCCCGTGGCTGGCTGTGGTCATATATTGCATCGAAAAGTCCCCCTCAACCATGTGATCCAACTACTTAGAAAGACAAGGAGAACAGACACATGGGAGCATCACCACTTTCAGGTTCCTCTCCAATCCACAAACTTAATCCTAACTTGACCCTATTTTACCATTCCTTCCATACTACAGAACCAAAATCCTAGACCTGCCTTGACAGCAACATTGTGAATGTATCTGCTCAAATGGATTGCAGTAGTTCAACTAGGCAGCTCACCATCATCTTTTGAAGGACAATTAGGAATGGACAACAAATGATGAGACTGTACCTTAGAGCTTTTTACTCTCTTCAGAAGGAAACGGCCTAGTATTGAGGGAAGAAAGCTAGATTACAAGTTTTTGAGGCCGGGTAGACTGCTGACCCTGATCACCAAACAAAAATAAATAGTTAGCTTGCTATTCTTGTACCAAATAAGATACAAAACATCAATTATATATAGTACTGAAAAAAATCCCCTGGTTCCACTTGATAGCATGAAATGCAAACTTGACTCTTAATTAAGTAAAAAAACACAAGGGGTATCACTGATGTGTTTCCTTTTACGACCTCAGGGGCTGTCCTAAAGAGCTTTACGAATATTAAAATATTCTTGAAATGCAATCACTATTGTGATGGAGGGAACAGTGCCAACCAAATTGCAGACAGCTACATCCCAGAAATTGCAATGAGTTTCAAGACAAGGTAAACCACTTTTAGTGAAGGATTAATGATGGCCCGGATACTAAAGGAATTCCCTGCTCATTTTCCAGTTGCATTGTGATGTGATTTCTGTCTCGTCTAAAATATTCACAATGATATCTGTAATAGAAGGGTCAAAGAAGGAGACTGGAAAAATAATAATCTTGAGTTGAGCATGGAACTTGGGAGGTTAGACTGGGAGAAAAGATTGGTAAACAGAGAGATCAAACAGTAATGCAAATAATACTAGACTGATGATCAAGAGAAAATTCACTTGAAGATATTTGTTTAAAAACTATACAATAACAGTAGTAGGGTGGCACAGTGGCTCAGTGGTTAGCACTATTTCCCCACAGTGCCAGGGACCTGAGTTCAATTCCACCCTTTGGCGACTGTCTGTGTGGAGTTTGCACATTCTCCCCATGTCTGCCTGGGCTTCCTCGGGTTCTCCGGTTTCCTCCTACAGTGCAAAGATGTGCAAATTAGGTGGATTGGCCATGCTGAATTTCCCAGGGGTGTACAGGTTGGATGGATTAACCATGGGAAAGGCAGGGTTACAGAAATCGGATAGGGGACTGGGTCAGGGTGGGATGCTCTTTGGAGGGGAGTGTGGATTCGTTGGACTGAATTGCCTGCTTCCATACTATGGGGATTCTGATATGATTCAGTAATAAAACACCAAGATGAACAAAGATGTAAAGATAAAATGGAAATTGATGAGAAGTACACAAGCAATCAAAGAAAGCATATCAGAAGAGAATATGAAGAGGTTAGAAAATAGGTTTGACAAAAAAATGATAAAGGGAAAAGAAGCAATAAAATTAAGTTATTAAGGAAAATGAAAACAAATAGTATGAACCAAAACAAAATCGGGATTTGGATAGGACCACAAAAGATGCTCAAAAGAAAGTCATAGATAATGTCAGTAAAAAGATAACAGGAATACTACAAATCTGAAATGAAAATAGAAAGTGCTGGAGAAATTCAGCTGGTCTGGCAGCATCTGTACAGCGGGAAAGAGAGAGAGAGAGAGAGAGAGAGATGCTGACGTTTCAAGACTGACATGACACTTTGTCAGAACTACGGAATTACTTCGCCTGAGTAATGTTTTGCTTGTCCATGAGATTCCATCACTAGGTAAGACAGAATTTATTGCTCATTCTTAATTACCCTAACGAAGGTGACAATGAGCCACTTCCTCAAATCACTGCAGTCAACATCATTTAGGGATATGCTGCTAGGAAGGAGGATCCAGGATTTTGACCCAATATCAAAGACTAAGAACATCAATATTGTTTCGCGTCAGCACAGTGTACGACCTGCAAGGGAACGTGCGGGCTTTGTTAGGGAATCTCAAGTGAGTTTAGAAGAAGAAAACATTCTGAGGGGGCCATTTAAGGTGGAAACAAAGAGTTAAACAAACAAATCAAATTAGGGAGGCTGAAAGTCCTGGTCTATTCATGTTCTTAAAAAAAAACAATTGGCAAGATGGAGCAGAGTGTCTGATACATATACTAATGTGATTCTTTCATTTAAAATGGAAAAGAGAACAAGTCCAGAGCTCATAATCTCGTTAATTTAACAACAACAGCAGGAACCTGTCAGCTGGGCTCGTCTGCTCCATTCTCCAGACTGTTTATTCCCTATCCTCATTGCTATGGTGTCTACTCAGGGTCAGGGGTTTCTGCCATGGGTCTCCAAGTGACTGAACAGGCTAATTCTCCGGCCACAGATCTTTGAACACTTAGAGCAGGATGTCCCATGAGGTAATAGGATGTGTCCTATGGAGAGTTTACTCCTTTTCTTTCCTTCCCTCCACTCAGCTCGTTGTTTAATAAACTTGTGAACCAAGTGTGCACATAGTGTTCCCTTAAAAGGTTGGTGACATATTCAGACCAATCCAGATAATCGATTGGTGTTCTAAAATAATGTCACGTTGTGGTTTTCTCTACCTCACAGCATTGTGTCTGTGGGGATCTGCCAAAACAAATCATTGTACAAGCTCCCTTTTGATCACTGACAGAGATTCATGTCTTCCCTTAGCCGATTTGCCAATGTTTTGATGTTCTCTGTAGACTCTGGGCCCTGTTTTCATGATGTCATCTTTGGCAATCGCCTTTTTCATTTCTTGGCCAAAGTATTCATTGAATGTGATGTTATCACATGAAGAATATTCCAAACAAACAAGTTGCCAAATGGTCCTTTGAAAAACTTTAATCTTATTCCTAGTTCAATAATAAAACATGTTTCAAGGAGATGTGCTTTTATAATTCGTTAGACAGAATGCCAACCTATTTATCCAACAGTATGTCTAAAGTTTTGATTTTATAATCCTCTTAAACTCAAACTGTGCAGCTTATAGAACCGGTATAGTGCTCAAATGAAGGTACATATTGAGACATAGCTTTCTGCCAGCAATCTTGCTTTTCAGTCAGCAACTTGTGGCTTTAAGCCCCTTTCTAGATACTTGAGCTGAAGACTAAAAATGTCACAAACCAGTGTAATGTGACATTATTTTACAAATGTAATGATGTAGCAGAGATTTTTTTAAAATCCTTGATGTTATTAAGAAGGGGAACTTGCTGCTGATTGATTCATGTGGCTGAAAATGGACTTTAATCGTAACAAGGAATAAACTGTGTGAAACCACTAGCTGTGAGTAACCCAATTTGAATGTGGAATCTACTGCACTTGGAGATACTTAGGTTGGGAGGCAGGAAGGGGACACCCAGAGCCCTGCTACCTTCTTGACTCTACCTGGATTAAGTTTGGTTTGGGAAGAACATGGTCAGCCTTCCAGCCATGCTGCTATTTGAGGCCCTTGTAAGTGGTCAGTTAAAGACCACTTGAGGGCATCAGTCTCCTGTTGGGATTAACCCAGCTGCAGGTGGACATGCTGCCATGCAACATGCAAAACTGGACTTGGTGCCTGAAGGGATTGAGTATGGGGCACAGGGAGCCTACCTACTGCTCATACTTCTGAATCCCTGCATCTTGTCTCTCCATGACCCCTAACCTGAGATACGCTCCCCTCCCCACCACCAAAAATGACAGAATATTTAGCCCTGGGTCTCCTGTGACATTAGGGGAGAATTTTCTGTCACTGGTCAAAACATCCAGATGTCGACCCACTACTGGCTGATTGACATGAAGTTTGATAGCCCTCCCTTGGAAGAATCAATGCAGCTGCCTTGCCAGTTCTCAAGCCAGATGACAAGATTCCTGATGCCTCAAAAAGATTATGCCAGAAATAACTCCAGCTGATTTTTGGAAAAAAAAACCTTAAGAGCAATGTGATAGTTGTATTGGTATACAACAGCCAGTTTGTTCATTTAAAGAAAAGTTCACAGAATTTTGAAATTTGGATAGTTGTATCTCTGAGCTCAAAAGAACTATCTTAAATTTTAACATCTTCTCAAAGACCTTCAAATGGGTATAATTCGCAGAAATTTCTAATGGTGGTGAATTAATCCCTGGCAGTGCCCACTTCTACACTGATTTTTATTTAAAACCTAGCATTCTCAGTAGAATCTTGATTTGTGCTGAGTTCAATTTGTGTTTAACATTTTTCATTCCTTTTGCGAATGTTGCACTGATTTTGGTTGAATTATGCCCAAAGGAATGGGGCAAGGAATGGAAATGGGGTGCTCTGATTTAGGATTTATGGTGCTTAGAGCTGACCTTTCCAGACTTGGGGGTGAAGTTATTGCAACCAGAGCAAACCAGCAAGCAAGAAACGGAAGTACAAATTACTGATAATAGTGAAAAAAATGGCAGGTGTCAAATGCTTGATAGTGTATTTTGAAAGGACACAAAATAAATGATAGTTCTTTATATGGTAATGATGTGAGCATTGTGAAGACGCTGTCACTTTGAAAAGGTTACTTTAGTGTCATAGAGATATACAGCACAGAAACAGACCCTTCCGTCCAATTTGTCCATGCTGATCAGATATCCCAAATTAATCTAGTCCCATTTGCCAACACTTGGCCCTTACCCCTCTAAACTCATTCCATTCATATACCCATCCAAGTGCCTTTTAAATGTTGTAATCGTATCAGCCTCAATCTCTTCCTCTGGCAGCTCATTCCATACAGTCACCACCCTTTGCACGAAAAGGTTGCCCCTAAGGTCCCTTTTAAACCTTTCCCCATTAACCCTAAACCTATGTCCTCTAATTCTGGACTCCTCCAATCCAGGGAAAAGACCTTGTCTATTTACCCTATCTATGCCCCTCATGATTTTTTTTTTGAAGAGGGGTTATAAAGGCAGAGATGCTGAAGACTCTAGCTTTAAAAGACCTATCGGTTTTTTTATGAAACAATTTAACAAATGAAGGGGAATGGCCAGTTCTCCAAGTTTAGGCTTTATAGTTTTTTTGAGCTTAGCTGTCAAAAGATGTGTAAGTTCAGAAGAGTTGCAAGCTTCAGTAAAGAATTCCTCTGATTTCTTCTGAAATCCCTCTCTGGATGCTGTTCCCTCCTGCCTGTAAGAATCTGTGCCTGAATTTACCAAAGAGTGTCTTTATGGGATGTTACTACATTGCTATGGTTAATCAGTAATAGGTACTCTATCAGGTCGGTTAATTAAGTTACTCTAAATTCTGCTTTCTTTTGTTTGTGTTTCAACTGTAGTGTTTAAATCAATTCTGTTTTGCCAAAGCTACCTTCTTCAAATATTTTGAGGGGCCTATGACCTGGTCCATAAAAGCACTGTTTCATGCAAAAATATCTGAAAGATGATTTATTTCAGTTTTCACTTCCTTTTTTAAGAGGTTTCCATCCATCATTCCCTAATTGCAAGGGCAGGTCACTGACCTGCACTCACGGTTCTGTTAGTGTGACTCAGACAGAAACCACTTGTTAACTGACATCCAATAGCTTGCTGAGGTAACGTCCATCTGGACTTATCCTGAAGTTGGATGGAGCTGTGGGAATTGACAATGGGACAATGGTGGGAGGTAGTACAGTCAGATAGAAGGGAAGAACAGAAAATCCCCTTTGTGAATATTTCTTTGAATGGCCCACTTTCAGATGGGAAGTTCATTGTGTGGAAGAATATAAAGATAAATATCCACATTCCATTGTTGCGTGATTCAATTCATCAACAGCTTTTGAATACCTGTCTTTAAAAAACATTGGAGAAAGGAATATAAGGGAATGCAATGATTCCATTTCCATTTTAGAAGTTCACATTCTCTATGCTGTGAGTGAACTGACCACTCTTTCAACTTTGTTTTCCACTATTGTCACCGAGATCAGGAATATCTGAAACTCTGAACTTTATCCTGTAACACATCTGCAAACCTTGTCTAGGCAGTCCATTGTCTTGGATTAACTTGCTTATACTTATCATTTTTAAGTAAACCTCAGTTTGTAGTTAGGGCTCTTCTGAGAGATACTGGCAGCTTGATTTGAAATCCTAAATCAGGCAGCCTGACTAGAGTGCTCAAGACAGACTGAAATTCACGGATTTAATTTTTTAACTGAGTGTGCTCAGCTCTATGCTGTGCACTTGATTTGTTTGCCAAGGACCAAAAGCTTCAATGCTGATGGCAATGTGTAGATTGAGGAAGCGGCAAATCAATTTTGCCAAGGCAGTAGAACTGAAACAAACACTCAGAAAGAAATATCTCCAACTGTTACAGAATAGGTCATACTGGTTAGAACAAATAGCTAATTCCCCCAAAGTATGATCTGTTTCATGTTATAGTTTGTACTCCCTAAAATCAGTTTGGCTTTGTTTGAAACTAATTTCATTACCATTCCACTAGGCAAAAGGAAATTTTGATTTAGTATTAAGATAAAATTTCAAACCCATGAAACGGCAGCCTGCACAATTTGGAAAGACAAGTGCTTCAGATATATCGGAACAGCACATCTCAAAGTTCCTGCCAAGCCACTCACCATCCTCACTTGGCAATATATCACTGACCCTTCACTAGATCAGATCCTGGAATTCCCTTCCGAAAGGCACTGTAGCTATCCCAACACCCCCAGGGCTGCAGATGTTCAAGAAGACAGCTGACCATCCTCTTGTCAAAGGGCAATTACGGACAGGCAATAAAGCCTTACCCAGCCCTTGATGTCCAAAGCTCCTGAACAGAAAAAGCACAGCCAACTCAGTGCTAACTCACTGTTCCAATCAGTGCCTTTGTGATCTACAATGACTCAGCCAGACAGTACTCAGGATAAACAAGTGGCAAATTGCTAAACAACATTGACAGCACACACCCCCTATGTGCTGCATTTCTAAAATTGTCTTTGCCCACATTTTTGCAAAATTACAAACCCCTTAACGATGAAAGAGCAAAGGGACCAGGCTGCACTGGAGATATTAGAGCACTCATCCAATAGCTTGACCTAAGAAACATTTTTTATGAGTATATAAAAGGTGTCCAGCTTGGGGAAGTTAACTAAGGCACAACCAGTCATTGAGGGTCAAAGAAGCTAGAATCAAAGGAGTGCTGAGATTTTGGGGGTGGAGGTGGGTTTTAGGGATGGAGAAAGGTATAAAAATAGGATGGATCATGGTTGTAGAGGGATTTCAATGCAAGGATAAGGATTTGAAGATTGAGGCAATGCTCGGAACCAATGTGGGTCAGCAAGCATTGGGTAAAAGATAAATGGGACTTTGTGCAAGCCAGCAGCACTATTTTGGATGAAGTTTATGGAGAGTGAAACCTATCTCGGTTTTAGTGATCCAACCTCCACAGACTCTTGCAGCAAAGAATTCCATGGATTCAGTACTCTCTGAGAGAAGAAATTGTTGCTTACCTCCATGTTAAATATGTGACCCCTTATTCTGAGATTATGCCCTCTCGTCTTGAACTTTCCCACAAGGGGATCTTTATTTACACTGTCAAGTCTCCAAGTTCGTCCTTAGTAAATTGCTTTGTAAATGGAAATTGAAATTTGCAGATTTAACATTACAGGTCAATCACGCTTAATCAGAACTTGTAGGTTGATCAGAAATGTTGGGCTGTGTTTCCCCAGCCCGTTGGTGATGGGCAGAATGGCAGCAAGGCTGGACCATGGCAATGGATGGTACAAGGAAGACTGCCCGTTGTCTCCCAGCTGCTGTGGCAGCTGTCCATTGGGAGGCTAATTCATCCAAGCATTTTACCAAGATCAGAACGACACGGCCTCTCTTGATGTGATCATTCGAAAAAACCCACGTGATCTCTCAGTGGAAGGTCCCTTCACCAAAATCACGATGGCTCCCTCCATGCCTTACCCATCACTGACATATCACATCCCACATCAAATCCCCTCCCCCCATCTCGATGCCAGGTCTCGCCTGGCCTCAGCTGCTCAAAATGAATGCGCTAGCTCTTCAAAGGAATCTAGGCCAATGAGGCATAATTTTTAAAGTGAGGGGCAAGAGATTTCGAAGGGCTTTGAGGAAACAAAATTTTACCCAGATGGTGGTGGGGTCTGACTGAGTGGGTAGATGAGGCAGGAACCCTCACGAGCTCTCAAAAATTACTTGGATAATTCAAGGCCACGGGCCAAGTACCAGACAGTGGGACGAGTGAAGGTAGGTTGGTGCAGAAATGGTGGGTCGAAGGGCCTCTTCAGTGCTGGATCACTCTGACTGTCACGCAAGATGTATCCTCAGCAATGATCACCATGAGTGGTGGTGCTGCTGAGTCGATGTTCTGGTTGAACCGGAAACCCTAGAGGCCTTTAATGGACCGATGATTGTTTACATCTGGTCAAAACGATGGAGTCAGAGTGGGTTCATCTCTCACTCGCATTCCTGGTGCAGTAGAAGTAACTGCATCTGAAGAAAATTCAACCCATGAGCTATACTTCTGTCTTGACAGATGCTGCTAGACCCATTGAGTATTTTCAGCATTTTCTGTTGTTTTCTACTTGCTCAGAACCCCAGTGTTCACCAATATTATTGTTTTTTGAGTTTAGGAATCTTCCAAATTTGGCTGAGCTTCAGAAAAAAAGCAGGAAAAGAGGCCGAGTCATCAACCTTGATAAAATACTCTGGCCTCCCGGTTTCACAACCAGTAACAAAAATAAATGTGGATTTCTCAAAAGGGAAGTGAGTCATTGCTCAGTGCTTGCTGCCTGAGGAGCTAAAAGCTACAGGGAGTGATCTTTCCGTTTCCCATAAAAGGAAGAATCAGTGTAAGACCTGTAAGTGACTCCTGCTCTGAAGTAGGATTACTCCAGACAGTACCAGTCATTTCTAAGTTTAACTAGTTTACTCTCCTCACTAACGCTTGCTGTGGAATGAAGAAGAAATCTATAAAAGCAAAGGGTTAAAAGAGTTTAAAAGATTGGACAACCCACAACCTTCAAAACCACTCCATGAGCCATCTTGATATTTTTCCGTCTGTGTGACTGTGCACATTTGCAGGTCCAGGATATGGGAAGGAAGGAATGAAAATATTTAACATTCTGGAATTTTCACCATCTGTGCTTAAACCAAGAACAGGCTGTACGTTTAATTTCCCATGTTTAAAAACAAAAGCCCCTTACAGAACAGTGTAGATACCAGTTTCAGTAAACTGTTAACCTTTGGCTGTCTTGTTTGTGGGGTCATAGTGCTTGTGGTTGTTCAGAAGGTGAAAAATTCTTTGTCCAGATCCTTTATGTCCTGCGCCTTCCTTTTTAATCTACACTAACTGCTCCTGCTGCTGCCAACAACAACAACTCACAAGAAGTGAACAGTCCAGGGATGCTTTCTGCACAAATGTTTGTAGGCAGCAGTACAGATTAATACAGCAGTTCACTACATACTGGGCTCTATAGACATAGGACTGAGTATTCCTGCCTCTGCCTGACTTGGATCAGAGGCTGGTGGGAGTTAAAAAGGGGACTGTATGATTCTAGAGGTCCCACATATCTTTTCCCATTGAGTGGGACTTTTAATGTCCCCCAGGGTGGCGGCTATATAGAACATTGGTTAGGCCACTTTTGGAATACCATGTGCAATTCTGGTCTCCCTTCTAGAAGAAAGGTGTTGTGAACCTTGAAAGGGTTCAGAAAAGATTGACAAGGATGTTGCCAGAATTGGAGGATTTGAGCTACAGGGAGAGGCTGAACAGGCTGGGGCCATTTTTCCTGGAGCATCAGAGGCTGAGGGGTGACCTTATAGAGGTTTATAAAAGCATGAGGGGCATGGATAGAGTGAATAGCCAAGGTCTTTTTTTCCCAGGATAGGCAAGTCCAAAACTAGAGAGCAAAGGATTAAGTTGAGAGAGAAAAGATTTAAAGGCGACCTAAGAGGCAACTTTTTAATCGTGTGGTGTGTGTATGGAATGAACTGCCAAAGGAAGTGAGGGAGCCTGGTACAACATTTAAAAGGCACCTGGATGGGTATATGAATAGGAAGGGTTTTGAGGGATATGAGACAAATGCTGGCAAATGGGGTTAGATTAATTTGGGGTGTCTGGTTAACATGGCTGAGTTGGATAGAAAGGTTTGTTTCCATGCTGTACACCTCTATGACTCGATTTCCTGCCTACACTGTTGTAAGGTGGGCATTTTAGAAATCTCACTATTTCCATGAAGTTCGGTCTATTTTACGAGGAGACATGGTTCCTGGTATCTCAGAAGTCATGAAACACAGGGAAGCTTATCACGTTTTCTATAAAGGTCAGATCAAAAGGTGGTAATAATTTCATATGGTGTAGCGTAATAATATGTTAAAGTTAAATAAGACTTTACAGTGATTAATAGTGGGAATTTGCTCAAAAAGGTAAGTTGGTCAACATTTTTGAAACTGACTAGATGCATTCGAGTTCTCTGGGGGACACATCCTTCCCCCAAGCCTTTATTTGATCTGAGATCTCAAGAGATCAGCATCAGTCACTGCCCTCCTGGTGAGTACAGAAGAGCTGCTGGCCTCTGATTGGTGACACTCTCAGTGGAGGTGGGTGGAGGAGGAAAAACTTCCTCCCTCAAGGTAGCTCCATCCTAGTGAAATGCCCAATGTCAAGTGCCTGAATGGAACCAGATGCAAAGGACATAGGGGTCTGTTTGGCAAATTAGCTGAGACCTGTGTTGGCTCCATAAGAGTCTGACTGCCTGAAAATTTAGCTATAGTGGTGAGGTTCAAAGTCAGAGTTGTCCCTACCTCTGGGCTAATAGTTCTGGGTTCAAGTCCCACCTCTCCTAGAGATGTTTCATTACATGCCTGAGCAGTCCAAATTGTTATTCAAACTTGTTTGTATAATGGTTATGGCAAACAGAAGATTCCAAATGCATTGTCTCCTATTGTTATACCATTTACCTTTACTTATGCAATGTCGGGAATTATTTAATCAGGAACTATTATTTGAAATAACTCCACAGAACCCACTATCTTGCCATCAAATCCACCCTTGACACCGATCCAGCTAGGTCAGCGCTGGTTTCTAGAGTGAATAGAACCTCTGACACTCCTGCCCTTATCTGTCAGCCAGGGCTCCCTGATTGGACCAGACTAACAACCCCAATCAGGAAACTTATATTCTATGAGGTCCACCGAGCTGACCTTATTACAATCACGACAGTTTTCACTGAGTGACATGAAAAATGTCCACCATGTCTTCTATCCTTCCAAGAGATGGAAAACAGGAAAACAAGCCAAAGTGGGTACAGGTAGGTATGAATGATGTGGTTAAATTTCCATCCAGGTCCATTAAAACACAAGATAAATGATAATGATCAATATTTAATCAACACAACACTTACAGAGAAAATAACAGAAGGGATAATATGTACCATTAATCTCTAGATGTATGTCTTTTTTTTAACCTCTGAATATCTTACTTTGATCATGATACTTAAAACTGCAAGCTTATGCTTGTGATTGGAATCATACGATGTAGGATTGAAGACACATGTACAATCTTAGAGTAATGTCAGCCTCTGAGCTATCAGGTTGAGAGTTCATGTAATGGAAACCAGAGCTCATGCATCTGCTAATAAACTACTATTAATTAGAATAGCTTTGCTGTACATTCACTTTTAAGTTCAGTTCTGTGTGACAGCAAAGCATACATATGCATCTGGTGGTCATTATGTTTTCTATGAGTTTTTTTTATTAGAATTAATAGAAAGTCATGTCTGTCAGAATTGAGGGGCTTTATGACATGGTAGATGTTTCAGATGTTAGAAACCACTTGGATCTCTGCCAAAATGAGCCCCTAAAGCAGTTTTAATTGTGGACTGACTTTTAAATGAGAGAGCCATAGGGTTGAAGGCTAAAAACTGGATTGAAATGTACAATGCACAAATGGAAAGATCTGTCAACTGTGCAATATGCATCACAGATAAATTACTTTTTTTTGTGCTGTCATTGACGATCTGGGATGCCATATGGCTGGAGCTGCTGTTCTAAGATTTCGGCCATTTGGAAGAGTTTTACCTCGTGAAATGACTTGCTGAATGATGTGGCAAGTTAAGACATGCAATGCCGTCTTATTGTCAGCTCAGCAGTTTTTCAACCAAGAACCTAGAAGGCTCCTCGATTAGCAAAGCTAGTAACAGTGATTGCTTTTAACTGGTGACTTTATAATACCATTTCCCATGCTGGATTCAGAGGGCTGGATTCTGATTCCCTTATTCTGCGGGCTTCTCACTCCATGGCCATGGCTAGGGCCTTCCCTCAGTCTGTCGGATAATTCTGTAGTTAATGATGTCCAATAAATCTAAATGGAGTGAACATGCTATATCCTGGACATCAGCTTCTCAGTGCTGTGGGCTGAGGGGAATAACCACTGACATTGGCAGAGGTGGTCCACTTTTGGAAGCTATTGGTAGTTTGCTTGCCTTCAAGTGACAGGCTTCGAGTCATGCTCCTGGACTTGGAGCACACTTGAGATGAGTAGACAGAAGCCTGCCTGGCCTCTCAGGTGAATGAGGAAGATCCTGCTGTACTCCAAGCAGGGACATTATCCCTGGCATTCTGTCAATGTTTGACCTTAATTAACAGGATAATCACAGTATTGTTGGCGACTGTTTGCTGTGTACAAATTGGCTGCTGTGTTTCCTCCATCACACCAGTGACTCTGTGTCAAAAAGCACTTCATTGGTCACAAAGCACTGTTTGGTGGTCATGGGTGCCAAGAGATAATTGCAAGTCTTATTTGAAATTAGTAAAGAACTAAACGATTTAAAGATCTGTTTACTAAAAACAAGTGCACAGGTGTGGCAAGCACTTAAGAACCAAATGGCATGTTGGCCTTCCTTGCAAAAGGATTTGATTATAGGAGCAAGTATGTTTTACTGCAGCACAGGGCCTTGGTGAAACCACACCTGGAATATTGTGTGCAGTTTTGGTCTCCTTACCTCGGAAAAGAAGGAATGCCCTGGAGGGAATGCAGCATATTTATTCCTGGGATGACAGGTTTGTTGTAGGAGGACAGGTTAGATTGACAGGGAGAAAGTGAGGACTGTAGATGCTGGAGATCAGAGTCGAGAGTGTATTGCTGGGAAAGCACAGCAGGTCAGGCAGCATCCGAGGAGCAGGAGAATCGACGTTTCAGACATAAACCCTTCATCAGGAATGAGTTTTGTGGGCTGGGGTTGAGAGATAAATGGGATGGGGGTGGGGTGGGTAGCTGAGAAAGCGATAGATGGATGAATGTGGGGAAGAAGGTAATAGGTCAGAGGGGAGAGTGATGGACAGGTCTGGAGGGTGGTGCCGAGTTGGAGACTTGGGACTGGGATAATATGGGGGGAGGGGAAAAGAGGAAGCTGTTGAAATCCACATTTACCCCTTTGAGATTGCAGGGTCCCAAGGCAGAATATGAGGCTTTCTTCCTCCAGGCATCAGGTGGTAACAGTTTGGTGATGGAGGAGGCCCAAGACCTGTATGCCTTTGATGGAGCGGGAAGGAGAGTTGGATTGTTCAGCCATGGGGCAGTGGGGTTGGTGGGTGCGGATGTTCCAGAGATCTGCAAGAAGGTGTCCTGTCTCCCCAATGTAGAGGTGACCACACCGGGTGCAACGGCCGCAGTAGATGACATTGGTAGAAGTACAGATAAATTTCTGATGGGTATGGAAGGATGCCTAGGGGCCTTGGACAGAGCTGAGGGGTGAGGTGTGGGCTCAGGTTTTGCACTTCCTGTGGTGGCATGGAAAGGTGCCAGGAGTGGAGTGTGGGCTGGTGGGGGGCATGGACCTGACGGGGGAGCCGCGGAGGGAATTGTCTTTCTGGAATGCTGATAGGAGTGGGGAGGGGAATATATCTTTGGTGGTGGGGTCCGTTTGGAGGTGGTAGAGGATGATGCAATGTATGTGGAGTTTGGTGGGGTGGAAGGTGAGGACTAGGGTGATTCCATCCTTGTTGCTTTGGGAGGGGTGGGTTTCAAGAGTGGTTAGGTTAGGTTAGGTTGACTGGGCCTGTATTCACTAGTGTTTGGAAGAATACGAGGAGGTCTCATTGAAATTCTGACAGGGCTCAACAGAGTAAATGCAGAATAATGGGCTAAATGGCCTACTCTTGCTCCTATTTTCTCTGGTTTCTGATTTTCAGACTCCAGAATATTATTTTAAATGAACTAAATGTCCTGCATAGAATCAAGCTGGCCAGAAGGCTATCCATTATAATGTAACCATATATTCCTTTTGAAAATGTAGACGTTCCACAGCTTGTCTAATTTGTTTTGTCTTTTGTTCCTCACAGTTTCACTCACTGGCTCCAATGTATTATCGTGGGTCTGCTGCAGCTGTTATAGTTTACGATATCACAAATGAGGTAAACTGCTATAATGTCCAGTTCTTTAGTTCAAAATCCTTGTCAACCAGTTTTGGGATAAGAAATGATTGGAATTTCATCTGGAACAGCAGAGCACATTTCACTGTGTTTTCATGAGAGAATTAAATCTAACTGAGTTACTCGACAGAATTACTGTGGGAGACATTGTTCAGCTGGAGTTTAAATTTTAACTCATTTTCTTGCAGATGCATAGAAAAGCATCTGCACAATTAGGTTTGGCATAGCTTGTGCTCAACTAAATGGGTAGCATGGTGGCTCAGTGATTAGCACTGCTACCCCCACAGTCCAGGGACCTGGCTTTGCTTCCAGCCTTGGCTGGAGTTTGTGTGGAGTTTGCATGTTCTCCTTGTGTCTATGTGGGTTTTCTCTCTCAGTCCAAAAATGCGTAGGTTAGGTGGATTGGCCATGCTAAATTGTTCTTAGTGTACTGGGATGTACAGATTAGGGAGATTAGCCTTGGGAAATGCAGAGTCTGGGTGGATGCTCTTCAGAGGGTCAATGCCGACTCGATAGGCTGAATGGCCTCTATCTGCACTGTAGGGATTCCATGATTCTAAAGGATAAATTGGAAGATACCTGCAGGTTATCCCAGGCCATGTGTTGGCCAACTGGCTAAACCTGGCAGGTCCTTTCTTCATGCTGATTGCTTCAGTTGGAAGAATGTCAACTCTGAGCTGCTCAGGCCTTGCATTCATTCAGTTGCTTATGGACCACATTTTGGCTTTTTTGCAAGAGAACAATTGCTGATCTCCTTTTACAACCCTGTCTGCTGCCTATTTGACAAGGCTTATTACAAGGTACAGCATGAACAGCCATCAACGCCTGAAGGTTTAGTGAGGAGCAATTCAGCTCTTTCTGAGTTCTGTGGGTTTTCAGAGAATGTAGAACAGTGCAGCACAGGGTCAGGCTCTTCGGCCCATCATGAGCCCATTTGGTGGGCGGCACGGTGGTTAACACTGCTGCCTCACAGCGCCAGAGACCCGGGTTCAATTCCGGTTTCCTCCCACAGTCCAAAGATGTGCAGGTCAGGTGAATTGGCCATGCTAAATTGCCCGTAGTGTTAGGTAAGGGGCAAATGTAGGGGTATGGATGGGTTACGCTTCGGCAGGTCGGTGTGGACTTGTTGGGCCGAAGGGCCTGTTTCCACACTGTAAGTAATCTAAACTAATCCCATCTGTCTCTTTCGCTTTCTCTATCTGTCTCTGTCTCTCTCTCTCTCTCTCTCTCTCTACTTGTTTGCATGTTTGTCTGAATGCCTCATTAACATTGCTATTGTACTTGCCTCTACCACCTCTCCTGGCAGCGCGTTCCAGGTACTGACCATCCTCTGCGTAGAACAACTTTCCTTTAAGCTTTCCCCCTCTCATCCTAAACTTGTGCGCCCTAGTATTTGACATTTCCACTCTGGGAGAAAGACTCTGACTCTACACCCTATCCATGCACCTCATAACTTTATTTACAAATTACTCCTCAGCCTCTGACACCCGTATGAAAACAATCAAAGTTTGTCCAACCTCTCTCTCTAGCTAATACACTTCAATCTGGACAACTTCCTGGTCCTGCGCCCTCTCAAAAGTCTCCAAGTCCTTCCTGTAGTGTTGGGACCAGAACTGCACCTCTGTTCTAACTCTGGCCTGGATAAAGTCTGATACAGCATGACTTGCCAACTTCCATACTCAGTGCCCCAAATGCTGAAGGCAATCATCTGTACACCTTCTTTACAACCTTCTCCACTTGTGTTGCCACTTTCAGAGATCTATTGACGTGGACTCCCAAGATCATTCTGTATATTAATGTTCTTAAGGGTCCTGCCATTTACTCTATACTTTGCTCTTCATTTGACTTCCCAAAATGCATCACCTCACAGTTGTCCAGATTAAACTCCATCTGCCACTGACCTATATCCTGCTGTATCGTTTGATAACTGTGCTCACTTTTCACAACTCCACCAATCTACATTTTTTTTGCAAGCTTACAAATCCAATGACTTACATTATTATCCAAATCAATTCTATATATTACAAACCACAGGGGTCCCAGTACTGATCTTTGCAGAACACTGCTGATCACATACCTCAGGTTGAAAAACACCCCTCCATAACTCTGTCTTCTATGACCAAGCCAAGTTTGTATCCAACTTGCCAACTCAATGTAGATTCCTGTGACTTAATCTTCTGGACCAGCCTACCATGAGGGATCTTGTTGAATGCTTTAGTATGGATAACATCCGTTGCCATACCATCATCAATAATCTTCATTACTTCCTCAAAAAACTGAATCACGATGGCTCACAGTGCCAGGGACCCAGGTTCAATTCCACCCTCAGGCGACTGCCTGTGTGGAGTTTGCACATTCTCCCCATGTCTGTGTGGGTTTCTTCCCACAGTCCAAAGATGTGCAGGTTAAGTGGACTGGCCATGCTAAATTGCCCATAATGTTCAGGAATGTGTAGGTTATGCGGATTAGCAATGGGACATGCAGGATTACAGGAATAGGGTAGGGGGGTGAGTTTGAGTGGGATGCTCTTCGGTGAGGCGGTGTGGACCTGTTGGGCAGAATGGCCGGTTTCCACACTGTGTGGATTCTATGAAATTTGCGAGACAAGACCTCCCCCACATAAAGCCATATTGACTGTCCTTAATAAGGCCATTTTTCTCCAAGTGTGAGTAAATCCTGTTTCTAAGAATTTTCTCCAATAATTTCCCTACTTATGATTTCCGGAATTATTCATCTGCCCCTCCTTAAACAAAGGAACAACATTGACTATTCGCCTGTCTTCTGGGACCTCACCTGTGGTTAAAGAGGATACTAAGATCTCTATAAAGGGCACACCAACCTCCACCCTCGTCTCCCTCAGTATCATGGATAGATCCCTGGGAACCCATCTACCCTAATCTTTTCAAGACACCCAATACCACTTCCTCCTTAATGTCGACATGCTCCAAAATATCAATATATCCCTTCCTAATCTTACCATCATCCATGTCCTTCACTTTAGTAAATACAGATGTAATATACTCATTAATTCCCTCAATTCTCCACTGCACTTTGATCATCTGGTTAGGTTCTTTCCCCAATACAAGTAACAGTATGACCTCTTCCCCAGTTGGACTATCTGCACATTGTTTCAAAGACCTTCCTGGATGTACCTATCAAATTCAGACAACACTTTAACTCTCCCTCCCACTCCACCGAGGACATGCAGGTCCTTGGACTCCTCCACCGGCAGAACACAACTACACGACGGCTGGAGGAGGAGCGCCTCATCTTCCGCCTGGGAACCCTCCAACCACAAGGTATGAATTCAGATTTCTCCAGTTTCCTCATCTCCCCTCCCCCCCACCTTGTCTCAGTCGGTTTCCTCTAACTCAGCACCGCCCTCCTAATCTGCAATCCTCTTCCTGACCTCTCCGCCCCCACCCCACTCCGGCCTATCACCCTCACCTTGACCTCCTTCCACCTATCCCACCTCCATTGCCCCTCCCCCTAGTCCCTCCTCCCTACCTTTTATCTTAGCCTGCTTGGCTCTCTCTCTCTTATTCCTGCTGAAGGGCTTATGCTCGAAACGTCGAATTCTCTATTCCTGAGATGCTGCCTGGCCTGCTGTGCTTTGACCAGCAACACATTTGCAGCTGTGATCTCCAGCATCTGCAGACCTCATTTTTTACACTAATTAGAGACCATGCCCATGATCCTCCATCACCATGCCTGTGAATGTCCTGTCCCACCAACAGGAAAGATCCATCAGAGCACTGGAGATGCTTGGCATTGATCCCAGGCCCCATGATGTTTTATGGTATCAGGTCAAATGCAGGCTGACTAACACCAATGCCCACTCAACTGAAGAACTTGTAGTCCGCTATGTTAAATGCTACTACAAGAGGAACTGAATGAGGGGAGAACAGGAAACTTTAGTGTGAGGCAGTAGGTGTGACTGAGTGGAAGCACTGACTGAGATGAGATCTGCCTTGGGGCAGCTGGCGAGAGAACCAGTGTGAGGGAAAACAAACTTGAATTCTAATCACCAACCTATCTGTCTCAAATGCATTGAACAAAAACAGTATTAATACAACTGATAAATTAAACCAAAATAAAACAAGTTGTCTGACACATAACTTCTTTAATCCCCATGGAAGGTTGTGAAAATGTGTCTTGACATTAATGCTGCTGTGTGAAGGGGCAAATTTCTTCATAATATTTTGGCTTTGGTTTTAGAATGGTATCAGGATAATGAAGAACTCCAATAGGAATTTTTTTCAATAAGTTTTACTTTGTTACAGCATGTTTTGATCTCTGGCAGTCACAGATACCAGTCAGATGCTCCTGTTGGTTTGGAACTATGATTGATGCCAAATCAATTCACAGCAGATAATTTTTAAAAAATCATAAGGGATCTTCTTAAAATTATCATGTTACTGAATATAAGTCATTAGCAAATGTAAGCAAGTGGAATGGGATTCTCCTGTAATGTTGTGTACTTCCACTGAAGTGCAGTCAATATTAATCCATTTGTATTGATTGTTCTGTGGCTACTTGTATGGTATTTCAGGCTAACTGCTGTCTCTGGTACCTGCTTAATGGAATAGAAGAGACAGAAGTTTTCATAGAATGTTGATGTGTCTAGTAAGATGTGTTGAGTAATCCCAAAGCTCCCAGAACACGAAATGCACAGTTCAGTGCAGAGATAAACCAGAGAGAGAGAGAGAGCAGAGATTTGTGAGTTTGATCCCTAGCCTGTACTGAGGTAATTCATATTGCATCAATCCTGTATGTGAGCATCAGGAAGAAGGGATTGGTTAGTTCAGTTGGATGGATAGCTGGTTTGAAATACAGAGTGATGCCAATAATTCCTACACTGACTATGGTCACCATGGAATACTTTACTCATAAAAAAACTTTGTATACACAGAGAACTGAACTGCTTTAGTGACTATGTATGTATAGAAAGATATTTTATGAATAAAGTGTATTTTTGAAATAAAAAAGGGGAGAGTCCTTCATAATGAACCACTGTCTGAGGTCTTTCTGCTGAAGTTAAATGAGGGTCTATTCAGTTATCAGACACTCCCAATGCCTCAAATATATGTAAATATAATTTTGCACAAGTAAGAAATGCTTTTGGTTTGTTTGTTGGACAGAGTCAAACTCCAATGTTTGTTTGTTCCTCTGTCTGCTATTCTATAGAACTGAACTGATCTAGTGACTGTAGAGAAACTTATAAAGGAACAAACAAACATTGGAGTTTGACTCTGTCCAACAAACAAACCAAAAGCATTTCTTACTTGTGCAGAATTATATTTATGTATATTTGAGGCATTGGGAGTGTCTGATAACTGAATAAACCCTCATTTAACTTCAGCAGAAACACCTCAGACAGTGGTTCATTATGAAGGACCCTCCCCTTTTTTATTTCAAAAATATACTTTATTCATTAAAAAAATCTAATATATATGTGAGTGTATGTATATATATATATATAGTCACAAACGCAGTTTGGTTTCTGCATATGAAGAAAACAAGGAATTCCCCTTGTCAACCTTTTCCCCTCTCCAAAGGCATGGTGATTCTCAGGTTAAATCACTATCAGTTATCTTTTCCTATTGACAGAGCAGTCCATTAACATTATGATGACTTGATTAGTATTGGAAAAGTAATAGGGTTGCTATCTTTCAAACTAACAGAAACATCACATGATTTGAAATAAAAGCAGTGATTCTTTAAAAGACAATTGTGCTGTTTGAGGTTTTGAATATATCATGGGACTTATTTCTTCGCTGGTCATTTGGTGGCATACATTGTGCACAAGCAGACTTCTGTGAAGTTCCCCATTAGCTTATTAACATTGTTTTTATTTAATCCAATGAAAATGTACTGTTACAGAGAGCTTCTGTCCAACAGTGTTGTTTTCTGTTTAACATGTTGGAGAGTTGGAAGGGTTAATAATTTAACTGATCCGAATAACTATGACTGGTCAGGGAGCAAATGCCTTTCTGAGATAAACAGGAAAACACCAGGATGCCAAAATAAATGAGTGGGATAGCATTGACCGTGAATAATTAACATATCTCTTCAGTAGTGAGTGTATTAAACATGGGTGGAGTGTGATAAACATGACATAGGGTGAATATTGAAGGAGATAAGTTCTTCAAAAGACCTAAGAAAAGAAATATCCCCAAAGTTGGTTGCTGGGAATATCTTTGAAGTAAACAACTTTATACAAAAGGGAGGGTTTAAATGGATTCATGACCAGAAACATTGTGAGATCTTACTGAGATGTGCATCTTCTGCAGTAGGCAAATAGTACATGTAAGAGCATAGTATTTTTTAACATTATTCGGAAAACTTGAAGTATATTGAAACTGTTAGTGATTCTATGCAGTTATAGGTTGATCTCTTTAAAGTGTAACCATACACTGTTGCAACCAATCATAATGGGTGGCATGGTGGCTCAGTGGTTAGCACTGCTGCCTTGCAGTGCTGTGAGGACCTTGGTTCAATTCCAGCCTTGGATGACTGTCCATGTGGAGTTTGCACATTCTCCCTGTGTCTCTGCTGGTTTCCTCCCACCATCCAAAGATGTGCAGGTTAGGTGAATTGGCCATACTAAATTGCCCATAGTTTAGTTGCATTGGTCAGGAATAAATGGAGAGTAATAGGGTAGAGAATGGGTTTGGGTGGGGCAGTCTTCAGAGAGTCAGTGTGGAATGTTTGGGCTGAAGGACCTGTTTCCACACTGTAGGGATTCTATGAATGTTGAAGATGTCAGCATCGTCCAGGTTCCTAATACCTTGTAATATGACTTGCTTCCTCTGAATTTCCACTGAATTGAAATAATAAAGTGGAATTAATCATCATGAAACACATTTCATTAATCTGATCACATTTCATGCAGCAAATACTGTTGGGCTGAGTATTTCATTGGAATGGCTCCCCACTTGATTTTTCTCCAACTGTCAACCCTGACTGCCAATGTTGGAGTGAAAAGTTAAACCACTGTCATTATAGGGATTGGTTGGAGTATTGCCCTGTGCATTTTGGTTAGTGTTTTTCTGTTAGGGCCGCATTGTACATTTTACACATTCCGGTGCCGGTTTCTGTAGCCTGCATTTTCATTTCAAACTCTTGCGTGCAGTTTGTGCCAATAATAGTCTTGGTGCAGCTCTATAAGTGGGGAGAACAGCTTTAAGTTCAGGTAGTTAGTCTATAATGTGATGGTTGCATTCTTGTGTAACTTTGCATTATAGAAAAACCACGCTACAGGAACAGCGCTTAAATCGTTGGTGATGTAATCGCATTACAGCCAACATATGTTTTAAAAGTTCACACTTTAGAATTAGTGTCTCCAATTCATCAATCGTGTTACAGTGAATTTGTGTTAACAAAATACATGTTATAGCAGATCAACCTTGATTCCCATTGTACTAGGTGGCGTGGATGAGTTGAATTTTTAAAAGTTAATTTTCAGAGTGGAGCAGATGGTAGTAACTATGTGCAGTGCTGCCCATTATGCACTGGGGTCTGACTGTACAGCTTAGTTAGTCAGACCAGAAAAGCCTGAGGAGATTTGGTTTTGCTGGATCCAGTTTATCCAGGCTGCAGTTGCCTAAGTTCAGAAGATGTCAGTCAGTGCTATCTTGTATTGTGTCTACAACAGTGTGAGCTACATTCATTGATGCAGTGCTTCTTCACTGGCCAATCCATCTAATCTGACTGGGAGGAAACCAGAGCACCTAGAAGCAACCCACAGACATCACTCAAGGCTGGAACTGAACCTGGTTCCCTTGCGCTGAGAGACAGCCGTGCAAATCACTGTTCCACATTGCTGCCCTTAAAACAAGCTTCCAGAGACAAGAGTTCAAATCCCACCATAGCACCTGCGGAGTTTATATTTAATTAATTATTTAATGAAATGCTAAATGTCATTAGCCATGTTTGTGAAATTTGCAGCTTGTCAGAAAAAAAAATTGGCTTTCAAATCCCCCTGTGAGGTTTCCTTAACAAAAAAGAAATGAAAAACAGAAAATGCCATAAATTTTCTGCAGGTCCAGCAGTATCTGTGTAAACAGAAAAAAAAATTAAACATTTCAGGTCAAGAGCAGTCCTCAGAACCCGAGCCTGGAAGACTAACTCTGTTTCTCCCGGACATGTCTCAGAAGGATGTTACTGGGACTGGAGGGTTTTAGTTATGAGGGGAGGCTAGGACTTTTTTCACTGGAGCATAGGAGGTTATGGGGTGAGTAACCATGTAGAGGTTTATAAAATTGTGAAGGGCATAGACGTAAGGTGAAGAGCGAAGATCTTTTCCGTACGATGGAGGTGTTCAAAACTCAGGGACGTATTTGTAAGGTGAGAGGAGAAAGATTTAAGAGGGACCTGAGGGACAACTTTTTCACACAGAGGGTGGTATGTGTATGGAATAAGTGGCCAGAGGAAGTGGTAGAGGCTAGTACAGTTACAACATTTAAGAAGCAACTGGATGATTTGAAAGGTTTAGAGAGAGATGGGCAGGTACAGGCAAATGGTTCGAGGTTAATTTGAGAAACCTGGTCAGTGTGGCCAAGGATGGTCTGTTTCCGTGCTGTTTGCACACATCTGCTACCCTTGGTAGTAGAGCTCACTGGATTTGGAAGGTGCTGTTGAGGCTGATTATCTGCTGTTTGGTTATATTTTCTATACTGGTCAATTATTTGTTGCGTTTTCCATTGTGAATTGGATAACATAGGTCTTACAGGGGTGGAATTACAGAAAAAATATAGTTGCATCACTGAAAGGAAATGTCTCAAGCGTGAAGCAAATGACAACAGTGTGGCTTCAACCAGTTCCTGGTGGCCTACGTCTTTACCTTGTCCACATGCCTAGTCAGTGAAGTATTCCTTCAGCTATACATGACCAGTTACCTGTTTCGAATGGTCCTATGGCCCTTTGCAGATGATAGGCAGTCGACTGACGTGACTACCTCGACAACATCTTCCATTGCTGTAGATCTCCTGACAAACGGCTTGAGGCTCTTTCAGAACATTGTGAGAAACAGTGCGAGCTGCATATTCTCTGCTCTGTTTCCGAGTTGTAGGAAACTCTATTTCTATGAGCAGTTCTCACATCCAGTGAGGAAGAGTAACAATTAGCATTGAGCACAAGGTGACAAGGGAAAATGTTGAGATTTCGAGGCTGAAAAGAGGGTTTGTGTTCTGAAATGAAAAGTGTGGTGCTGGAAAAGCGCAGCAGGCAGGCAGCATCCGAGGAGCAGCAGCTTGCTCCTCAGATGCTGCCTGGCCTGCTGTGCTTTTCCAGCACCACACCTTTCAACTCTGGTCTCCAGCATCTGCAGTCCTCACTTTCTCCTTGTGTTCTGAAATGTAAACATTCAGGAAGGAGTTACTTAATTGTAGTTCTTAGGGCTGAAAGGATCAAAAGATGTGGGGAGAAAGCAGGAACAGGGCATTGAGTTGAATGATCAGGCATGATCATATTGAGTGGCAGAGAAAACTTTGAAGGGCTGAATGGCCTACTCCTGTTCTTATTTTCTATGTTTCCATGTATTTCTTGCAATTAGGGATAGGTAATCAGTACTTGTCAAACCAGCATCACTCCCATCCCATGAACAAAGAATAAAAGAAGTTTATTACCAGTAGACTTGTAATAAAACACAATTTTGATGCAAGTCTATTACTCAGCACCCTGTGACAGCGTTTACAGGAACAAACTGAATGAAAAATGTCTAACAGCAGGCTTTTCACTTACCATGGGTCAGGGAAAATATTTTTTGCTTAAATGTTCACATGCGACATTCCTGAGGTTGAGATGGTCATGAAGCACAGCTCCAGGCACCCAAACATATCATCAGATCTCATCCAGTGCCTGGGCCACCACGAAGCAGTCTGTCTATCCGTCGCTGTCTTGGAATGTGTCCGCTGCAGATCAGATGCTCGCTCTGGCTCAGAGTAAAAGCCACTTGTGAAAGAGCTGATTCACTCTAATGCATGGAAACCTTTGTTAGCTAACTGTAAAGTACCACCAGGGACAGAGTTTTCCTGACTGAAAGAATCAATACAAATGTCAAGGGAAGTCTGAGTGTGGGGGCTGGGGTTGGGAGGGGGAGAGAGAGAGTGAGAGAGAGATAAACATCACTTTCAGAAAATCCAGAAGCAGGTCTTGTTGTTTACCTGAATCTGAAGGAAGAGCGGTCATAGAGTGAGCATTCGTTGCTGGGAGTATCAGTAGCATTGTCTCACTAGGAAGCAGTACATGGTGATAGAGAGTAAACAACATTCATGAAGCCAAATCTTTGGGCTGCAAGAAAAAGATGCCTGTTTTATTTGGAGCTATGACCCTGTTCACTGTGTTTTTCCCCTCAGGAATCCTTCTACACTTTGAAGAAGTGGGTAAAGGAATTGAAGGAGCATGGGCCTGAAAATATTGTGGTGGCAATTGCTGGAAACAAATGTGACCTTTCTGATATGAGGTTGGTGTTTGTATATGATTATGTCTTCAATCTGTATGAAAGGGATGTGACTCTTCCCACCAAAGCATATGTAATGCTGCAAAGTTCTGAAGAAAGGTCACTGGATCCGAAACATTAACTCTGCTTTCTTTCCACAGATCTCCCCAGATCTGCTGAGTTGCTCTGGCAATTTATGTTTTTGTTACACTGTAAAGGGTTGTTCTCTTGTTTGCAAATTAATGCCAGGGTTATCGATGTGATCAATGACATGAAGAACCGAGTTTGACTGATGGAAACTGTTGTGATTATGATGAGATCAGTTAGATGGAAGTCATACAATGAGTTCCCTGATTGGACCAGACTAACAGCCCCAATCAGGGAGCCCTGGATGACAGATAAAAACAGGAGTGTTACACATCCTGTTCACTCTGAGAGCTGGCTCTGAGGGAATTGGATCAGTGTCAAAGACTCCCTATGTGGAAATAAAGGGTGACTTGGTGACGGGACACTGACCTCTGTGGAGTTATTTCAGAAGCACTTTTCACTGGTTCAGTTTAATAACAAATATGAACATACAAACAAGGTGCAGACCATTCAGCTCCTTGAATCTGCTCCATCTTTTCATAAGATCATGGCTGATCTGATTGTAACCTCAACTCCACCTCCTGCCCCACCCTGATAATTTTCCAGCTCCTTGCTTGACAAGAACCTATCTTCCACTGTCTTAAAAACATTCGAACACTCTGCTTCCATTGCCTTTCAGAAAAACAGCTCCAAAGACTCACCACCCTTGGAGACAAAATTTCCCATAATCTCTGATTGCAATAGGTGACCCCTAGTTCTTGGTCTTTCTTTCAGAGGATCCAACCTATTAAAACCCATCCGGATCTATATTTTTCAATTGAGTTGCCTGATACTCTCCCAGCAGTTACAGGCCAAGCCTGTCTATCATAAGATAACCCAGATATTAGTTAAACTTTCTCTGAAATTATTCCGCCATATTTTCGACACATGAAACAAAGAGACCAATACTGCACACAGTATTTCAGACATGGTGTCACCTGTGCTCTGCGTAACTGAAGCATAATCTCTGTACCTTTTTATTTAATTCCTTTCGTGATAAATGATAACGTTCTATTAGCTTTCTTAATTACTTCCTATACCTGCATACTGACCTTTTATGATTCATGCACAAGGATGTATCCCCTAAATCTCTGAGGTCTGCACTCTCTCATCATTTAAATAATATGCTTCTTTTTGTTCTTCCTGTCAAAATGGACAATTACATTTGCCCACAGTACTAGACGTTTGTCCCTCGGATGACCAATATATCTGATTTAACCTCTCTGTGGCCTCGTCAGAACTTAAGTTCCTACCTATCTTTCTGTCATCAGGCAATTTAAATACCATATCTTCAGCCCTTTCTCCTAAGTCATTTCTATAAATTATAAAAATTGGGATCCTAACACTGTTCCCTGTGATATACTACTTATGGGAAAGACCCATTTATTCCTACTCTCTGCTTCCTGTTAGCCAGTCAAACTTTTATTCATGCCAATATGTTACCCTGTACACCATCAGCTTTTATTTTCCTCAATAACTTCTGATGTGGCACCTGATCAGGTGCCCTCCAGAAAGTGAAGTGTAGTACATTTTTACTGGCTCCCCTTTATCCACAGCACATGTTACTTCCTCAAAGCACACTGATTGTTTAAACAAGATTTCCCTTTCACAAAACCATGTTGACTCTGCCTTATTACATCAAAATTATTTCAATATCCTGCTATAACTTATTTAGTAATAGTTTTTAACATTTTCCCTCAAACAGACATTAAGCAAGTAACTTGTAGTTTCCTGCTTTCTGTCACTTTCCCTCTTTCAAGAGACAGTTACATTTGCTATATTTCAATTTAATGAGACCTCCCCTGAATAGAGGGAGTTTTGAAAATTAAAACTAATACGCTATTTCACTAGCCGCTAGACCCTAAGATCACTCTCCACTAGACCCTAAGATCACTAGCCACTGGACCCTGTGATGAAGTCCATGAGGATCCAAGAACTAACTGGCCCGCAGCTTCAACAATTTACTCTGCACCGTTCTCTAAAAATCGTAATTTTTTTTGAGTTCCTCCCTCCCTGACTTATTGTTGCTCCTGGATGTTACATCTATACTCCACAGTGAAGTCTGATATAAAATACCTGTTTACTTTATGTGCCATCTTTTTAGATTCTATTAGCAATTTTTAGACACCTTTTAAAGGAGCAATATTCAGTTAAATCTTTTTTAAAAAGGAACTCTTACTTCCTGTTTTTATATATCTAGCTAGCTTTTTCTCATACTCTAATTTTCTCCTCATTTATGTTTTAGTCATTCTTTGCTATTTTACATAGTCTGTCCAACCTTCTGACCTGATATATGTCCTTTGACAATTATAATTTTTCTTTAACTTCCTTGCAACCTTTAATCTTTCTAATTAGTCACAATCCATATCTTGAAATGTTGCTTACTTTTGGAAATGTAACAGTTTTGTGTATTCTGAAATATCCCCTTAAAGGTGTGTATCATCAGTTGTTCACAGGTTTAAAACATTGAGAGTCTATATAAATGAATAATAACTGATCAGAAAATATTCTAATTTCGTTACGCATTCAAATAGTTGGAGAAACTACTTGTATGTACACAAACAGCTGAAGAGTTTAACCATCTCAGCTTGATTAATACAGATTTGACTAATCAATTGTTGTTTACTGTTCTAGGGAGGTTACAGTTAAGGATGCCCAGGAGTACGTTAAGTTCATCAATGCCATCTTTGTTGAAACAAGTGCAAAGAATGCCATTAATGTTGGAGAGCTCTTTGAAAGAATCAGTAAGTAACAGCTATTCATTGAAAGTGATATTGCCAATGGATGAAATTATCACAGTGAGTACTGCCAAGGGAGTTCCTTTGAAACATTCATTCATTTTGGATTGTATACTTTTTTTCCTATTTATTCATGGGATGAAGGCATTGCTGGCTAGGCCAACATTTATTGCCCAAATCTAATTTGCCCAGAGGGCAGTTAAAAGTCAACACATTGCTGTGGGTCTGGAGTCACATACAGAACAGATTGGTAGATTTCCTTTCCTAAAGGACATCAGTTTTTTTTTCTGACAACTGGAGATGGTTTCATGGTCATCAGTAAACTCTTAATTTGTCAACTGCGCATGAATTTCTTTCAGAATTAATGACCTGGAGCTACTTGTATTGAAAGAAAACAGTCACAAAACCAGTATTCAGGTGGAGAGGAAGTTTTCAGTAACTTCCCAATGCCTCCTTTTGAGTTTTATCCTGTCACTATTCGTCTGAGAGCGGTACTGTGGTGTTAGGAAACAGCATTTGTCTGGCAGCTTCCCTCCTTTATTCAATGCCAGGAGAACTGGAGGTTTAACAGAGAAACTGGAAACAATACAAATACCTGTGAGAAATGTTGGAAAGGCAAAGCAGCACAGGCTATGGGGAAATACAGAACAGGCGTTTTTCTGCTGAGGTCTTTTTCTGCCTTTTTCTGCTGACTGAAATGACTTGATGTTGCTATGAGGGTGTAAGATTTGGGAACATGTTCTTCACTTTGGACCCAGAAGTTCACCAGCAGAATTATAAAAGAAATCAATTGCAAATGCAGAAGAGGGATTTCCTGTTCTGTACTTTCTCACATTGCTGATCACATTCAGTTCATTGTAGTCTCATGGTTTGGGTTTGATTTATTGTCCCACATACCGAGGTACAGTGAAAAGTATTGTTTTGTATGCTATATAAGCGGATTGCACCATACAAAGTATATCAGGATAGCAGAACAGAGTGCCGAATACAGTATTGCAACCACAGAGAAGGTGCAGACAGAGAGAGATCAGAGTTAACATTGAAAGGTCTGTTCAAAAGTCTGATAACCGCGAGGAAGAAGCTGTTCTTGAATCTCTTCGTATGTGTATTCAAACTTTTATATCTTCTGCCCGATGGAAGATGGTGGAAGAGAGTATAAGCAGGGTGGGAAGGGTCTTTGATTTTGTTAAAAAAATACACAACACCAGGTTATAGTCCAACAGATTTAATTGGAAGCACTAGCTTTCGGAGCACTGCTCCTTCATCAGGTGATAGTGGAGGACACAATTGTAAGGCACAGAATTTATAGCAAGCTGATTCTGTGCCTTACAATTGTGTCCTCCACTATCATCTGATGAAGGAACGGCGCTCCAAAAGCTGGTGCTTCCAATTAAACCTGTTGGACTATAACCTGGGGTTGTGTGACTTTTAACTTTGTACACACCAGTCCAACACCGGTACCTCCAAATTTTTGTTGGTTGCTTTCCCAAGGCAGTGGGAAGTATAGACGGAGTCAATGGATGGGAGGCTGGCTTGCGTTAGGGACTGGGCTGTGTTCATGACTCTCTGTAGTTTCTTGCGGTCTTGGGCAGTGGAGTTGCCATTCCAAGCTATGATGCATCAAGGTAAGATGCTTTCTATGGTGCATCTATAAAAATTGGTAAGAATCCTTGTGGACGTGCTGAACTTCCTTAGCCTCTTGAGGAAGTAGGCATATTGTTGTACTTCCTTGACTGTCATATCCTCATGTGTGGACCAGGGAGATTGTCAGTGATCTTCACTGTCAGAAATCTGACACTGTCAACCATCTCCAGCTCAGCCTCATTGATGCAGGCAGGGGCATGCTTTCCAGTCTACTTCCTGAAGTCAGTGACCAGCTCACACATTTTGCTGATGTTGAGGGAGAGATTGTTGTCGTTACACCATGCTGCTAAGCACTCAATCTCTTTCCTGTATTCTATCTCATCAATGTTTGAGATCCCCCCTACAATGGTAGTGTTATTGTTTGAGATCCGCCCTACAGTGGTAGTGTCATCCGCAAACCTGAAATGGAGTAGATTTGGAATTTGGCAACACACTTATGAGTGTTTAATAGGAAGCTGAGCATACAGCCTTGTGGGGCACCAGTGTTGGGAATTATGGTGGAGGAGGTACTGTCGCCTATTCTTACTGAGTGTGACCTATGGGTCAGGAAGTTGAGGATCTAGTTACAGAGGGGTGAGCTGAGACCTAGGTTTTGGATTTTAGAGATGAGTTTGTTTGGAACTATGGTGTTGAAGGCAGAACTAAAATCCATAAGTAGGAGCCTGACATAGGTGTCCTTGATATCCAGATGTTCCAGGGATGTGTGTAGGGCCAGGGAGGTGGTGTCTGCTGTGGACCTGTTTAACCAATAGGTGAATTGCAAAGGATCAAGGCAATTTGGGAGGCTAGAGTTGATGTGAGTAACTTCTCGAAGCACTTCCTAATTGTGGAGTCATTGAGTCATACTGCATGATTTTTCTTTGGCACTGGGATGATGGTGGTTATCTTGAAGCAGGTGGGATCCTGACATTGGAGTAAGGAGAGGTTAAAGACGTCGGCGAATACTCCCACCAGCTGGTCTACACAGGATCTGAGTGCGTGGCCAGGGACTCTATCTGGACCACTCGCTTTCCAAAAGTTCACTCTCAATTTGGCAGAAATTTGGAGGAATTTGGCAGAAAGCTCCACTGAAATAGAGGATGGCCCTCCACTTCCAATAGTAACAGCGCATACTGTTAAATAAATCACTGTTTTCAGCAGATTTTCCTGACAAACTGTGGCATGCTATGGAATGCAGTATCAATCCATTTAGAATTCAGTGCTTTCTTCCTGCAGAAGTCCAGTGGGGCTGAAAGTGATTAACTCTCACTATGCACATGATGGGGCGGGAAGTGGAAAGGTCACATGTGATCAGTCTGTGAGTGTTCTAAACTTTGGATTGTAGGCAGATGGCTGTACTGACCTTACAGAGCTGCTAACGCTGAGTATGATCACTGAGCACGGAGGAAATGAGAATCAATCAATTAACTTTGCAATACTGAAATCTCTCAACCTAATGAGTATCCAACACACCCTCAAAAATGCAGGTGGAGATACAAATTTCAGACAATACATAACAGCTGACTCTCTGAACACGTCTCCTCAGGCTCCCAGATTCTGAGAGGTGAGAAATTCAATGAATGAATTCCATGTCTCTGACACATACTTTAAAGCAGTGATATTTCTTATGGTTCTGTTCCTCACTGGTGTTAATACTGGACAATTAGTCCCTGGTTGAAACTTGAAGGAGTAAAATGCAAATCCCAGAGAGCTTCACAGGAAGTAATTCAAGGTCAACTGAAATACTTCCGGGTAAGTTTAGTGTTGGCTGACCATTAGGGGTAGAACAAAGGGTCTTTCGTTAGAGGGCTGTAGCCACCATGTAGCAACAGTAAAAGTAATACATGGTCGCCCATCCTTCAAGACTACTTGTCAGATTACTGCACTTCTGAAGCTGCAAGCATAGTCACTATAATTTCAAAATGTCATAGTTCACACTCTGAGAAGTCAAAACTAATTCTTGGATACTTTTTGACCCATTTTGTTCCTCACTCTCTCACTGAAGGTGAAGTCTGGCGCAATAGGTGCAAGCGAACTGGGATTTGAAACTGTGACTTTCAGGTCTGCGTTGACACGGAAATATGCCGCAGAGTGCCCTTGTCCTCTAGAATCCATTTTTGTGAATGATAAATTTCTGCAGTCACATTTATAATGGTGCCAAAGGAGTGACACCTCAGTCAAGTGGGAGAGATGAGAGAAGCTACAGCTGTTACGCTAAGGCAAAATGTGTTAACATCTGTTAGATTTACTAGATGTATTCAAATTAAGAGATGTTGATTAAGTTATGAAGGTGAAATAGCTTTATCATAGCAGCATACTCCATAAATGAAGTTAAAAATCATACAACACCAGATTATAGCCCAACAGGCTTATTTGGAAGCACAAGCTTTTGGAGCGCTGCTCCTTCATCAGGTGGTTGTGATGAATCACCTAATGAAGGAGCTGTACTCTGAAAGCTAGTGCTTCCAAATAAATCTGTTGGACTATAACCTGGTGTTGTGATTTTTTTAAACTTTGTCCACAGCAGTCTAACACTGGCACCTCCACATCATGGCTTCCATAAATGAAGGACACAGACGTAAGATAATTGGCAGAATTTTTTTAATATGTTGGTTCACTGGATGTGGACACCTAGTATTTATTATACATCCCTAATTACCCAGAGGATAGTTGCAAGTGAACAATGTTGCCATTGGTCTGGAGTCACAGATAGGCCACACCTGGTAAGGATGGCAGATTTCCCTCCCTAATGGTCTTAAGTCATCCACTTGGGATTATCGGAATCAAAGGATAGAAGCTTTGTCAATTCAGTGAAAATAAAAGACCTTTGATTCTCCTGGTGGACAAGACATTGACATATTGAAACGTAAAAGCTGTTATGAGCACCAGATGTGTATGATCAAAGATCTCCAAAACAGTCGCAGTTTATCATTTTGAGATGGGTGTTTCGGAGATGTAAGTTATTTTCTGAAAGAACAGTACCCTCTGTTCCTGTCAGAGCTGTAGCTATGGTTTAGGTATTTTTAAATAAAGGAATGTAATAAGTGAATCGTGATGAGTGTGTGGTTTCAGCTTGGGTTTTTGTCTACTAAGAAAATTGACAATGAGGAATGAGCTCCTCCTCGGGTGTAGAACACATGGAATTCAATGCTTTGTGAGCTCATTAAAACCCCATTCCAGGAATGAGAGTCTGACCACTCCACTTACAATGTGGTGACTGTCTCTGAGATGGCTATTGTTCTCCTAATATTTCCTTCCTCTTTACTGTTCTTCCCCTTGGTGTCTCTGTAGATAACAGTGAATGAGCATTTACAGTATTGGTAAGGCAAAAGCAAAATGCAGATGTTTGGAATCAGAAATAAAAATGAAAGATGCTGAATGCACTTTGTTGGTCAGGTAGCATCTGTGGGAAGGGATAAAAAGAGTAATCCAGACATTGATGCCTTGGTAAAAGGGAGTGACAAACTACAGTAAGATTAGGGCCAATCAAGCATAGTAGTGGGAAGCTGTGCATGGAGCCAGAGGAGATGGGGGAAGCACTAAATTTTCGTCAGTATTCTCACAAGAAAAAGGCAATGTGGTTGAGGAGAATACTGACGTACAGGATACTAGACTAGATGGGATTGAGGTGCATAAGGAGGTGTTAGCAATTCTGGAAAGTGTAAAAATAGATAAGTCCCCTGGGCCAGATGGGGTTTATCCTAGGATTCACTCGGAGAAAGTGAGCACTGCAGATGCTGGAGACTAGAGTTGAAAAGTGTGGTGCTGAAAAAGCGCAGCTCTATGCTCCTGCTCCTCGGATGCTGCCTGGCATGCTGCGCTTTTCCAGCACCACACTTTTCAATCCTTCATCCGAGGATTCTCTGGGGAAGCCTGGGAGCAAATTGCTGAGCCTTTGGCTTTGATCTTCATTTTGTTATTGTTGTCAGGAATTGTGCCAGAAGACTGGAGGATAGCAAATGTTGTTCCCTTGTTCAAGAAGGGGAGTAGAGACAATCCTGGTAACTATAGACCAGTGAGCCTTACTTCGGTTGTGGGTAAAATGTTGGAAAGCCATAAGATAGGATTTATAATCATCTAGAGATGATTAAGTTGATTAGGGATAGTCAACACAGCTTTGTGAAGGGTATTTTCTGCTTCACAAGCCTTATTGAGTTCTTTGAGAAGGATGAGGGTAAAGTGGTTGTTGTGGCTTTTGATAAGGTTCCCCATGGTAGGCTATTGCACAAACTACAGAGACATGGGATTGAGTGTGATTTAACGGTTTGTATCATTGGCTAGCTGAAAGAAGACAGAGGGCTGTGGTTGATGGGAAATATTCATCCTGGAGTTCAGTTACTAGTGGGGTACCGCAAGGATCTGTTTTGGGTCCACTGCTGTTTTTTATTTATATAAATGACCTGGATGAGAGCATAGAAAGATGGGTTAGTAAATTTGCAGATGATACTAAGGTCGGTAGGGTTGTGAATAGCGACAAAAGATGTTGTAGGTAAGCTGCAGAGCTGGGTTGAGGTGACAAATGGAGTTTAATGTGGAAAAATGTGAGGTGATTCACTTTGGAAGGAGTAACAGGAATGCAGAGTACTGGGCTAATGGTAAGATTGTTGATAGTGTAGATGAGCAGAGAGATCCCAGTGTCCAGGTACATAGATCCTTGAAAATTGTCATCCAGGTTGATCGGGTTGTTAAGAAGGCATACGGTGTTTTAGCTTTTATTGGTAGAGGGATTGAGTTTTGGAACCATGAGGTCATGCTGAAGCTGTACAAAACCTTAGTGCGGCCACATTTGGAGTATTGCGTACAGTTCTGGTCACCACATTATCGGAAGGATGTGGAAGCTTTGGAAAGGGTTCAGAGGAGATTTATTAGGATGTTGCCTGATCTGGAGGGAAGGTCTTATGAAGAAAGGCTGAGGGACTTGAGGCTGTCTTCATTAGAGAGAAGAAAGTTGAGAGATGACTTAATTGGGCCATGTAAGATAATCAGATGGTTAGATAGGTTGGACAGTGAGAACCTTTCTCGATGGATGGCAATGGCTAGCATGAGGGGACATAGCTTTAAATTGAAGGGTGATAGATATAGAACAGATGTCAGAGGTAGTTTCTTTACTGAGAGAGTAATAGGGGTATGGAACGCACTGCCTGCAACAGTAGTAGACTTGCCAACTTTCAGGGCATTTAAATGGTCATCAGATAGGCATATAGATGAGAATGGAATAGTGTAGGTTAGGTTGGCTTCAGCTTGGTTCCACGGGTTGGCGCAACATCGAGGGCCGAAGGGCCTGTACTGCGCTGTAATGTTTTGTGTTCCGTGTTCTACATTGCTCACATGAATGCAATGTATGCTTAATTGTACAAAATGTAATGTTAATATAATTGTGCCTCCTTGAGATTTTATAGTCAGCCCTTCAGAGAATTTCCTTATCCAAATGTGGGTCTGCAGTTGAAAAGGTCTCCCACCCCAGTGCAGGTGTGACATTGTGAAGGATTGTTAATGTGCTCTCTACAGAGACAGAAACCAAAGTGGGTCCACATGAATGTTTCATTCCATTCTAAATTACAATCAGACTGAAACAGAGGGACCTAGGAGAATAAGTACATCGTTGGTTAAAAGCAGCACCATAGGTAAACAGAGTGGTGACGAAGGCATTTAGCATGCTGGCTGGCCTTCATCAAGGCACTGAGCAAAGGAGTTGGAATGCTATGTTACAGGTGTATAAGTTGTTGATGAGGCCGCACTTGGAGTATCATGTACAGTTTTGGTCACACTATTATAGGAAAGACATCGTTAAACTGGAAAGATTTTCCAGGATGTTGCCAGGACTAGTCGGCCTGAGTTATAGGGAGAGGTTGGTCAGGATAGGACTTTATTCCTTGGAACATATGAGAATGAGAAGTGACCTTATTGAAGTGTATAAAATCACAAGGGGCATAGATAGGATGAACACATATGTCCCGCGGGGGCATGGGAACCAGGACTGTAGCTTTAGGGTACAGGACCTTGAGTGTAGGGAGGTTAGGAATAATGCAGCGATCTCTAAGGAGGGTGCCTGTAACCAGAAGGGTGGATTGAAGTGTGTATACTTCAATGCCAGAAGTATAAGGAATAAGGTAGGTGAACTTGCAGCGTGGGTTGGTACCTGGGACTTCGATGTTGTGGCCATTACAGAGACGTGGGTAGAACAGGGACAAGAATGGCTGTTGCACGTTCCAGGGTTCAAATGTTTTAGTAGGATCAGACATGGGGGTAAAAAAGGGGGAGGCGTGGCATTACTTGTCAAAGATAGTATCACAGCAGTGGAATGGACGATGGAAGAGGACTTGCCATCTGAGGTAGTTTGGGCTGAGGTTAGAAATAGGAAAGGTGAGGTCACCCTGTTAGGTGTTTTCTACAGGCCTCCTAATAGTCCTAGAGAAGTAGAGGATAATATTGCGAGGATGATTCAGGAAATGAGTGAAGGTAGCAGGGTGGTTGTTATGGGGGACTTTAACTTCCCAGATATTGACTGGGAGAGCTATAGCTCGAGTTCATTAGATGGGTCGGTGTTTGTACAATGTGTGCAGGAGGGTTTCCTGACACAATATGGCGACAGGCCAACAAGAGGGGAGGCTATATTGGATTTGGTTCTAGGTAATGAACCAGGCCAGGTGTTAGACTTGGAGGTAGGTGAGCACTTCGGGGACAGTGACCACAACTCGGTGACTTTTACTTTAGTGATGGAGAGGGATAATCGTGCGCCGCAGGGCAAGAGCTATAGCTGGGGGCAGGGAAATTATGATGCAGTGAGGCATGACTTAGGATGTGTGGATTGGAAAAACAGGCCTCAAGAGAAGAACACTAATGAGATGTGGGGATTGTTCAAGGAGCAGCTACTGCGTGTCCTCGATAGGTATGTACCAGTCAGGCATGGTGTAAAGGGCCTTGTGAGGCAGCCGTGGTTTAGTAAGGAATTGGAGTCCCTTGTGAAAGGGAAGAAGGCGGCATATGTAAAGATGAGGCGTGAAGGTTCAGTAGGGGTGATTGAGAGTTATAAGGTAGCCAGGAAGGAGCTAAAGAGGGAGCTAAGAGAAGCGAGAAGGGGACATGAAAAGTCTTTAGCTGGTAGGATTAGGGAAAACCCAAAGGCTTTCTATAGGTATGTCAAGAATAAAAGGATGACTAGGGTAGGTATCGGTCCAGTCAAGGATAGTAGTGGGAAGTTGTGTGTGGAGGCGGAGGAGATTGGGGAGACATTAAATCAGTACTTTTCATCAGTATTCACTCAGGAACAGGACACTGTTGCTGATGTGAATATGGAATCACAAATAATTAGAATGGATGCCCTGGAAATATGCAGGGAAGAGGTTTTGGGAATATTGGAAAGGATGAATATAGATAAGTCTCCTGGGCCTGATGGCATTTACCCCAGGATCCTATGGGAAGCTAGGGAGGAGATAGCAGAGCCATTGGCCTGGATTTTTATGTCGTCATTGTCAACGGGAATAGTACCAGAGGACTGGAGGATAGCGAATGTGGTCCCATTGTTCAAGAAAGGGAGTAGGGATAGCCCTAGTAACTATAGGCCAGTGAGTCTGACTTCAGTGGTGGGCAAAGTCTTAGAGAGAATGGTAAGGGATAAGATTTATGAACATCTGGGTAGGAATAACGTGATCAGGGATAGCCAGCATGGTTTTGTGAAGGGCAGGTCGTGCCTCACAAACCTTATTGAGCTCTTTGAGAAGGTGACTAAGGAAGTAGACGAGGGTAAAGCAGTAGATGTTGTGTATATGGATTTTAGTAAGGCGTTCGATAAGGTTCCCCATGGTAGGCTAATGCTAAAACTTCGGAGGTATGGCATTGAGGATACATTAGAGGTTTGGATTAGGAATTGGCTGGCTGGAAGGAGACAGAGGGTAGTAGTTGATGGATTATGTTCATCTTGGAGCGCAGTTACTAGCTGTGTACCACAAGGATCTGTTTTGGGACCATTGCTTTTTGTTATCTTTATAAATGATCTAGAGGAAGGACTTGAAAGCTGGGTAAGCAAGTTTGCGGATGACACAAAAGTCGGTGGAGTTGTGGATAGTGAGGAAGGAAGTGGTAGGTTACAGCGGGATATAGATAAGTTGCAGAGCTGGGCGGAAATGTGGCAAATGGAATTCAATGTAGCTAAGTGCGAAGTCGTTCACTTTGGTAGGAATAACAAGATGATGGATTACTGGGCTAATGGTAGGCTACTTGGTAGTGTGGATGAGCAGAGGGATCTTGGTGTCCATGTACACAGATCTCTGAAAGTTGCCACCCAGGTAAATAGTGCTGTGAGGAAGGCATATGGTGTACTGGGCTTTATTGGCAGAGGAATTGAGTTCCGGAGTCCTGAGGTCATGTTGCAGTTGTATAAGACTCTGGTGAGGCCTCATCTGGAGTATTGTGTGCAGTTTTGGTTGCCATACTATAGGAAGGATGTGGAAGCTTTAGAACGAGTGCAGAGGAGGTTTACCAGGATGTTGCCTGGCATGGTAGGAAGATCGTATGAGGAAAGGCTGAGGCACTTGGGGCTGTTCTCATTGGAGAAGAGAAGGTTTAGGGGAGATCTGATAGAAGTGTATAAGATGATTAGGGGTTTAGATAGGGTAGATACTAAGAACCTTTTACCGCTAATGGAGTCAGGTGTTACTAGGGGACATAGCTTTAAATTAAGGGGTGGTAGGTATAGGACAGATGTTAGGGGTAGATTGTTCACACAGCGGGTTGTGAGTTCATGGAATGCCCTGCCCGTATCAGTGGTGAACTCTCCTTCTTTATGGTCATTTAAGCGGGCATTGGATAGGCATTTGGAAGTTATTGGGCTAGTATAGGTTAGGTAGGATTCGGTCGGCGCAACATCGAGGGCCGAAGGGCCTGTACTGCGCTGTATCCTTCTATGTTCTATGTTCTATATTGTCTTTTTCCCAGGGATTGGGAATTGAAAACTTGAGGGATTAGGTGAGAGGGGAAAAATTTAAGAAAGACATGAGGAGCAATGTCTTCACACAGAGAGCAGTGTGAATATGGAATGGGCTGCCACAGAATGTAGTTGAGGCAGGTACAAGAGCAACATTAAAAAAAAACATTTGGATAGGTACATGGAGTGTGGGAGTGGATAGGTACATGGAGTGTGGGAGTGGATAGGTACATGGAGTGTGGGAGTGGATAGGTACATGGATGGGAAGGGTTTAGAAGGATGTAAACCAGATGCAAGCAATTAGAACTATCTGAGTGGGCACCATGGTCAACATGGACCAGTTGGGCTGAAGGGTCTGTTTCCATGCTGTATTACACTACGACTAACTGGAACGTATTGACTTAGCATTTCAGCTGATAGTTCTTGTATCACAAGACTATCACAAGATACATACAGCAAATTTCTGGTTAATGTCATTAACAAAATCATGTCATTTAATGTTGTGAGTTCCAGTTTAACATTTTCTGTCCTTTTCTATGGGGCCTGCCTGCTATTGGGAACATTGCAACTCCCACACTCTTCTCCCCCTGGGCTCCCTTCTGTTGCTACAACCTGTCCTCAGTCCCTAGAATCATGCAATCATATTGTTCACAGGAGGCCTTTTGGCACATCAAGCCTGTACCACTAAAGCTACTCTAAATCTACACTCGTCCTACTTTCCAGCACTTGGCCCATAGCCTTGAATGTTATGACATTTAAAGTGCTCATCCAAGTAAATGTTGTGAGGTTTCTTGCTTCAACTACCCTTGCAGATCCCCACCATCCTCAAATCCCCTCTAAACCTTCTGTCTTTCACTTTAAAATTATGTTCCCTTGTTATTGACCCTTCCAAGAGGAATAGCTGCTTCCCATCCACCCTGGCCACACCCTCATAATCTTATACACCTAAATCGGAATCCCCTCAACCTTCTCTGCTCTAAACAAAACAACATGAGCCTATCCAGAAACAAAAACAGAAGTTACTGAAGAATTTCAGCAGGTCTGTCAGCATCTGAAAAGAGAACTCAGAGTTAACGTTTCGGGTCTAATAACCCTTCCTCAGAACAGCATCCGTCGTTCTTTTTGTTTTTAATGAGCCCATCAAGTCCCTGTTTGTAGGTAAAGTGCTCCATCCCAGGCAACATCCCTCTTAGCCCCTACACTCTGGGCTCCTTCTCCTGTTCTTGCCGTTCAGGTCGCTGATGCCAGCTTCTGAGCAGGCTGCCTTTCTGAACTTGTGTTGAGGTCCTGGTCTCCGCCTGGTGGTAGATGTTGGTTGATGCAAGCAGTTCAAATTAAAACATCAGAGTCGAACACCAGATCTCCAGCATCTGCAGTCCTCACTTTCTCCAAATTAAAACATCAGGAGAGTTTAGCCATCGTAAAAATATAATACTGTAGATGTTGGAAATCTGAGATAAAAGCAAAAGGTGTCAGCACGTTTGGCAACATTTCTGGAGCAAGAACCGACTTAATGTATGGAGTATGATATGGCTTCTTACAGAGTTTGCTCTTAAAGTTTCTTTTTCTTAATTACATTTATATCGTATTTCTGCTATATTTTACATTTGTTTTATTGTGTATAAGAATGTAAGCATTTAGGAATGTGCACCATTTTGACATAATTTTTCAATGGGAAACAATTTGTCACTTAAAGTTGTCATTTTCAGAAACGCAACCACAAGTTTAAGTGAGAACTTATCCCAGTTTTCCTTGACTGTTCTGTTGCAGCTTCCACACGTATGACATTTAAGGAGCAGACTGTTATCTTGCTCTGTCGCTGGCTTTGAACGCTGAATGCTTACATTTGTAATTGCTACTTTTCTTTCATTCAGCTGTCTCCAAGTGTTTCATACAATGGACAAATTACTTCTTAGTCAGCAGTGCTTTTTTATATTGGCAACCATCCTGCACAAACATCAGAAGTGTTTTGAAGGAGAACACACAATCTTAATGTTTCAGGGCAAGAAAAACACAACTGGATTTTATGACAACATTTTTTTTAAACCACACAGTAGAAACAGAAAAGCTCCCCCCAGCCTTTAATCAATATTAAATTATTTTAGCAACGGGTTACTTTTGTTTTGCTGAGGTAGGAGCTGAGAGATATGACTGGAGTAGAATGGAGAGAGCTATAATACTATTCCCCTTTCCTTAAACTGGGAGTGTTTAGCGTAAATACTTGACATTCAAACTGGAATGTGACCCATTCTCTACTTAATTCAGATGTGAAAAGGGATAAAAATTATTTAGTTTAGAAAAGGAAATGTTTTCATCAAATTCTCGAACTTGAGTATGCTTCTTTTCTACTCATGAAGATTACATCTCTTTATTTGTGGTCCATTGCACTGACTGGTTTACACTGAGTGTGGGTTACTGAGCTCTCTCTATGTTTTGGAGCACCAGTGTGTTTGAATGTGAACACTCCGTTGTGGATATGTTTGCACATGATGGCAGTATTGTAAAAGCACTGGGATTAACATCCCGACGAGAATATTTATCAAGGGCAGCAGAAAATAAAACTCCTGACCTCTTCAAATGAATTCCTCATTAAGAATTGGCTGGGATTTACATGCTATCCATTCCTCCAAGTTAATGGTGCCTGAATTTGGCTCACTCATCAGTCTTGTGTCAAAGATCCTGATCTGCCATCAGGATCTGCATAATAAAGTACTGACTGAATGTATTCCTTAATTCTTTCTTGTTAATGATCCAAGAACAAAGTCAAGAACAAAGTCATTGTATATGCATGTCTGTCTTTGTCTGCGTGTGTGTGTGTGTGTGTGTGTGTGTGTGTGTGTGTGTGTGTGTGTGTGTGTGTGTGTGTGTGTGTGAGAGGAAGTGCCGGTGTGTGTGTGTGTGTGGTTGTGGGAAGTTCTGTATGTATGTGTAAGATGTGTGTGTGCATGTGTGCAAGGGGATGTCAGTGTGTGTGTATGGGGAGGGGTTCCATGTGTGAGAGGGTGTCTGTATGTATGGAGGAGTGTGTGTTGGGGTTCTGTATGTGAGTGTATATGGGGAAGGTTCTGTATGTGTTTGTGAGGTGTGTGTGTGTGTGTTGGGGATTCTGTGTGGTTATATGTGTGTGGGGAGGTTATGTATGTGTGTGGGATGGAGTTCTGTAAGTGTGTGTGTGGGGGGGGTGTCTGTGTATGTGTGTGAGTGAGGTGGCTGTGTGCGCGCGTGTGTGTGTGTGAGGATGTTTTTGTGTGTGTTGGGGGTTCTGTGTGGGGCGTGTGTGTGTGTTGATGGGATGTGGGTCTGTGGATGGGGGGGTCAAGGTGGAAGAGAGATGATTGAGAGTGTGGGGTGGATGGGATGCTGGTAGTTTTATTTTTATGAGTAAAACGTGAGGTCTGCAGATGCTGGAGATCAGAGCTGAAAATGTGTTGCTGGTTAAAGCACAGCAGGTCAGGCAGCATCCAAGGAACAGGAAATTCGACATTTCGGGCCAGAGCCCTTCATCAGGAATGAGGAGAGGGTGCCAGGCAGGCTAAGATAAAAGGAGGGACGAGGGGGAGGGGCGATGGAGATGTGATAGGTGGAAGGAGGTCAAGGTGAGGGTGATAGGCCGGAGTGGGGTGGGGGCGGAGAGGTCAGGAAGAGGATTGCAGGTTAGGAGGGCGTTGCTGAGTTCAAGGGAATCGACTGAGACAAGTTGGGGGGAGGGGAAATGAGGAAACTGGAGAAATCTGAGTTCATCCCTTGTGGTTGGAGGGTTCCCAGGCGGAAGATGAGGTGCTCTTCCTCCAACCGTCGTGTTGTTATGTTCTGGTGATGGAGGAGTCCAAGGACCTGCATGTCTTCGGTGGAGTGGGAGGGAGAGTTAAAGTGTTGAGCCACAGGGTGGTTGGGTTGGTTGGTCCAGGCGTCCCAGAGGTGTTCCCTGAAGCGTTCTGCAAGTAGGCGGCCCGTCTCCCCAATATAGAGGAGGCCACATCGGGTGCAGCGGATGCAATAGATGATGTGTGTGGAGGTGCAGGTGAATTTGTGGCGGATATGGAAGGATCCCTTGGGGCCTTGGAGAGAAGTAAGGGAGGAGGTGTGGGTGCAAGTTTTGCATTTCCTGCGGTTGCAGGGGAAGGTGCCGGGAGTGTAGGTTGGGTTGGTGGGGGGTGTGGACCTGACGAGGGAGTCACGAAGGGAGTGGTCTTTGCGGAACGCTGATAGGGGAGGGGAGAGAAATATATCCCTGGTGGTGGGGTCCGTTTGGAGTTGGCGGAAATGACGGCGGATGATACTCTTTATACAGAGGTTGGTGGGGTGGTAGGTGAGAACCAGTGGGGTTCTGTCTTGGTGGCGGTTGGAGGGGTGGGGCTCAAGGGCGGAGGAGCGGGAAGTGGAGGAGATGCGGTGGAGGGCATCGTCGATCACGTCTGGGGGGAATCCGCGGTCTTTGAAAAAGGAGGCCATCTGGGCTGTACGGTATTGGAACTGGTCCTCCTGGGAGCAGATGTGGCGGAGACGAAGAAATTGGGAATATGGGATGGAGTTTTTACAGGGGTCAGGGTGGGAGGAGGTGTAGTCCAGGTAGCTGTGGGAGTCAGTCGGTTTATAGTAGATGTCTGTGTTGAGTCGGTCGCCCGAGATAGAAATGGAAAGGTCTAGGAAGGGGAGGGAGGAGTCTGAGACAGTCCAGGTGAATTTGAGGTTGGGATGGAAGGTGTTGGTAAAGTTGATGAACTGTTAGTAAAGTTGATGAACCGAACTCATCTCCGCGTACCTCGACACGGTTCTGTTCCCTTTTGTCCAAGAACTCCCCACCTACGTTCAGGACACCACCCACGCCCTCCACCTCCTCCATGATTTTCGCTTCCCCGGTCCCCAACGCCTTATCTTCACGATGGACATCCAGTCCCTGTACACCTCCATCCCCCATCACGAAGGACTCAAAGCCCTCCGCTTCTTATCCTTTCCCGCCGCACCAACCAGTACCCTTCCACTGACACCCTCCTTCGACTGACTGAACTGGTCCTCACCCTGAATAACTTCTGTTTCCAATCCTCCCACTTCCTCCAAACTAAAGGAGTTGCCATGGGCACCCGCATGGGCCCCAGCTATGCCTGTCTCTTCGTAGGATATGTGGAACAGTCCATCTTCCGCAACTACACTGGCACCACCCCCCACCTTTTCCTCCGCTACATCGATGACTGTATCGGTGCTGCCTCGTGCTCCCACGAGGAGGTTGAACAGTTCATCAACTTTACCAATACCTTCCATCCTGACCTCAAATTCACCTGGACTGTCTCAGACTCCTCCCTCCCCTTCCTAGACCTTTCCATTTCTATCTCGGGCGACCGACTCAACACAGACATTTACTATAAACCGACTGACTCTCACAGCTACCTGGACTACACCTCCTCCCACCCTGCCCCCTGTAAAAACTCCATCCCATATTCCCAATTCCTTCGTCTCCGCCACATCTGCTCCCAGGAGGACCAGTTCCAATACTGTACAGCCCAGATGGCCTCCTTTTTCAAAGACCGCGGACTCCCCCCAGACGTGATCGACGATGCCCTCCACCGCATCTCCTCCACTTCCCGCTCCTCCGCCCTTGAGCCCCGCCACTCCAACCGCCACCAAGACAGAACCCCACTGGTTCTCACCTACCACCCCACCAACCTCCGTATACAGCGTATCATCTGCTGTCATTTCCGCCAACTCCAAACGGACCCCACCACCAGGGATATATTTCCCTCCCCTCCCCTATCAGCGTTCCGCAAAGACCACTCCCTTCGTGACTCCCTCGTCAGGTCCACACCCCCCACCAACCCAACCTCCACTTCCGGCACCTTCCCCTGCAACCGCAGGAAATGCAAAACTTGCGCCCACCTCCTCCCTTACTTCTCTCCAAGGCCCCAAGGGATCCTTCCATATCCGCCACAAATTCACCTGCACCTCCACACACATCGTCTATTGCATCCGCTGCACCCGATGTGGCCTCCTCTATATTGGGGAGACGGGCCGCCTACTTGCAGAACGCTTCAGGGAACACCTCTGGGACGCCCGGACCAACCAACCCAACAACCCCGTGGCTCAACACTTTAACTCTCCCTCCCACTCCACCGAAGACATGCAGGTCCTTGGACTCCTCCATCGCCAGAACATAACAACACGACGGTTGGAGGAAGAGCGCCTCATCTTCCGCCTGGGAACTCTCCAACCACAAGGGATGAACTCAGATTTCTCCAGTTTCCTCATTTCCCCTCCCCCCACCTTGTCTCAGTCGATTCCCTTGAACTCAGCACCGCCCTCCTAACCTGCAATCCTCTTCCTGACCTCTCCGCCCCCACCCCACTCCGGCCTATCACCCTCACCTTGACCTCCTTCCACCTATCACATCTCCATTGCCCCTCCCCCAAGTCCCTCCTCCCTACCTTTTATCTTAGCCTGCCTGGCACATTCTCCTCATTCCTGATGAAGGGCTTCTGGCCCGAAACATCGAATTTCCTGTTCCTTGGTTGCTGCCTGACCTGCTGTGCTTTAACCAGCAACACATTTTCAGTTTTATTTTTATGCGCTGGCCATTGTTTTATATTAAATTGAAATTGATAGGAAATAAATTCAGGTGGGCTACAGAATGAGCTGCTGCTTGCTGCCATTGGGAGGGGGTTTGTGTGGTACCAGAATCCAAGAGGAAGGAATCTTGAGCTGAAAGTCAGATGGAAAATCAGCTGAGCTGAAGGCATGCTAGTATATCCTAAAGACTGATTATAAAAACATATGTTTCAAATTTACTTCAAGTCTGCTCATTTTTCTATAAAACGGAGTCATTTCTGCTGTTTGTACGTGTGTGCTACACTGCCACCTGTTAGTTATGTGCATTCCTGCACTTTGTTTTGAATCTGTCAAATAAACGCTCCTTTCCAAACCACATAGAGTCATAGAGATGTACAGCATGGAAACAGACCCTTCAGTCCAACTCGTCCATGCCGACCAGATATCCCAACCCAATCTAGTCCCACCTGCTAGCACCTGCCCCATATCCCTCCAAACCCTTCCTATTCATATACCCATCCAGATGCCTTTTTGAATGTTGCAATTGTACTAACCTCCACCAATTTCTCTGGCAGCTCATTCCATACACGTACCACCCTCTGAATGAAAAAGTTCCCCTCTCACCCTAAACCTATGCCCTCCAGTTCTGGACTCCCCCACCCCAGGAAAAATACTTTGTCTATTTATTTATTCATGCCCCTCATGATTTAATAAATCTCTATAAGGTCACTCCTCAGCTTCCGACGCTCCAGGGAAAACAGCCCCAGCCTGTTCAGCCTCTCCTATACCTCAAATCCTCCAACCCTGCCAACATCCATGAAATGCAGCGTGACTTTGCCGTGGACACAATGGACAATTCAGAATATTTTTGCCCTACACCCAGAAGAATATTAAAGTCAATCTTCATTCTCTTATGAAATACATTTACCTAGTCATTAGCTTTGTTCATTCTTGTCACATGAACTGTTGCTGGATTTTTGGATCAGATCCCACTGCCTGTGTTATTTGATAGTGCTGACCACTATCTGCTCTTCATGCTTTGCTGTGGTCCTTAAAGACAGCAATCTCATTGAATTCTTCCATTTCTCAGTCAAGACTGGAAAAAGTTCAAACTCTTTCTCCCTTCAAGTTTTTGCCGTTTCCCTGGTCTGTTCAAATGAGAGGGAGAGAATCGAAGAAAAATGACTTGGTGTTTCCAGACTTCAAGCAACCACTTGATGAAGGAACAGCGCTCTGAAAGCCAGTGCTTCCAAATAAACCTGTTTGGACTATAACCTGGTGTTGTGTGATTTTAACTTTGTCCACCCCAGTCCAACCCCAGCACCTCCACATCACTCCGTTTCTGTGACCACAGATGCTATCAAATCTACTGAGTTTCTCCAGCACTTTGTGTTTATTTCAGACGTCCAGCATCCATGATATTTGGCTTTACTGTTCCATCACACTCCTTGCTTGTGCCTTGAAGCTGATGGAGAGGCTGTGGGAAGTCAGGAGGTGAGTCATTTGCATACCAAGACCTGCTTCAGTAGCCAATGCTTTAAATAAGGCTGTCTCTAGTTCTTGGTTTAAACCCCCACCCCGAGGATGGTGCAGTTTGGAGAAGTAGAACATAGAACATGACAGCGCAGTACAGACCCTTCGGCCCTCAAAGTTGCGCAGACCTGTGAAACCAATCTGAAGCCCATTTAACCTACACTATTCCATTCTTGTTCATATGCCCATCCAATGACCATTTAAATGCCCTGAAAGTAGGTGAATCTACTACTGTTGCAGGCAATGCATTCCACGCCCCTTCTACTACTAATTAACAATAGCAAAGCTCTTGAATGTCAAGAAGAGATGGTTATTTTCTCTTTTGCTGAAAATAGTCATTCACTGACCCTTCATGATACAGTTGCTAATCATTTATCAGCAGTTGCTCTTCAAGTTTTCATGTGTGTGTGATTGGACTGCTTAATTATCTGAATAATTACATAGAGCTGAAGAATGTACAATCATCAGAGAACAGTCCCATGTCAGACAGCAAAATGGAGGAAAGCCAATTGATAAAACAGTTGATGATAGTCAGGCATAAGTCAGTACCTCAGGGAACTCCTGTCGTAATGTCCTGTGGTTGAAGATGATTTGCCTCCAATTACCACATCCACTTTAGCATTGAGCTTTGCGTGCACCAGATGGGTTTAGCCATCATATGAGCCCTGCTGTTATTCCTACCAGATGGGTCAGATTCTGAAATGAAATCTGGCTTGATAGATCATAATTTGGTTTTACTTTCACCGAAAACAGCAATCTTTCACTAAAAATTAAACACACTGAGCTGTCAATTTAGTTTCAACAATAAAGAAGTTTATTACATAACAAGAATAAAATAAAATAAAACAAACGAAGGGTCTAAATTGAAAGTAGTTTGAAAAATTTCACAACACTGTAAAATAAAGTCCCATCTAATCTCCAACACGATCACTTTACAGTTCCTTATATAGATCAATGAAATGTTCCTCCTTGCCCAATCCCTAGGTTAAATGTAACTCTTTTCCTTTCAATTCCTGTCCTGTGAACTGTTAAGTCTTCTCCTTGAATCTTCATACCGCTGAGATCTTGGACTTTCTTAGCTTTGAATAACCAATGCAGCTTTCTAACCAAACACTCCTGGTCTGGAATTTTTCACAAATTGAAACCCTTGCACTAAGGTAACTTACTCTCTTAACTGCTCGAAACAAATGCCTTTTCCTGGGATAAACTATTTTCACATCTGACATCAGTCAGGACTCCTTCAAACTGAATTCAGAAGCTCGTCATTAATTTAGAAAAGAAAATAAACTTAGTCCTCCTAGCTTCTGCTAATTTAACAGCTTAATGCTTTTTCCTTCTCCTGTTGAGAATTCACATTACAAACAACTTCCACTAACACCCCAGGGATCTTCTCGTCATTTGGTCTCTGACACATACTGGTTTAAAATCATTGTTTTAAAGAAACCACTTAATTCATTTTTAAAGACCTTCACGCAATAGACCAACACCCACGTGCCACTACAATAAAAGTAAAATACTACAGATGCTTGAAATCTGAATTAGAACTTTTTAAAAAATTGCTGGAGAATCTCAACAGGTCTGGCAGCATCTGAGGGGAGAGAAAGAGTTAATATTTTGAATCTGATATGACCTGTTTAGTTCTGAAGAAGAATTGACTTGAAATGTTAACTTTGTTTCTGTCCCCACAGATGCTGCCAGACTTCCTGAGTTCCTCCAGTATTTTCAATTTTTAATCCCATTGGCCATTAGTTTGAAATACAACTCTTTAAAGTAGGGTCCTAATTGTCATTGCATGACAAACTGTTCCATCATTGCCTGACAATCTTGGTACTGCTGTAGTGCAAGGAATTGATGAGCTTTTCAGAACAAACAAGCTTGTCCTCACCTTTAAAGGGGAGAAAATGTCTCTTGTTGATTTTTGTTCCATTTTAAAGGTTTTTCCAGATCTTTAGTTTTACTGAAAAAAAATTCACCAAAGCTATTCAATTTGCATCCATCACCAATGTAAAGGGAAAACAAATTTATATTGTCTGAGAGGGGAGTGCTGATTCATTGACAAATGATTCCTACAATGGCGACCACACAGATTTTGATTTTTTTCTCTCTGATTTACATTAAGTGTTTTCCTGTTTACGAAAGCAAAGAGCAGCTGTTGGCTTGGAAAAACTGAACCATGCAGTCATTTTGTTAAATGGCTATTCTGATAATAGAGAGTTCTATTCATAGCTAAGCTGTCAATGGCATTATCCTTAGTTAATATCCATTCATAAATGAATGTTTTATCATTTACAGATGGCAGCATTGTTTATAGACTTCAAAAAATCTACAGTGACAAAATATGCAATTACCTGTGATGTCAAAGCAAAAGTGAATGGGAGATGATAATGTAGCAATTTAACTGTAAAAATGCACCCAAAAATTATGAAAATGGCAAGTTATTTTTCTAGACATAAAATTGTGTTCTCTGTGGAGAATGTTTGGATAAATATATATTTCAAAAATATATCTTTATCATACAGTCACTTCTCACTTAAAGTTAAGGTTGTGTTGCTAAAATTTTGACTTTGAAGTCTAACAACTTTAAGTGAAGCATGGTTTCCCATAAAAACCAATGTTAAAGCCAAGTTAGGTTCCTGCGAACATTTCTTGCTCGGGGTGGGGGGGAAGTGCACAGGTTAAATTACTGCACCATATGTGTGCAGTGCCTATACTTCTAGTTGTAATAAATTGCAAAATAAAATAGAAAAAAAATTACAAAAGAAAGAAAAAACATTGCATAGTTAGGTATTGTAGGATCTTTCTCACAGGAGAAAGTGAGGTCTGCAGATGCTGGAGATCAGAGCTGAAAATGTGTTGCTGGAAAAGTGCAGCAGATCAGGCAGCATCAGTCTTCCTGATGAAGGGCTTGTGCCCGAAACGTCGAATCTCCTGCTCCTTGGATGCTGCCTGACCTGGATCTTTCTCACATTCAATCATCATGAAGTTGAAATAGTGTACATTCCTAAATGCCTACAAGCATTTATAAAGTAACATCTAAAATAAATGTGACTACATAGAATTAGAAAATAAATGAAATTATTATAAATAAATGTGAAAATAGCATCATATAATTTTACCTTTATCTGATCATGCTCCATCTGATGGCGGAGATTGGTTAGTGCGAGAAAAACTGCCAGCACCAACTAACATCAACCACTCAGTGGAGACCAGGGTTTCAGTTCAAGTTAAGCATGGCAACCAACAGAGAAGCTGACATCAGATACTTTAGAGGTAAGAACAGTGGCTGGTAACAGGGATGGGGTGGCAAAGGTGTTAGGGGTTTGGTGGAGCGACTGAGGACTGGGACAGGAACCAGAGAAGTGGCAATGGAGGGTGCTGAGTGCTGGAGGAAATGGTTTTGTTGTGTGATGTCTCACAGCAGATGTGCGACATACCTTTAAGAGAAATGGTCATGAAGTCACCACCATTATCATGCCTGTGACTGAATGATATAAAGCCCTCGGTCTCCATCTCACTGAGCTCTATCCTCTTGCAGTATGACGTGCTGAGGAAGTGTACTGATAGGTAAGCTTGAGCCCAGACAGGCACATGTCTGTGATTGTAATGTATATATATAGATTTCCAGCACGGTTATAAAGATTTTTTTGAATTCTTCACTACCATGTGACCAACATTCTTATGTTACGGGAGCTAACAATGGAATCAATTGTGGCAGATCATAAATATACCACACTACAACACAGCATGGTAACATATCACTTCAGACTTGAGCTAAGGCAAGAAATACATAGTAAACAATGTAAAGCTGAAACTCTCACATTAAACAAATATATAATTACTATTTTATTAATAATATTAGAATAGGTTAGATTAACTACAGTGCGGAAACAGGCCATTTGGCCTTACAAGTCCACACTGACCCTTCGAAGAGTAACCCACCCAGAACCATTCCCCTACATTTACGCCTAACTAATGCACCGAACATTATGGGCAATTATGGGCAATTTAGCATGGCCAATTCATCTGACCTGCCCATCTTTGGATTGTGGGAGCAAACCGGAGACCCAGAGGAAGGCCACATAGACACGGGAGAATGTACAAACTCCACACAGACAGTCGCCCGAGGCTGGAATCGAGGCCGGGTCCCTGGTGCTTGAGGCAGCAGTGTTAACCACTAAGCCACTGTGCTGCCTAAAAGTGCAACAGTTTGATGGCCAGGAATTGAACCCAACTCAACTGCTGGGAAGGTAGCTCTATACCACCATCCTCTGTAAGTGAAGTGAATCAACATTAACTCAGTTGGTCTTAAATGAAGGTTTTGTGTACCTGCCTGTACTTTCCATTGAAGCGCTTGTTCAGATCTCCTATTGTGTGAAGGATTGTGAGGAAAACTGGAGGAATTGGCCTTAGTTCTCTGAGTTTTCCATTGATTTTCCACATGAAGTGATGATGTGATTGTTGCCCAACAATTTGTAAATATTAAAAAAAAACTTATCTAACCTTTTAAAAATGCCAAAAAGTAACAGCACCCCTTTCATAAGTTGCTAGATTATGAACACGGACATGGTTGATGGCAGGAAAGCAGCTGATGCTCCATTAAACCTAAAGCACCCTGTGATAGCTACAGCATCTGGTCTAGGAGAAAGTGAGGACCGCAAATGCTGGAATTCAGATAAAAAAGTGTGACGCTGGAAAGCACAGCAGGTCAGGCAGCATCTGAGATCAGGAGAGTTGATGTATCAGGCATAAGCCCTTCATCAGGAATGTGCCCTTCATTCCTGATGAAGGGCTTATGCCTGAAATGTCGACTCCTGCTCCTTGGATGCTGCCTGACCTGCTGTGTCACATTTTTTTTGACAGGTTCAGGAGTGCCTTCTTTCAATCAGAGTCAGTTTAACAGCTATCTCTTCCTGGAATCTAATGTCAGCTTTCTTTTGGAGGTTTTAGGGGTTTTAGGCGGCACGGTGGCACAGTGGTTAGCACTGCTGCCTCACAGCGCCTGAGACCCGGGTTCATTTCCCAACTCAGGCGACTGACTGTGTGGAGTTTGCACGTTCTCCCCGTGTCTGCGTGGGTTTCCTCCGGGTGCTCCGGTTTCCTCCCACAGTCCAAAGATGTGCGGGTCAGGTGAATTGGCCAGGCTAAATTGCCCGTAGTGTTAGGTAAAGGGGTGTATGTAGGGGTATGGGTGGGTTGCGCTTCGGCGGGTCGGTGTGGACTTGTTGGGCCGAAGGGCCTGTTTCCACACTGTAAGTAATCAAATCCAAAATTGTACTTTTATTAATTTGGATGAAGTTTGGGAATGGGCGATTTGAGTTTCATGACAGCACCATGTCCACTCATTTGGTCCTTGCCTTACATGCAGATCTATTGTGTGCAATATCCATCAGCATGTGTGTTTGGGGCAGCAGGCCTGGGTGTTATTCGATTAAATTGAGCAACTATCTATTTCTGACTGAAGAATGTATCCACAGCAGGTGGTAGTTTTTACTGGAACTATAAAACGAGAGAAAGACTGGATTCGTTTCAAAAGGTCAAAGTGCCTGAAAATAATTCTATTCAGAATGGAGGTGGTGAGCTATTGGAAAGATGGATGGCTTTATGAACAAAAGGTCAGGATGGAATATGGCAAAGGAATAATGTTCGATCCAATCACAGCTGCACGCTGATCCTGGGAAGTGCGCCAAGTCACAGAAAGCTCTCTGAATGCTTTTGGAAGAAAAATCAAGTATGCTATAAGATGGCCAGTCTTTCATTGTTTATTTTCTACTAGAAAGATGGGCCAAATAAATTGTGAATGATGATGATAAATTGCTGAAATCCAAAATAATCAGCCACAAGTAAATACAAATTAGAATCCTTTGCAGGCAAAAAAAATCCTAGAAATTATCTGAAGGAAGCTGATGTCAAAAAGCATGAAACATAACTCAGCAGTTTCGAACAGTTGCGTTTAAGTCATCCTGACTGGGAAATATAATGCTGTTTCTTCACTATTACTTAGTCCAAATTCAGAAATTGCTGGAAAAGCTCAGCTGAGGAACAGTTCTGAGGGATGGCCACTTGATCCGAAATGTTAACTCTGATTTGTTTCCACAGTTCCTTCAGACTTGCTGAGCTTATCCAACAATTTTTATTTGGACCAAATACCTATTCACTCAAAACAAAATAAAGAACTGCGGACGCTGGAAATTCAAGACCAAAATAGAGATTGTTAGAAAAACTCAGCAGGCCTGGCAGGATATGTGAAGAGAAAGCAGAGTTAAGGTTTTGGGTCCAGTGACTTCTTCAGAACAGAAGAGTCTGAATAATTCTGTGAGAGAAAGGTTTGCACTGATTTGGCATCTTTCATGACCTCAGGACATCCCATCAGACCGTCAGGAACAGGAACAGGAGTTGGAAGACTGTAGCTCCAACAACAGTCAAGAAGCTTGCCACTGACCAGGACCCATTTGATAAGGAGCCTACTCCACTATTCAATACGGTCATGACTGAAGCAATAGTCCTCATATTCACCTTCCTGCACATTTCCTCTACTGATGAAGAAATGTAGTTTTCTCAGCCTTAAATAAAAACAAACACTCTGTCCCCACAGGTCTCTGTATGAAGGATTCTCTAAAGAATCCCAACCCTCTGAGAGAAGAAATTCCTTCTCATCTTAGTCTTTAATTGGCACACCTTAATTTTGAGACGATGCCTTTGGTTTCAGACTCTCCAGTGAGGGGAAACCTCTTCTCAACATTTACCCTGTCAAGCCTCTTACGAATCCACTCTTTTAAATCCCAATGAGTCCCAATCTGTTTAGCCTTTGCTCATAAGACAATCCCTGCATATTGAGGATTATCCTAGTGAACCTTTGCTGAACTGCCTCCAATGAAATATTTCCTTAAATAAGAGGACCACAATTGCTCATGATATTCCAGATGTGGTCTCATCAGAAATGTTTTGCAGTTGCACTCAGATTTCTTCTTCCAAAGTGCATTACTATCAATAAGGTACTTTAACCATCATCCAAGTTACACCTGCCTCATACAGAGATGGTGGCCATCTCACAGCAGCAAGTGGCACCACAATGTCCAGTTTAAACTCAGTGTTAGACCAGAGAGCCTGCTCATAGAGAGAAAACATATCGTAACTACAGGGAGCAGTCTCTGCTCCCACCTCTGCCTGATGTCCTCATGTGAGAAAGTGTGGAAGACTCACAAGCCATCTACTACCAACCTCCAACCAACACCAGCATCTCATTTCCATCCAACCATCTGCAAGAGAGAATCAGTATCAACACAAGGGTTTACAGACAATGACTTTTGAAATGCAGTCTCTTGTAAATGCAGCTGTCATATCTAGGACATAAGATGATGTGATTGTTGGAGGTCGGTCATCTCAGCTCCAAGCCATCCCTGCAGGAGCTCCTTAGTGTAATGTCCCAGGCCCAACCATCTTCAACTGCTTCACCAATGATCTTCCCTCCATCATAAGGTCAGAAGTGGGGATGCTCACTGATGATTGCACAATATTCTGACCCATTTGTGGCTCCTGCAGTAGTCCATGAGCATCACAATGGTTAGCAATGCTGCCTCTCAGTGCCAGGAACCCAGATTTAATTCCAGCTTCTAGTGACTGACTGCAGAGTTTGCACGTTCTCCCCATGGGGGTTTCCTCTGGATGCTCTGGTTTCCTCCCACAGTCCAAAATTGGGTGAATTGGCTATGCTAAATTGCCCTGTAGTGCTCAAGGATGTGCAGGCTAGGAGGATTATCCATGGGAAATATGGAGTAACAGGGATAGGGTAAGTCTGAGTCCGATGCATCTCCCAAGGGTTGGTGCAGCCTTTTCAAGCCGAATCACACTGTAGGGATTCTATAAGGGCTTATGCTCGAAACGTCGAATTCTCTATTCCTGAGATGCTGCCTAACCTGCTGTGCTTTGACCAGCAACACATTTGCAGCTGTGATCTCCAGCATCTGCAGACCTCATTTTTTACTATTCTATAATTCTATGCAATTCAAATGCAATAACAACTGAACAATATCCAGGCTTGGACTGACAAGTGTCAGGAAACATTTGTACCCTCTCCAACAAGTCAGACACAACACAATCACCTCTTAACGTTCAATGAAAACTCCACGATCAGTTACAAAAGCAAGTCAGATGCTAGGAATCCTGCAGCGAGTAACACTTCCTAACTCTCCAAAGTCTGTCCACCATCTACAAGACACAAGTCAGGAGTGTGATGGAATACTTCTTCCTCAAGAAACTGGACACTTGACCAGGACAAAGCAGCTCACTTGATTGGCAACATATCGACACAAATCCACTCCCTCCACCACCTACTCTGTAGCAGCAGTGTGTACTATCAATAAGATGCATTGTAGAAAATTCACAAATGCATTTAAGACTGCACTTTCCAAACCCATGATCATTTCCATCCAGAAGAACAAGGACAGCAAATACATGGGGAACACCACCACTTGCAAGTTCCCCTCCAAGCCACTCACCATCCTGACTTGGAAACAGATCACTGTTCCTCCAGTGTCACTGGGTCAAAATCCTAAAACTCCTCCTCACAGATGGCATTATGGGTCTAACTACAGTACACAGATTGCAGTACTTCAAAAGGCAGCTCACCATCACCTACACAAGGACAACAAGGGATGGGCAAAAGTCCTGGCCCAGCCAGTGGTGCCTATTTTCTGTGAATGAATTTTAAAATATTAATTAATGTGCAGTGAAGTGACAAACATCAGAAAATCTGTTTCTGTGATATTGCTTGAGGAATACATGTTGGTCAGAAGACCAGGGATAATTTCCCTGTTTTTCTTTTGAAATCGTACAGATCTTGTTCTGTAAGTCAACCACTGAAAGCTGAAATCTCTTCATAAACATAATTGACATATATCAATAATTAAACTTAACTGGGGTTCAGATGTAAGTGGTCGCCATTTTGAAATGTCATCAGTTTCGAATGCAAAGAGTAGGTGTGTCTTAAACGCTGCTTTATCTTCACAACATGGCCCATGGTGTCTGCTTGGTTTCCTGCATCCAGTTCTAAACATCTGGTCAGTAAAACATGCATTTGTGGTGTGAACAGGCTGATTGCAAAAGGAAGTATGCCATTGTCATGGGGCTGAACATTTATATTGACTAAATGCAAAAGCCTGATCCTTTAGTTCGAAAAATTAAGACATCTTGTTTACCAGAATGACTTATACATCATGATTTGTCTGTTTACAACCACTGAGAGAACAGGAATGGCTTTGGCTTAATACGTCATTTGATAGGCAGCACCTTCAGATGTCTAATGTTGTCTTTGCACCACACTAGATTGTTGTGTTCCATTCTGAAAGTGACACTTGGACCTCTTTTGTCCTGTGTTTTATGTGAGGACCTAAGAGTTTGGGTTCAAGACAGACTGGTGGAGGGAAGGGCAAATTCAAGAACTGTCTTTATTTATTGGGTTCTTTAGAACCCAGTTTATTACAGATTAAAAATGAATTCAGGAATACATTATTAAAAGGTCATTATCTATGTGTGCTTCACCCTTTGCTTCCAATTAACTTCTCCCATCACTGTGCTATTCATACACAGTGGAGCTAGCTCTGTGACATCATCATATATTTGCTCCGGGGGCCTAACATCCTCCACATTGAGTCAGAAGGTCATTCGCTCTAACACAATGGCACCACCAAGTGAACCACAGGTGCAGGAGCACTGAGACTGTACAGACTGCAGTGTTTCACCTTCTCAAGGGCAAGGTAAATGTTGACTTGCTTAAGACCATACAAGGAATGACTGAATTTTCTTTAAAAAATCTTGAAATACCAGAATATCTTCCGCCACTGGTTGCTTGCGGTGCGTGTGCATGTCGGTGAGTATAAATTGGTGTCTCAAGTTGTTGGCTGAATTCCTGGGAGTCAGCTTTTTTTCATTTGTTCTTGGGATGGGGCATATTGCTGGTGAGGCCAGGCTTTATTGTCCATCCCTAATTGCCTTGAGTGGTCATAAGCCATTTCCCAGGATTTGGACCCAGCAACAGTGAAGGATCAGTGATAAGATTCCAAGTCAGGATGGTGTGTGGCCTGAAGGGTAACTCCCTGGGGATGGTGCTTCCACATATCCACTGCCCACGTCATTCTAAAGGTCACAGGTTGAGAAGGTGCCATTGAAGGATCCTGGGTAAGTTCCTTCAGTATATCTTGTAGGTGGTGCGTACTGCTACTGGATATCATTGGTGAAAGGAATGATGGTGATGGATAGAATGCCAATCATGTGGGCAGCATTCTCCTGAATGATGTGAATTTAATGATGCAGCATTCAAGTGAAGAGCATTCCAGACATGTGTCTTGTAGATATAAGCATACAAACAAGGAGCAGGTGTAGGTAATATGCCCCCTCAAGCCTGTTGCACAATCTAATAAGGTTATCTGATTCTCAAATCTACCATGATAACCTTTTCCCGATTTGATTAACAAGAATCTATCTGTCTTTGCCTTATAAAAAGGACTCTAATTCCATTGCCTTTTCAGGAAGAGAGTTGTAAAGACTTGCACACTTAATGGTAAGGTCCAAGTGAGTGTAGCTGAACAAAGAGACCTTGGAGTGTAGGTTCATAGCTCCTTGAAAGTGGAGTCGCAGGTTAATAGGATAGTGAAGCAGGTGTTTGGTATGCTTTCTTTTATCGGTCAGAATATTGAGTACAGGAGTTGGGAGGTCATGTTGTGGCTATACAGGACATTGGTTAGGCCACTGTTGGAATATTGCATGCAATTCTGGTCTCTTTCCTTTTGGAAAGATGTTGTGAAACTTGTAAGGGCTCAGAAAAGATTTACAATGATGTTGCCAGGGTTGGAAGATTTGAGCTATAGGGAGAGGCTGAACAGGCTGGGGCTGTTTTCCCTGGAGTGTCGGAGGCTGAGGCGTGACCTTTTCGAGGTTTACAAAATTATGAGGGGCATAGATCGGGTAAATAGACAAAGTCTTTTTCCTGGGGTAGGGGAGAACTAAAGGGCAGAAGTTTAGGGTGAGAGGGGAAAGTTATAAAAGAGATCTAAGGGGCAACTTTTTCACGTAGAGGGTGGTATGTGTATGGAATGAGCTACCAGATGAAGTGATGGAGGCTGGTCCAAATGCCTCTTAAATGTTGCAATTGTATGGGTATATGAATAGGAAGGGTTTGGAGGGATATGGGCCGGGTGCTGGCAGGTGGGATTAGATTGGGTTGGGGTAACTGGTTGGCATGGACAGGTTGGACTGAAAGATCTGTTTCCATGTTGTACATCTATGACTCATGACCCTCTGAGAGAAGAGAATTCACCTCATCTCTGTTTTCAGGAGTTGACTTTTGACTTTGAAATAGTGACTTTTACTTCCAGGTTCTCCTGGAAGAGGGAACAACCTCTGTATATCTAACTCTCAGGATATTATATGTTCCAACCAATATGTCTCTCTTACTCTGCTAAACTCCAGGAGATTGAGGCCTAAGCTGTACAACCTTTGCTCATAGGACAGCCTGCCCTTTCTAGATGTTAGTGAGGCAAACCGTGGCTGAACTACATTCAACATACTTATGGATGGAATTGAAAACTCTATTTTATCACAACCCTGTTACTTGTCTGTAAACACTACTTTAAATAGTTTTGAATAGTAATTTCTAGTATGATTTTAGTAGTCATGGTAGTTGCTGTGCAGTGAAATTATTATTTCACCAGTTGTGTTGAATTTGCCTTTCTGTTATCAGCCAGGTGAAGGTTTTTATTTGCAGTTTGACCAGTTGGCCTGTGTTCAACCTTTGCTAATAGCAAGCAGTCATCCCCAGGCAATGAACATCGGAAGGCCGCTGTGCAGTTTGCACAATCCAACAGGATTGGGAGATGGATTAAATTGTTTGCCAACCCTCCCGTGAACTTCATTCCATGCTGCCTGAGTTTAATTGCAAACATGAAAACAGATTTACTATTAATGATGAAAAGAAAACCTTCAACTGTCCCTCAATTGAGGTGAAAGTAAGGACTGCAGATGCTGGAGATTAGAATTGAGAGTGTGGTGCTGGAAAAACACTGAGGAGCAGGAAAATCAATGGGTGGGTGAGGCTGGGGCAAGGTAGCTAAGGGTGAAATAGGTAGATGGAGGTGGGGGTAATAGTGACAGGGTGGAGCAGATAGGTGGAATGGAAGATGGACAGGTAGGACAGGTCATGGGGCCGGTGCCGAGTAGGAAGGTTAGAACTGGGATAAGGTGGGGAGAGGGGAATGAGGAAATTGGTGAAATCTGCATTGATGCCGTGGGCTTGGAGGGTCCCTAGGCAGAAGATGAGGCGTTCTTCCTCCAGGTGTCGGGTGGTTAGGGAGTGGCAATGGAGGAGGCCCAGAACCTGATGTCCTTGGTGGAGTGTGAGGGGAGTTGAAGTGTTCGACCACAACACTGTGGGGGTTGGTTGGTGCAGATGTCCCAGAGATGTTCTCTGAAGTGCTCTGCAAGTAGGTGTCCTGTCTCCTCAATGTCAAGGAGACCCCATCGGGAGCAATGGATACAGTAAATGACATGTGTAAAAGTGCAGGTGAAACTTTAATGGATGTGGAAGGCTCCTTTGAGGCCTTGGGTGGATGCAAAGGGGGAGGTGTGGGTGCATATTTTGCACTTCCAACGAATGCAGGGGAAGGTGCCTGGAGGGAAGGGTGGGTTGTTGGGGGCGGGGGGGTGGTGGGGTGGGGGGGGGAGTGGACTTGACGAGGGAGTCGCAGAAGGAATGGTCTATATGGAAAGCAGATAGGGGTTGGGAAGAAAACATCCCTTATGATGGGATCCATTTGGTAGGTGGTAGAAATGGTGAAGGATGATGTGGTGTATATGGAGGTTGGTGGGGTGGAAGTTGAGAACTGGGGGGATGCTGAACGGTTGGGGGGGGTGGGTTCTGTCCTTTGTTGCGGTTGGAGGGGTGGGGTTCGAGGGCGAAGGTACAGGAAGTGGATCAGATGTGCTGGAGAGCAACATTAACCACATACGAGGGGAAATTGCAGTCTTTAAAGAAGGAGGCCATCTGGTGTGTTCTGTGGTGGAACTGGTCCTCCTGGGAGCAGTCTCTCCTCCTGTCTTTCAATTGTTATCAGTGAAGAATGCACCTTTACGTTGTGTCACGTATATAATTAAGGCATGGATGAAATATTTTAAACACTGTTAACAGAAAAACTAAGAAGCCTTTGTATAATTCAATAGTATACACTACGGTGTCAGCTGACATTCCTAATTTCAGCCAGAGAATGAAAAATAACATTATAGTGACCCTTTGTATTTTTTTTGGGATTGAGGAAGTAAAAAATTCAGTTGATTTTCTCAGTCCTGATCAGGATCCCGCTCAGGTCTATGAAAATAAGGTGAGAACAGAATTAAGCTCTGCTGTGATGCCTTTGCAGTGACTAGTCCATCCTCACTTACAATTAAGGTTACACAGGAATAATGCTATCACATATAGATTCTGCAGGGAGTGCCCTGTGTTAGTAGACTTGTATGCTAGCAAGGGGCTGATGTGCTGGAATGTGCTCTTGGCACTAAAAATGACATTTGAACTTGCCCAAAGGCTTGACATGGACTGGTAGAACCTGGTGCAAATTGGTGAAGCAAATTCCTGAGCTCAAAATTCCTTTCTCTAAATTGGGAAAGCAACTATGTATCTTCACAGCCATGGATAGGGAAAGAAATCATTGATTACGAGGATGGTAAAAAAGATGAATCAAGATTTTCAAAAATTACATGTTAAAATTTTTAAAACCTCCAACAATAATAACAATTTGTCAAAATTACGCTTTACAAATGTACACTTTCTAAGAATGCTTCTTTCTCAGTAAGCAAGAGTTTGCATAGTGTTTAAAAATATAGTCATACAGGTATTGACAAATGGTTACCCTTTCTGATGGGCTTTGTAGATCTTTAGTGAGTGAGTTCTGTGCAACTCATGCTCTTCAAATGTAAGTCTTGTTGAGGTAATGCAGCTTCTACTGGAGGAGGATATCTAGGACAGCAACTTCTGTATTTTCACGGTTTTGTGAAAGATGGTGGCACACCAGTAAAGGCACTGGGTTAGTAATCCAGAGGCTAAGGCTAATGCTTTGAGGAAATGGGTTCAATTCTCATCATAACAGATTTAAATTTCAATTAATAAATCCATAGCTGAAAAATAATTCCAGTATTGATAGCAATGACCACTACCCTGAGTTAATGTAAAAGGATAAAGGTAAAGTTGCCATAGTCTTTAGCTGATCATAGAGCTGGTTTCTTATTAGAGAAAGACAATTGGTGGTGGTTTAACTTTAAGCAAGGGTGGAGGTTGAGAAGGAGAGTTTTGATGGTAACCTCAGAATTGAACCCACACAGTTGGCATCATTCTGTAATGCAAACCAGCTGTCCAGCCACTGAGCTAACCACTTGAAGCTGTCAGTCAAACTGTGAACTTCCAGATCTACCACAGTGAGCATGACAGTGCTGCAGGACTGATTCCACAAGCTAACTATGTCATGTTAACCTTGTGCATTATGTCAACAAACAGCGAGTGAAATGACAAGGATGTTTTTCAACTTCATTCTTTTTTCTTTTTAAAATAAAAACTTAAGAGATTTTGAACTTAGGAACTCTGACAGTTCTTTTGAGTTCAAACATGTTTTACTGACATTTCATGTTTGCTTTTAACAATCACAAAGAGGTGCTCAACCTCTCCCCAGATGAGTATCTGGACCACTCCAAATGGGAGTTTTAGCTATTTTGCTCATGTGCCTAAAGTCCACGAGTTATAGACATGCACCTCAATAAAATGGCATCGATTTGAAGGCTTTTGCTCCGGAGCACTTTTACATTTGAAAACTACGATTTTTCCCTGTTTCACCTCCTATTAGTGAAATAGTGGATGCTGGGATCTGGGGTGGAATTTCTACGACTGAGGTTCTGCTGTCATTTTGGTTAAGGCACTTTTATCATTGTGGACATTTGAGCTGATAGTATAATGTGGAAAGGGTGCAGAAAGATTGGCTGAATTGAGGCAGTAATATGATTTAAAAAAACATGCTGCTTGAAGAAAGCATGGTGAAAGTGCTGTCAATATGAATTCATTATTTTCCTGAGTACTGTCGAGAACCGATTTAGTCTGTCAAGATTCCTATTACTTGAGACAGTGGGATAGATGCGCCTTGTTTCAATTTTCTATGATGTATGACATAGCTGGTCAGATGGTGCCTATTCTATCAGCATTTGAGGGATATGGTAGAGACAGAATTAAACATCATTCACTCACAGTACAGACGTACATTTAATCAGAGACAAGATATGACTGGGTTGGCTTGTTCTCAATATTTATATCTGAATGTTAATTCTGACATCCTAAGGGAAGTAATGAACATTTGTTTGGGGGTTTTGTTGCAAAGGAAAATAGGAATATGGCTTATGTTTGTTGACTATTCATGATTGAGGAGATTAATTAAAGCTTTTGCTTGTATGTAAAAAAAAAGATGTAGAGGTGAAACAGGATGAGTCTGCACCATTCATTTTACAGAGCATCAGAATTATAACATAGGACTTTGTTTAGATGGCTTACAGCCTTTTGAATCTCATGATTGCTTCCCTTATCACAGCAATGATTTTAAATCCCTTTATGTTTCTTCTAAAATGCAGTTGAACATTCAGAGGTGAAAGATTTGATTTATGTACTGGGATGATTTTATCAGGTTCAATTTTCAACTCCGTGGATGAAAACACTCTCTCTTCCACTGGACTCTCCAACAATAGTTAGCTGCACTGTGGAGAGAAAAGGATGCAGGCTAAGGGAATCACCTGGCAGTCGAACACACTGCAGACTTCACTGCAATGCAGGCCAGATGCGTAATTTCACTCCATAGAGTACAAGCTAACACATAGGGGTGAACTGATGAGCGAGCTGTGCTGATTATTAATTTCTGTAAGGAGACCATTAAGCTCTGAAAGAGCACAACACTGCATTGTGCTCTGAGGAGATTTTCTCAGCCAACTTCCACTCCAAGTCGTGCTTCAGTGAGCAGCATTTGAAGAGTCAGTCAAGTTTCCGTTGGCTGTTTGATCAGGCATGCATTCAGAGCCAAGACTAATTTTATCCCAAGTCATAGAATCACAGAATTATAATGGTGTAGAAGGACGTTATTCAGCCCATTTTGTTTGCACTAGCTCTCCAAATAAGCATTAGATATAAAGAAAATAGGAGCAAGAGTAGGCCATTTGGCCCTTCAAGCCTACAATACCATTCAATATGATCATGGCCAATCATCCAACTCAGCATCCTGTTTTCTCCCATATCCATTGATCCCTTCAGCCCTCAGAGCTATTAGATTAGATTACTTACAGTGTGGAAACAGGCCCTTCGGCCCAACAAGTCCACACTGACCCGCCGAAGCGCAACCCACTCATACCCCTATCCCTACATTTACCCCTTACCTAACACTACGGGCAATTTAGCATAGCCAATTCACCTGACCCGCACATCTTTGGACTGTGGGAGGAAACCGGAGCACCCGGAGGAAACCCATGCAGACACTGGGAGAACGTGCAAACTCCACACAGTCAGTCGCCTGAGGCGGGAATTGATCCCGGGTCTCTGCAGCTGTGAGGCAGCAGTGCTAACCACTGTGCCACTGTGCCACCATGCCACCCACAATCCAATTCCTGCTTAAAATAACATCATGTCAACCTCCTGTAATTTTCAAAAAAAACCTGTACATTAGATTTATTCAAATAATTACCGAATGCCCTCTTGAATGCTTTCACCACACTCCCAGGCAGTGCATTCCAGACTGTAACTTCTTGCTGTGTGAAAAATGTTTTTTACTCATTGTATTTGAATCTTTTGTGAATTACTTCAAATCTGTCTCCTTTTTGTTCTCAATCCTTTTACATGTTGGACTAATTTCCTCCTGCCTATTCTTTCCAGAGCCCTCATCATTTTGAAAATTCTTATTGTATCTCTTCTTGACCATCTCTCCTCGAAGGAAAACAGTGTTAAGATCTCCAATCTATCTTCGTAACTGAAATTTCACACCATTCTCATTCTCTTCTGCACTCCCTTCAAAGTGTTGACATCCTTCTTGAAGTGTACCTCTCAAAACTGTAGTTACTTTCAGCTGAAGTCTAACTGATGTTAAACAGTTTCAGCAGAACCTCCTTGCTTTTGTACTATATGACTGCCTTAATAAAGCTTAAGCTACTGTATAAAAGCAAAGAATGACAGATGCAAAATTTCAAAATATAAACAATGTGCTGAAGAAACTCAGCAGACAGTAGCCCATGTCATCACACAGGCTCCTACTATGTACAAACAATTGTCAGCAGCTAATAGTCTCCATTAGCAGTTATTCATTCTCTTAGGCTTGTCTTTATCCACTTTTTTGTCTGTCCAACTGTTTTTCTCACTCTTTGGGTTCTATCTCCACCTATCATTTATTGATTTCTCTCCACAGATGCTGCCAAACCTACAGAGATTTTCCAGCAATTTCTGTTTGTTTCAAATTTCCAACATCTGCAGTTCTTTCGGTTTTTGTTTTCAGCAGAAAATAGGTCAATTCTGCTGTTAATAAAATCATACAAACAAGGCACTGCCGGGGGAGGGGGAGAGGCCTAGGTGAGAATAATTATCAAATGGATGACAGAGTTCATGATCTGATGACATCCCCAGTGTCTTATTAGCACGAGTTTACTCTCGGCAGAGTTGACTTATTTTCTGCTGTTTATAACATGTACTATTTGTATTTACTCCTGTGTCTCTTCCTTATGACCATCAACACTACCTTTGCCCTTTGACTGAAGGCACCTTTACTATTTCTTCCACTCCCTCTTCCCCTTTTTCTAATGCTTAAAACCTACAATTTTTCCAACCTCTTCCAATTCTGAAGAAGTCATATTTGACTGGATTGTTAACTCTGTTTCATTCTGTGAGACCTGCTGAGTTTCTCTGGCACTTCCTGTTTCTAGGATACTGTATGCTTTATTAACTACTCTCTTTACCTGTTACGCCACTTCGAATGACAAATGCACTTAGACACCCAGGTATCTCTTTGCTCCTGCACACCCTGTAGAGGAAGACTCTTTATTTCATACTGTCCCTGAATATTCTTTCTACCAACATGTATCACCTCACACTTCTTATCGATTTGAATTTATCTGCCGAATTTCTGACCACTTCACCAAATTGTCAATTCGTTTGCAAGTTGTACACTGTCCTCCTCACAGTTTGGAATGCTTCTGAGAATTCCCTACACCAAGATCCAGATTATTAATATGCGTGTAGATAGAAAAGATAAAGATCCCAATAACAAGTCCTGGGGAATTCCATCATGAATCATTCTCCAGCCTGAAAATTATCCAGTAACCACCACTCTGTTTCCGATCACTCAGCCAGTTTTGTTACTGTTCCCTTTATTCCATGAACACTAACTCTGCTCAATAAGCTGTGGCACTGGATTAGGTCCATGTCCATGATGTTCCATGTCAACAACATTGCCCTGATCAATCCTCCCTACTACCTCAACAAAAACTCCAGTAAGTTAGTTATCCATGATTTTCTCATGTTGCCTTTCCTTAATTAAGACCATATTTGCCCACATGCTCATTAATTGGTTCCAAATAATTGTTTTTCCACCACTCAAGTTACGCTGACAGGTCTTTTAATTACTGGGCTTAACCTTACACACTTGTTTTGAACAGGGGCATAATTCTGCAATCCTGTGGCACCACCATCAATCCAAACATTCTGAAAAATGATAGCCAGTGCCTCCATGATGCTTTTGTCAACATCAGCATGCAAGTCATCTCCTTTCGCAGAGACATGGGATGAGGTGATGAGCAGTGGACAATATGGCTGAGTACACTGAGTGTGCTAGCTCTAGTGCCCTCACAGTAAACCAGATGTGGCCAGCTGCTAACTCATATCTCAGTCTGGTTCAGTGGTAGAACGCTTGCTTTGAGTTCAAGACCACAAAGTATTTCATCAGTGCACTGAAATTTTAGTCTGCCTTTCCCAAGTTAAACTAAAGCCTAATTTAGTTGGATATGAAAGATCTGTGAATAGAAAAGACATGTAATGATATTGTAATATATTGGAATACTTGAATCACTGATGTGCCAATTCTGTGAATCCAGAATCTGGGAATTTTTTTTTGTTTGTTCTGCAAGTGAGCCCAGTGATCATTAATGTTCCTGCCGTGTTTTTCTTTTCCTTTCAGGTCAACAAATTCCACCTTTGGATCCCTCTCAGCACAATAGCAATGGAGCTTTCAAAGTTGGAAGGCACAAGGTACAACCGAGCAGGCGCTGCTGCTGAGCAGACAGTTGTATCGGGCGAACAAACTCAAGCAGCGTTGAATCAAGATCGTTATAGCAAGCAGGGAAAAAAAGAAAACAAAAACCTTTTTCTTGTGTTATTGTTTGAATTATTTAGCAGTCTCCAGGTTATTGGTCAGTGGTTGGTCTGCTGATTCTTTCATTCTAGCACACTGATGTCCTGCTTTCAGGAAGTTACTTTAGAATTCCCAGAGAGACCTCCTGCACTATGAATGAAAATATTAAAATGCCAATTATCATTTTTGTTATTTTTTTTTCTCCATCCTTTTTCTGGTTTTTTTTTGCCCTTTATTTGTCCTCTTCTGAGTACAGTGACTGAAGTCCCATCCACGTTGTTATTCGCAGTCTTTATCACCTGCAGCTCGGAGCAAATAAAGTTTCTTCAATATGTTCCCAGTGTGTGTCTATAGCCCACTACTGAGCACTTTAACTGTAATGATAGTCCCAATTATAAATTAATAAATTGTCTGTTTATTTTGTCCTGGCTGATTTAAATGGGGAAAAAAAGCTCAACTAAATCTTATGAAATGGCGATGAAGCATTATAAAGGTTGAAAACTTTCCACTGTTCCTTACACCTGTGCATTTAATAGGTTTATGGCATGTGGTCATATAAAAGTTAAAACTGTTCCTTTGCCAAGTCCATGAGCTAGATGGGAAAAAGACTTGCCTTTGTGTGCCAATGGGCTATAAAGAGCAGGAAATCCCAGATTGATCTTTGGCTTGCATTGTTACCTGGTCTTGACAGGTATGACAGTTGACATCACCAAGTATTGAGTCAGGGTGAAAAGATTAGTTAAGAATCTCACTTTTGTTCGCTGGCCAGTGGCTCCTGGGGAAGGAATGTGGTGGTACGAACGGGTGGATGTGGGTTGAGGGAAGAGTGAGAGAAACCAATGGTTGCCAATGGTGAATAGCTTATCAGTACTCATTAGCTAGGTTTATTCATGAAAATGATGATTGGACAGCCCAATAAGGATCAATGACCTCAGGAAAAAAAAGCAAAAAGATCGAGGGGGTGCTGGCATCGTAGTAATGTCACTGGACTAAGTGAGAACATTGCGTTATGATCTGGGAACATAGATTCGAATCCTACCATGGCAGATGATGAAATTTGAATTTTAAAAAAAATCTGAGGTAAAAAGCCAGCTAATGGTGACCACGCCAATATTATAAAAACCCATTTTTTTAAGGGAAGAAAATCTGACCATCTTTACCTCGTCCAGCCTACATTTGGCTGCAGAACCACAGCAATGTGGTTGACTCTTAGCAGCCCACTGGAAAATTAGGGATGAGCAATAAATGGTGACCGAACCAGTGATGCCCACATCCCATGAATGAATAAAAAAATGCCCTTCTGTATATGGCAAAAACTACTAGAGCTTAGTTAAGAATATATAACTTCAGTATCTGAGGCAGAGGAGATGCAATAAACTAAGGCATGCTTCAGTCAATGTACTTAAACTTCTGCAAGTCTAGGTCCTTAATCAATGTATTGTTGTCTTCAGCCAACTTTTCATTGACACTCATCACCAAGTCCAAGAATTCATTGGTTACATGTAATGGACATGTGCAATTGGAAATGAATTGAAATTGCTTCATACTCAGTGCATTTTTAACAACCTGTACAGTTAAATACAAATAGCTTATAGACTTTTGGTCTTTTCACTGATCATGAACAATTTGTGTCTCAGAGATCATTCAGGTAAACTTTGCAATAACGAACTGGGTATGCATTCTGCATAGTTCACAGTCTTTATTTCATTTCCATGGTCCCAGCCGCTCATAATTTACTATGTGCTTTATAGGGGCAGAATTTACTGTAACTGCCGCAGGAACAATGCTTGTTAGGCTTTTTGCAAACTTCCCAGCTTAATTACCCCAAACCAGGGCATGACAAATTGGAGCAACTGAAAGGTTGAAACAGCATGAAACTTCTTACAGAGGATCTGGGATCTGTAGGAATAGGGCAAATAGTTGTGTTTCTGCTTAACGGATCATGTTGAAGAATTGTTAATGGACAACTCAGAATCTAATCAGGGAGTACAAGTTTGAGATTTGATGTTATTTCAGAAAGTAAATTGAAGGAAAGGAAAGAAAAATTGAATGAAGTGTCAGACAGGGAGAAGGATAGAAAGAAAATATGAAAAGAGTAATTTAGTTTTTGTTTTCATCTCCAACAACAACTAAAACCTGTGAAGGAATACAGTTTAAGTCTAAGGAGTTGATTCTCAGAGTTGTAAAAGCAGTTTGGCAGAATTTAAGATTGATCATGCCAATAAAAATGATAATCAGCCTGAAAAGAACAAGCCCGAATGTCGTGTAGTGAGTTTGATTTGTATCCCTGACTCAGGTCATGCCGTTCAATATATATGAATGTGAAGCCAGATGGTAATTTACCATGTCCGCATAGTTTATAGGTGAACAACTGAATCAATAACTTTTGGATTTTTGTTCTTCTTTATCTCTAAGTTCCTCCAACTCTTAAACTGTCTGAGATATCCATTCTCTATGCCTTATGACCTCTTGAGCTTTAAGCTGCAAAGGCATTCTATTTTGAAATCTCTCCTAGACCTCTCTGTCTCCACCCTTCTTTCTAAAACCTACCTTGATGACCATGCTTTTTGGATATCTGCCCTAATAGCTTCTGATCTGGTTCTGTATGAAATGTAGTTCAGTAACATTTCTATGAAGCATCTTTGATATTTTATTACACGAAATAAAAATTGTCAATCGTCCACCTGCACATGCCTAATGTTATGGTCAAATTAGACAGAAATGAGCTGAAAATGTGTTGCTGGTTAAAGCACAGCAGGTTAGGCAGCATCCAAAGAACAGGAAATTCGACGTTTCGGGCCAGAGCCCTTCATCAGGAATGACAGAAATGAGAATTGTTAACCTCACATTTCTTTTTACATCAAATCACCGTCCTATATTAATATAGCCCTTTAACTCTCAACGTTATCTCTAATATTGATCCATCCCCTTTGGTGAGGAGTTTTACAACAGCACCTACTGCTCTTGTTGAGACTCAGACAATGTGATGTATCCATTGTGTTATTTGAAGGGTGAGTGTATTTTTTCCATCCTCGATTAGAAAGGGCTTTTCATCAGTTGGCATTGGTTTAGATAATGCATTGTACAGCTCTGTCAGGCCATTCTCATCTTTGTTATGGTAACAAAATCCTTTAATTGAGTAATTCCAGGGGCTTTTATGGTTGACAATATTTCTCAAACAATTGCATTTTCTGAATGAAACAATATAGAGAATGTTTTATATCTAAGAGTCAAATAAAGTCAGTGATAGGGGTTCTCAGTGATTGGATTGTCCCTCAGTTTCTTTTTTCCTTTGTCTTGGAGAAAATATTCTTCTATTTCAAGCTCCTATGTTTCACTTTTAGCCTAATGGATTGCAATTTAATTCAGGTTCTTGTTGTAAAATTCATTGCTCACCATTCAATGCTCTCAGCATGTTTAATGCTCATAGATGAACATGAGAACTAGGGTCAGGATCAGGCAATCCTGGCTGCCTTTCAATATGACCTTGGCTGATCTCATTTCAGCCTCAACTGCACTTTCCTGCCCTGTCTCCATGATCTTTCAACACATGACTAATTAAAAATTGGTTCATCCCCTTCTTGAATTCTCTTCAGTGTCCCAGATAGGTACATGAACAGGAAAGGTTTACGGGGATATGGGCCAAATGCAGGGAAGTTAAGTTTGGGAAGCTAGTTCAGCATGGATGAGTTGGACTGAAGGGTCTGTTTCTGTGCTGTATGACTCCAGTAAATTCTAGGTTTGCAATCCTTTGAGAGAAGTAATTTCTCCTCATCTCTGTTTTAAATCTGCCGCCCTTAATGTCAAAACCATGACCTTTCATTCTGGAATGCTTACCAAGGGGAAATGCTCTGTCTAAATTCTCACCCTAAACCACACTGCCTGCTTGTCAGTCTGCCTCTTCCCTCAACAGACCCTTTAAAACCTGCTTTCTCCTGCTCAATAAATGTTGGCTTTTCTCGTGATCCTACAGCCCAAATAACCAAAATAACATGCACAAATATTTGTCCAAGTTGAAGAAGGTTTTTAGATTAGATTACTTACAGTGTGGAAACAGGCCCTTCGGCCCAACAAGTCCACACCGACCCGCCGAAGCGCAACCCACCAATACCCCTACATATACCCCTTACCTAACACTACGGGCAATTTAGCATGGCCAATTCACCTGACCCGCACATCTTTGGACTGTGGGAGGAAACCGGAGCACCCGGAGGAAACCCACGCAGACACGGGGAGAACGTGCAAACTCCACACAGTCAGTCGCCTGAGGCAGGAATCAAACCCAGGTCCCTGGCGCTGTGAGGCAGCAGTGCTAACCACTGTGCCACCGTGCCACCCCTCAAGCATCAGGGTTGCCTTGAGAAGTGCTTTGCACTACGAGGTGTCAGCATGGATGAGTTGACACCTCATAGTGCACAGGGATAGGTCACCAGGTATTTGCCTATTCATTTGTGGCCCTCCTCCTTTGATCGTACTAACTGTGCCTACAGCTGTTCCTGGGAGTGGCAGGTTCATTCCCCTGGAGCTGTGTGTGTACCTATCAGTATTTCTTTAAATATTTTCAACTGAAAACATGCAGAACAGTTGCAAGATGCCAATAGCACTGACATTTTCCACCTTTTAGGAGTTTAATTCCATTGTATGAACATGGATACAGTGACAGTCTTGAACTGAAAGTGTTTTATGAAATTACATGCTTCATACACAGATTTAGCTCTGAAGTATTTGCATAAAAATGTGCCAATAGTCAATTTAAATGAACGGTCACCTCTTTGCAACTGTAAAATCTGGTCAGAATGCACCCCAATTTAATTTGTTTTATTTGTTGCTTAATAACAAATTTGTTATGTGTTCATCACTGTCAGGGTCAGCATTTCTTAGCCATCCCTAATTGCCCTTGAGAAAATCAGCTGTTTTCTTAACTGTATAAAAAATGCTGGAAATCACAGCCCGTCAGGCAGCATCCGTGGAGAGAGAGCAACATTTCAAGTCTAGGATGCTCCCAAACCCACTATGACTTCCAGCATTTTTTGTTCAGTACAGATTCCTTCATCTTCAGTAATTTGCTCCTCAGCTCCTTTCCTGGTGCCTGTATACACAGTAAGGCAGGTTGGTTTTATTCCAGTGCAGATTCAAATGGACAAACCAGCCACATTAAAGGCTTTGTCATATTACGAATGAAGTTTATACCATGTCGTCCCCATTCTCATTTCTTTTTATCCGATGTGCTGTTCACCCTCCTGCACAGGATGTAAGTGAGTACCGTCTTTCGAGATTTCTGTGACAATGTTCTCTTGTGGGCCATAGGAAGAATACAAAGATAGGATAGGGTAACTCCGCATGTATTTTCACTCTTTGTGGAGTGGCTTGTGCTCAGCAACTTCTTGTAAAGACTGCCTTTTTGGGAACTGGCTGTGCAGGAAAACACTGACACAAACCTGAATTCCGTCACTCCAATGTGTAGCAAAAATAACAATTGCTTCAATACCTCTGTATTCCACAATCCTTTTGACACGAACATGCGAAAAATGTACCTGAATTGTGCAACGCGAATCATCCATGTCAACCAGCAATTTTCCTAATTATTGAACCATTTTGTTTCAGGATTATTAAACCACTGCTCTCAATGTCTTCTTTCATTGCTTCAGGTTAAAGGCTCTGTGATCACCGATCATACTGTCCATTACTGAATAATCACATGTTTTGACTCTTTGGTTTAAATTGTGTAAAAACATCCCACTGAGATTTTATTTTCAATTTAAGTCATTGTTACGGTAATGCTGCAAATTAATCACTTTTTTGTATGACAGTGTCAGCTAAAAGGGTAACTTGGCTGCAGTTCTAAATAAATCTATCCATGTGCCTTGATCAATATATAAGTTAAAGAATTTGTATAAATTGACACCAAACATAATCACATGGCTTTCCATGACCAGACTCTTTGGTACAAATTCGGCATTCTGTGGGTCAAGTGAAACTCCTTAAAAGCTGAGCACAATTAAAATATGTTTTTCTTAGATTGGGCTGGTCCCATGTAGTACATGTCAATTAAATGGGTACAATGTTTATATTATTCTCATCACTAATACTGTGTAGTAGTACTATTAACATAGCAGAGTTGCCTAAAGTTAAGTGTTTCAATGTACATTCAATAAACAACCTTTCATAACAATTAGCTGGTGAGCTTTGAGTGTTGTGTCAGATTATTAGTGTGTAAACAGAAGACTGAATCACTGCATAATATTCTACATTTCATAAAGGCCATTATTGTTATGATGCTTTTTATTTGCAAATTATTTTACTCACCACATAAACTGGACAGAGGTAAAAACAATGACTGCAGATGCTGGAAACCAGATTCTGGATTAGCGGTGCTGGAAGAGCACAGCAGTTCAGGCAGCATCAAAAGTGCAGCGAAATCTGGACAGCTTTTTAGATTCAGATGAGATCAGTTGAGGTGGCTAAATAGTCATACATCAGTCAATTTGTAAACATTTTGTAACACAGACTGTGGTGTGGGGGCTGCTGAAAGCAACTTTGCTGTCCCCTGTGACTTCCCCCAGCGACATGATCACATCCTGCCTTCGCGCCCCTCTGGACGGGGCTCTGTCATCATCTTGAGGCCTGCACTAACAGCCACTGTGGCGAGTAGCTGCTGGCCTCTGATTGGTCAGTAACTGGTGGGAGTCAGGGGACTCGGATCACAAAGTGGGCTCCTTGTTATGTTGGGTCTCCTCCAGATGATTAACAGGGTTTCTCTCTCAGTTCTCTAATTGCTGGCTGATGACTATTCAGCGACAATACCAACTGGCCAGAGCCTCCCCTGGAGTTCCTGACATCCACATTAAAAGAACTATCTTTAAGAAGATTAAATGGAGGTTTGTATATCAAAACATTTTCAAACCTTGGATGAAATTCGAACTTGCAGTTTATCATTTGAAAACATTTCTAGGCACAGAAATGTGTTTTTCTGTGGTATAAATCTTATTTTATTTTTAAGAATGGGAAAACTGAGTTAGAGAGTTTCAACTCAAGATTCAGTCAAATCGGCACCATCACAGACATCATCACAAATCAGCAATTCAACATAATTGATTCCAGTTTATAATTTTAAAACAATTCATTGTTCTAATTTCAGATACAGCGTCCAGTGAGCACTTGCCGGCACTAGCATCTCAACCTGTTCTCTAGAATTTAGAAAATTAAGGGCTGATCTGATCAAATTCTTCAAGGTATTGACAGAAAAAATACAGGGCAGATAAATATAAACTATTTCCACTGGTTAGGGATTCTGGAACTTGGGGACATAGTTTGAGGATTGGAGCCAGACCATCCAGGAGAGATGTTGGGAAGGACATGTACACACAAAGGGTAGTAGCTATTTGGAACTCTTCCACAAATGGTAATGGGTACTGGATCAGTTGTGAATTTTAAATCTGAGATAGATACATTTTTGTTCAGCAAAGGTATGAAGGAATATGGGCCAAAGGCAGGTATTTGGAGTTAGACCACAAGTCAGTCATGATCTCACCGAACAGGCTCGAGGGGCTGAATGGTCGATTACTATGTTCCTATGCATCAATTAATGTTGGCTGAAATTATTCATATCTCAGAGTCAAAATGTCTTGCTTGCCCCCAGTCTGAGGAGTTTTACCAGGATGTTGCCTGGTCTGAATGGAAGATGTTATGAGGAAAGGCTGAGAAACTTGGGTTTGTTCTCATTGGAGAGAAGGCGGCGAAGAGGGGAATTGATTGAGACATACAAGATGATCAGAGGATTAGATAGGGTAGATGGTGAATATCTTTTTCCTAGGATGATGACATCAGCTTGTACGATGGGGCATAACTACAAATTGAGGGGTGATAGATTTATGACAGACGTCAGAGGCAGGTTCTTTACTCAGAGAGTGGTAAGGGCGTGGAATGCCCTGCCTGCCAATTTAGTTAACTCAGCCACATTAGGGAGGTTTGAACAATCCTTGGGTAAGCACAGGGATCATGATGGGATAGTGTAGGAGGATGGGCTTAGATTAGTTCACAGGTCGGCACAACACAGAGGGCTGAAGAGCCTGTTCTGCGCTGTATTGTTATATGAACTCCATTTTCCACCTCAGCCCCATTCTGTAATTTATCCAAGTTCTCCTGCAACCTGCAACATTCTTCCACACTGTCTACTACTCCACCAACTTTCGTGTCATCTGCAAACTTACTAACCCATCCACCCATGCCTGCGTCTAAGTCATTTATAAAAATGACAAACAGCAATGGTCCCAAAACAGATCCTTGTGGCACACCACTAGTAACCCGACTCCAAGCCACTCAGATTAGGAGGCATTTGGGGATCGGTAGCAAATACTGATTCAGCAAGAGATACCCAAATCCAAGGAATGAAGGTTTAAGTTGAAAATGGCAAATAGCAGTTAGAAGCACCTTTCTTCCAATAAAAACAACTACGTATAGGAGCTGCAAGAGGGTGAAATACATGCCAAGCACACAGATTGCCATACTCCTTTGGGTCTAGGTAGTCAGCAACATGGATCATGTGCTGCCATACATTAAAATCATGTAAATGAGAAAGCAACAAAAAGATCACATGCTGCCTAACTCAATGAGACTAGATGTGAGCAGACTGCAAATTGTGAGTCTCTGTCCTGATGTTAGAGATTTTTTAGTCCTTTTTATTTAATTGGCTTAGAATTTCAATAAATCAATGATCCATGACTAGATTTCATAATTTTACCAAGCAATTCATGTTCATCAGATGTAATTTACTTTAAAGTGCATTGACTAATACTTTCCTATTTGTAATGAATGAGCTAATTTAATTTAACTAGATTTGCAACGGTTCTAAAATAACACAACCTGTATCCCAACAAAGAAAATTAAACCCTCAGGCAAAGAGTACATTCTATGCAAACTAAGTATTCAATACCACTTTCCATATCAATTTGGTACTTTTCTGAAAACTATTCTGTTCATTTAATATGTTTGCTGTGAAATTATCAACAGCTCTTTACCGTGGCACTAATATATTCAGAGTGACATTGGAACTACCAAAATGCACTTTCTTTAAGGTGGAGACAACTCACACACCAAAGAATTTAATTATATAATCTGAACAAAGTCCAAACAACAAAATCAAAAAGATCAACTGCAATGTTAGTGTTCTTCTTACCTGCCTTAAACATCTTTGTCATCATCATCATAAGAAGAGTAGGCCATTTGGCTTCCCAAGTATATTCCACCACTCAATACCATCACAGCTGATCTGATTGTGGCCGGATCGCCAAGTTCCTATCAATCCCCCTGTGCCCCCAATAATCTCCTCAGCTCTACCTTAAGTGGAACTTAACCCTTATTTTGAAACTGAACCTTGTAGTTCCAGCTCCCTCTGTGAGGTGAAACATCCTCTCAGCATCTACCTTCTTAAGTGCTATCAGAATCTTACAAGTTACAAAAAGAAATGAACTCATTTTTCTCAAACTCCAATGGGTTAAGTTCCACCTGCTCAGCCTGTCCTTATGCAGCAAATCTCTCATCCCAGGAATCAGCTTTGTGAATCTACTCTGACTTGCTTCCAAATCAATCCCTAACTGCATTGTGGGATATGGGTTACAGCAGTTCAAGAAAGCAGCTCACCACTTTCTCAAGAGCAAGTAACGAGTGGCAATTTTTCGTTTCAAAAATATAATTTGCTCATAAAAATATCTTTTTATAGTCACTAAAGCAGTCTGGTTCTGTACAGAAGCATATAGAGAAACAAACAAATATTGGAGTTCCACTCTAACCAGAAAACAAATGAAAGGCATTTCTTACTTTTACAAGATTATACTTACAAATATTTGAGGCATCGAAAGAGTTCAATAAGTGAACAGATCCCTAATTAACTTCAGCAGAAAGACCTTAGATAGTGGTCTTTCCCCACTGCATCTTGGCGACAGCTTCCCCAGGCTTTACTGCATCCCTCAGCAGATCGACCTGGACATTGGAATGTGCCAGTCTGCAACACTCAGATAAGATCAACTCCTTGCTCTGGAAGACCAACTAGTTTCGGGAAAGAGAGTCTTTCATTGAGTTGATGGTCCCCCAGGCACAGTCAATGTTTGTTGTGGTTGTCATCCTGGGAGGTAGAGCACAGAGTTCTGCGTCACTGAGCTGTTCGGGATAAATCTCAACAAAAACCCTGAATGTCTCTCCTCAGATTTCCTTTGCAAAGGCAGAATCTTCTCTATCCCCAGTAGCCACGTCGAGACCAGTGTATGGTGGCACACTGAGTCCTTTTCCAAATGAAGGATCTCATAGATAGTGCCCTTCTCACCGTCAGCCAAGCTATATCTTGTTGCTTGTTGGAAAATTTTGGTGATGAGGCCTTCTGCCAAATAACTTTAACAACCCAACAGGATCCACCTTCCTTTTCCTGCAGGGTCTCAAGGGTGCTACGTGCTGAACTGCTTCCTTGTATTCATAAGACCATAAGAAATAGAAGCAGGAGTAGGCCATCTGGCCTGTACAGCCTGCTCTGCCATTCAATAAGATCATGATTGATCTTTTTGTGGACTCAACTTCTATTACTCGCCTGCTCACTATAACCCTTAGATGCTTTTGAACTGTCTATCTTTGAACAAATTTCAAAAATCATTCTATCTTTGCCCTAAAAACATCCAATGAGGTAGCTTCAAATGCCTCACTGGGCAAGGAATTCCACAGATTCATAACTCTTTGTGTGAAGATGTTCTTCCTCAACTCAGTCTTAAATCTGCTCCCCCTTATATTGAGGCTATGATCTCTAGTTCGAGGAAGTAACTTCCCTGCTTCTACCTAATCTATTCCAGTTATAACCTTATATGTTTCTATAAGATCCCCCCTCATTCTTCAAAATTCCAATGAATGTAGTCCCAGTCAACTCAATCTCTCCTCAAAAGCAAAGATTCTCAATTATGGAATCAACCTTGTGAACCTCCACAGCACCCCTCCCACCCCCCAGTGCCAGTACGTCCTTTCTCAAGTAGGGAGACAAAGGTCTCACCAGAACCCTACACAGCTGCAGCTCTAATCCTTGAACAACGAAGGACAATATTCCACTTGCCTTCTTAATTACCTGCTGCACCTGCAAACCAACTTTTTGTGATTCATATACAAGAACACTGTGCAGGTCCCTCTGCACAGCAGCACATTGCAATTTTCATCATTTAAGTAATAGTCCATTTGCTGTTTTTGTTATCAAAATGGATGTCATACTTACCAACATTGTACTCCATTTGCCAAACCCAGCCCACTCACTTAACCTATCTATATCCCTGTGCAGACTTTCAATGTCTTCTGCATACTTCACTCTACCATTCATCTTAGTGTCATCTGTGGACTTTGACACACTATACTTGGTCCTCCAACTCCAAATCATCTCTGTAAATTGTAACATAAATTGGTAAAAGTTGTTTCTCTTTATAAATTTCTCCATAAAGGACAGGTGATACAGATTGGTCCAACCTGTCCAGCCAGTGACACCAAAATCCCATGTTTGAGTTAAAAAAAGCTTCCTCATGTTAGGTGACTAAAATAATACACAGGACACTAAGTGTAGTCTCACCAATGACCTGTACAGTTGTAGCTAGATGTCCCTATTTTCATACTCCATCCCACTTGCAATAAAGGCCAATATTCCATGTGCCTTGCTAATCACTTGCTGAACCTACATGCTGATGTTTTAAGATCCATGCACAAGATCATCCAAATTTCTTTCTATCACAGCATTCTGCAATTTCTCACCAACCAAGTCAAAGGCTAGGTCGCAAGGTATATTCAAGGCTGTGATAGACATTTTTACGCAATGAGGAAATCAAGTGTGTCGGGGAAAAGGCAGATGAGTTGATTGTCAAATCAGTCATGATCTCACTGAATGAGGTAGAATTTGTGATGGGCTGAATAGCCTACTTCTGCTCCTGCATGTTACCTCACACAGAGAAGTATGTCAAGAAACTGTGGGAATTCACATTTCAGAATTTCTCCACACGTTGAGGAATTTTTAAACTCCACAACTTGTCCAAAACAACTGTAATCTGTTCCTGCCTGGAGTCTCAGCCTGGGATTTTTAAATTATGTGAGACTAAATCTCAGCCTGGCTGTCTGGGAAATTAAATTTAATCAATCAATTAACATCCGTGGTGTAACCAGAAAATGACAATGATGTCAAAATCCACTGAGTTCACTAATGTCTTTCAGAAAGAAAACTTCCTCCTCGACTCTAGAGCAGTCCACATGTGGCTCCTGTACCAGACAATATTCTGAAACTGAAGGCCCTGGACCAACTAGAGATAAACAATCACACTGCGTTTCCAGTGTTACCAACATCCCAAGAACAAATTGCAAAAACAAAATGATGGTGTGATCATACTTTCTCTTTGTGTTGCTATAAAATCAGAAAACACAAACTAATTAGCATCACTCTTGTGAAGATAATTGAGTTCTCCTGCTTCTGTACTCAGAGCTCATGACAAATTTTAGTCAATAAGTTGAATGGAAAATCAGTGCCTCCAGCTTTCTGACAACTAATCTTTCCTGATGGGGTTAGTGGATTACCTTAGAAGTCATACTGTGGCATAATAATATAAATATGCTTCCTGTATTCATGGAGATCCTATGGTATTTTTGCACTATTAGAACACCATAAACCTACACTACAACACCAAGGCCAAATAATTTTTGAGAAAGCAAATAGCATTTTCTTGCATTTCATTTTTAAAAGAAAATCAAACCTGCATTTTGCACAGAGCAGCTGTTGGAGGATATAGAATATTTGCAGTCTTCACAACATAGTTTAAATGCTCTCCAAACATATATTCACATTTTCCCATGATTCATCTATTTGACTAAAATCAAGTGTAGTACCTGTACTTATCAGCTTAACATTTGGAGCTCTTGAGGCACAGTGGGGGAGCACCACATGCCTCCCATAACTCCCTCCACCACGCCCTCCCACCCCCCCCAAACACCATTTGGGCCAGAAAGCTTTGGTTCAAGTCTCACTTATGCTGAAGATGTGTTTATATTATAGAATATCATAGAATCCCTACAGTGTGGAAACAGGCCATTTGGCCCAACAGGTACACACCGACCCTCCGAAGAGCAACCCACCCAAATCCATTCCCCTATCCTACCCTATGACTCTACATTTCCCCTGAGTACCCTGAGTGCATGGGTAATTTAGCATAGCCAATTCATCTAACATGCATGGTGGAAGGAAGTCGGTGGGAGGAAGCCGGAGCAGCCGGAGGTGTTATAACACATTTCACAAAACTAGATTTTGTGAGACAATAAACTCCCCCCTTGTCTTCTCTTTCCAATATTTTGGTCCACCAGTTTGAATGTTAAATATCTGCAAAATGTCCTGAGGACAAGTTTAATGATGATCTAGGAGAGATTAAAAACAGATCTTGATAAATATTTGAGGAATTTTTAAAACTTCCTCAACAGGGAAGTTGGCACACCTTGACATTTACTAAAATCTTAATTCTAGCCATTAAACATGTCTCAAGTCAAGATCAATTACAAATGGCTAAAGTTATTCTAGGATTCATGTTTGCCAGAATCCAATTAAAAACTCTATTAATTAAATGAGCAACAGATCTTTTTAAGCAGTAAATTAAAGGTCCAATAACATCTGTGAAGCAGCTTTTGTTTCTCATTTCCATTACGCAGTTTCCATTATAGATGAGGTGTTTAGAAGTACATTCTTAAATCAGTCAGTATATCAGTGCGTAACTGTCACCTCAGTGTGAATGTGAAGGCTAAGCCTATGGAAATTCCAGGTTCAGTGCTTGGACTGTAATTAAGTTTTCTGATTTGAGCTAGGTCAGCCTAAGTAGGATTGCTACAAGTTTCAGTGTGCCTAGCCCTGTGACCTCGGGTCAGAGAGTCATACAACACTGAAACAGACCCTTTGGCCCAACGTCCATGCCAACCAGGTTTCCGAAACTGAACTGGTCCCATTTGCCTGAATTTAGCCCATATCCCTCTAAACCTTTCCTATCTATGTATCTGTCTTTCAAATGTTGTAATTGTACTTCCCTCTATTACTTCCGTATATGCTTGTTCCTTATAGGCACCACCCTCTGCATGAAACAATTGCCTGTCAGGTCTTTTTTAAATCGTTCCCTTCTGATCTTAAATCTATGCCCTCTAATTTTGGACACCCCCATCCTGGGGAAAAGATCTTGGCTGTTCACTTTATCCATGCCCCTCATGATTTTATGAACCTCTATATGGTCACCCCCCAGCCTCCTACGCTACTGTGAAAGAAAGTCCCAACCTATCCAGCCTCTCCCAATAACTCAAATCCTCCAGTCTTGGTAACATCTTTGGAAATCTTTTTTGAAACCTTTCTGGATGCATAACATCCTTCCTATAGCAGGGCAACCAGAATTGCACACAGTAGTCCAAACATGGCCTTACCAATGTCTTGGTACAGCTGTAATGTGATGACTCAACTCCTGTACTCAATGCTCTGACTGATGTGTGACCTGTGTTTGAAAAAAATGATATGTAAGGACTGTGTGGGATTGATCATATTATGCTTGGTCTGGCCACATTCTCTTGTTAGTTAAAATGTCCACTGACAGTGATAGTTTTATTCAGGCAAGAGAACTATTTGCATTGAGGGGGCCATGCGGCTGCAGTTAGCTTCATAATTGATTATCAGATTCGCTATCCTCAAGAATAGAGAGAAAGGAAGAGACTTTCTAAAATCCCAACCAATCTCAAAAGAAAGAATTCAAACATAACAGTAATATGTTAGGAAGTTAAATGAATCATGTCAAGCATCTTTGGTGCTTTTGGAGCTATGCTCATCCAACTAAGTGGAGAGTATTCCATCAGAATCTTATGGAATGCTCCCCATTTGCATGGATGAGTGAAGTTCCAACAATATGCAAGATGCACCATCCAAGTTAAAACAGTCATTTGACTGACAACGCATCTACAAACATTCACTTTCTCTTCTACCGATACACAGTATCAGCAGTATGTACCATGGACAAGACGCACTGCAGAAATTTATGTTTTCACCATCCTGACTTGGAAATATATCGCCATTCCTTCAGTATCACGGGGTCATAATCTTGACAGTCCCTCCAAAGAGGATGCGGGTATATCTATTTACTGCAGTGGTTGAAGAAGGCAGCTTACCACCACCTTAACAGCAACTGGGATTGGGCATTGAATACTGGCACAGGTAGTAATCCTATGGCCACATCCTGTAGTGAAATTTAAAACAAAAGAATCTGTATTAAATCATTACTGATTGCATTCTGGATGAAAATAAAATCTGTAATGTACAGAAATGCATACATTTTACACTACACAACTGGGGAAGAAAATATAGTTTGTGAAAGTCATAAGAGTTACTTACAACATGTAAGGGACCATTCAGCTCATGCAGTCCAGCTCTCCAGTCAGTCTCACGCACTTGCTCTATCCCTGTAACCTTACAGGTTTACTTCAGACAATATCCATCCCTTTTAAGCAGTGAGTTCTAGGCCATTAGCAGTTATTAATGAAAAAGATTCTTCCTCACATGTTCAGTGATAATTGCAACCAAAAACCTTAATCTTCATTTTTTTGTTTAACCAAATTATTGAAGCTCTATAAAGAAATTACATGTTGACAATAAAGGAGAACTGATTAATATATTGTAATTAGAAATCCAGATGGAATTTGATAAAGTGCCACATCAAAGTTTATTGTGGAAAACAAAGGCTCATGGTATAGGCAGTAACATATTTGCATGAACAGTACACTGGCTGTCTAACAGAGAATTGGAAATTAAGAGGCATAAAATTGAAACATAAGACCCTGAGTGTACTTGTTAGGGTGGTTGTGGAAAGGATGTTCCTTCTTGTGGGAGAATTAGAAATAGGGGTCACTTTTTAAAATGTGGAGTATCACTCATTTAAGACGGAGTTGAGGTAATTCTGTTTCCTCATGAAAAGTTACGAGTGTTTGGAATTTTTTTTTGAACAGATCCTGGAAGCAGAGTCCTTGAATATTTTAAGGTAGAGGTGGATAGATTCTAAGGAGGCAGATGCTTGAGATCAGAGTTGAGAATGTTTTGCTGGAAAAGCACAGCAGGTCAGGCAGCACCGGAGGTGCAGGAAAATTGACATTTCGGCTGGAGCCTTCATCAGGAATCAATGTGAATAGATTCCTGGCAAATTAGTGGGTGAAAGGTAAATGGGTGTCAGTAGGAAGGTGGAGGCAAGTTTACAATAAGATCAGCCATGATCTTGCTAAGTGACATAGCAGGATGAAAAGCCCAAATAGCCAACTCCGGCTCCTAACTTGAATGTTGCACCAAAGTTTTGTACAGTTAAATCTCTGTTCAGTCTCCTTCCCTCCAAAGGCAAAAGTCTGGATTATTCAATCAAAATGTATGCCTAAAATCCCTATTGCTAGAATCATTCTGGTAATTTTCTGCATCCTCTCAAAGACCCTTGTATTCCTAGGTAGGTTAAAAGGTTCCTAAAATAACTAATGAAATAATTTAAAATTATACACAGATTTAATATCCAGAAAGATACCACACGGAGACTGGTCAAACAGTGCCTTTACATGTTTCATTCAGTATATGCTTTAATAAAGAAAATTTCTCAATGTAACTATACAGTTAAAAGCAATGCAACTAGGCATTTTGATTAATCTGCACGTGATTTACAAAGGAAATTGCTGCATTCATGACAATTGCATTAAAATTGTTTCTTGCTGAATGGATAAAGTTCTGGTTAGGTGTCAGTGATTATGTTCTGCGGTAATGTTTCCTTTATACTTGTTTTTTCAGATATTACATAAATGGTATTGCTTGTTAAATAATGTTTGTTGACTATATCAAATTGTGCGCTCAAATGGCAGATAGGCAATATATAATGAGAGCGAAAGCATTAAATGGATGGAGCAAAGCAGAGCTACTTATTTAATGGCCCACAATACAATCCTTATTGGGAGCTATTCAAACTCTACAATATCTCACACTTCTTGTACTCAATTCTGCAACAGACCTAATCCTGTTCTTGGACTCTTCACAATTCATTGAATTTCTGAAAGATAAATGAACAAAACCAAAATTTTCAATAAGGCTGTTAGAGGTTTCTCTGACCTATTGAACAAAACCTCATTATCTGCTAATGCCAAGGTACATTATTCAATCTTGTTTGCTATTTAGGACTGGCACCTGTGCACAATGCAATCTTCATCAATGAGACACCAAAGGACATTGTTTCAATGCTTTGGGATGGTGAGAGATGTACATTTTCTTCTTTGTGGAAGACTTTTGATGAAAGTACAATTATTGGATTGCATACATAGGATTACAAATGCAGAACGTACCACACAGCAACAGGCTATTCAGCTTCATTTTAATAGTTAAACCTCACTTGAGCCTACTTCTACCTTTTACTATCGAAATATACCACCACTAAAAGTTTATTTGCTTTGCTGTCATTTGCTTGCCTAGTTTCCCCTTAAATGTATCTATATGCTTCAATTCCTATAGTAGTTGCTGTGTACAGTCATGGTTCTGAAGGTGTTAATGATTATGTTGTGTTGGCTACATCCATCCAACTGATTTCATACACAATCTGTAGGTGGTGACAAACAGTGCCTCTCTGGTTTTTGGAAGGATATCTAAGAGTCTCCTATGTATTGGTAGCTGTTAGGAAGCCAGTTCCAGGATTTTGACCCAGCGACAGTGAAGAACAGTGATGTAGTTTCAAGTCAGGATGGTATATTAATTATTATTGTTATTAAGGGGAACTTGCAGGTGATGGTGTTCCCATGTGTCTATGGGTTTGGAAGGTGCAGTTGCAGCTGTCTTGCTGAGCTATTACAGTATATCTTGTAGAGGGTACACAATGCTGCCATTGTATTTTGGTGGTGAAGGAAGTCAATATTGAAGGTTGGGGATGGGGTGCCAATGAAGCAGGCTGTTTTGTCTTGGATCTGCTGAGTTGCTGAGTGTTTTTGGAGGTGCACTTATCCAGAAAAATAAGGAATATTCATGCTCCTGGCTGGTGTCTTGTAGCTATGGGACAGACATTAGGGAGTCAGGAGGTGAGTCATATGTCATAAAAATGCCCAGTCTCTGACCAGCTCATTTAGCCACAGCATTGACATGTCTGGTTCCATTTCTGTTTCTGGTCGATGATAAATCCTTTTGGCATTCAGAGATGTTAATACCATTTAATGTCAAGGGTTGATAGTTGGATTATCTCTTTTTGGAAATGGTCATTGCCTGGCACTTGTGTGATAGAAACATTACTTGCCACTTATGAACAAACGCCTGGATGCTCTGTTTACATTCTGGCTACTTGTCTTTCTTGTAGATCTTTCCTCTTTCATCTTACGAGTTAAAAAGCTTTGCCAATTGTATACCTCCCTTTCTCGCCAGGTCATGAGTCCTAAACCAGTTCAGGGGGATCATCCCATCATTTTATTTCCTTTTGTATTTCAGAACTGATGCCAGTGTCCCATGAAAAGGAAGCTCTCTTTCCTACTACAGCTTCCTTGCCACCTGTTAATTCTTGAGAATTGTCTGCTCCTACGCCAATTTGACATGATTTAAGAAATAATCCTGTGGTTATCACCCCGAGTTCCTGCCACTTAATTGAGAGCCTCACAGTTGATTCTTTTTCAGCAGGAACTCCTCTCAAAACTATTCACAGAAAGACTTGGATCCAGGCCTAACCTCCACAAGTTAGGTCCTGCTGCCTCTGGTTATGAGCTGTCTTGTGCTCCAAGAGAGAGGGAACTGTGTCTGTGAGCGTGGTGTAATGTATTTGCCTGATGTAGCAGTTATAGCTGAGTAGCTGGCTGTGCATGCAGGCTGTGTGACTTAGGAGTGAAGCAAGTGTCTTTTGAATGCTCAGTAAGAGCTCTGGTCAATAGAGGTGTTGATTGGTGAGTGATCAGGGTACAATGCATTGAGTACTCTCTGAACAATTACATGATCAGCATTGCATATATTGATAGAGTGTGCTTTAGGACATCCTTTGGGCATGATAAGGGGATATGTAAGTGCATGTTTATTTTTGAAGTGATGTAATTTTCCTTTGAACCACTGGAAAAGGCAAACTACAGATTTGAAATTACCAAGACTGAAACACATCAAAGCAACTGATGATATTTTTTCAACCAAAAAGTTAACATCACTTCATAGATCTATGTCAACATCTGCAAAATACCCTGCATCCTGATCTTAAAGAGATCTTATGAAGGGAAATTGCAGAAAATTTAAGGAAATGTTTAATGATGTATAAAATATGGAGCTGTCAACATCAGGGGATATTAGAAACAAAGTGATATTGGCTGCAAATCCGCATAAATATCTTGGGAGATTAAGACGGATAAAAATATGATGGTTTTGAAATTCTCCTCAGAATGGATGTTAGGCAAATCACTTTATAATCTCTACATTCATGCATCATTTCTATTTTCCTTTTAAATAACAATTTCTTAACAGCAATCTAAAGTCTTATTTTAGTACAGATTGAAAAATGTCTTTATTTCTCAAAATGCCTCAATGTTACTTTTTAAAAATCTCTCCATGGCCTTGCACCTCCCCATCTCTGTATTCTCTTCCAGCCCAGCAATCTTCTAAGAGTTCAGGGTTCTTATGATTCTGGTGTTTATACTTCCATTTCATTTGCCACACTATTGGTTACTGTTCTATCAGCTGGCTTTAGAAAAATCTCCCCGAATCTCCCTACTTCTTGACATGTCTCTCCTCCCTTATAACACTCCTCAAATCCAACTGTTTTCAAGCTTTTGGTTAACTCTCTCCCTTCTTGCTCCTTGTGCTGATGTTTTATCTCATTACATTTTCTGTGGAACAATCTGGGATATTTTAATCATGTTAAAGTCACTATATGAATGCAAATTATTGTTATTCGAGTCAATTCGTAAAATCTGACAACGGCATAAAGTTGAAAAAGGACTAAACAAAAACAGACGAGGTTTGCAAATAATTAGCAGGTTATGTAGCATCTCAGGTAAGGCACGGTGGCACAGTGATTAGCATTGCTGCCTCACAGCGCCAGAGACCTGGGTTCAATTCTTGCCTCATGCAACTGTCTGTGTGGAGTTTGCACATTCTCCCCGTGTCTGCGTGGGTTTCCTCCGGGTGCTCCGGTTCCCTCCCACAGTCCAAAAATGTGTAGGTTAGGTGAATTGGCCGTGCTAAATTGTCCTAGTGTTAGATGAAGGGGTAAATGTAGTGGAATGGGTCTGGGTGGGTAGCTCTTCGGAGGGTCGGTGTGGACTTGTTGGGCTGAAGGGCCTGTTTCCACACTGTAAGCAATGTAATCTAATCAGATCATAAGATGGAGGAGCAGAAGTAGGCTCTTCAGCCCATCGAGTTTGTCCTGCAACTTAATGAGACCAAGGCTGATCAGATGTTCTGCCACTCATTCTCTTACCTTTACTCATTCACTGTAACCCTTGGCTCCCTCAATGATTAAAATACCTGTCTATCTCAGTCTTTAATATACTTAATAACTTAATCTTGACAGCCCTCTTTTGTAAAGAATTCCATGGATCCACTACCTTCTGAGAAAAGAAATTTCTCCTCATCCCCTTCTTAAAAGGGTGACTTCTCTTTACGAGATAATACATTCTGATCCTAAACACTACCAAAAGGAAAAGCCTTTCCTCATGCAGGTTCATTAAATCCCCAAGAATCGTGTATGTTTCAATAAGGTCTCCTCTCATTCTTCTAAATTCAAGTGAATGAGTTCAGACCCAACCTACTCAACCGCTCTCCATCATACAGTTCCTCTATACCTGATATCAGCCAAGTGAACCTTAGCAACAAGTGGCGATAGACTGGACCCCATAACTGGAGAACTGAATCACAACCTTACTCAAAAAACTTCAGACATCTGGAGAAATAAATAAGACTGACCTCCAAAAAAAGGAATCAAATTGATCCAACGCACCACGCTTCTATGGATTACCCAAAATTCACAAACCAGGAGCCCCCCTCAGACCCATAGTCTCGCTACCTGGAACACCAACTTACAGACTGGCCAAGGAGCTACATCAAAGACTAAAACACCGAGTAAAAGACTCACACCACCCCATCCACTCCACCTAAGAATTTCTGAAGACCATCAAAGACAGCAAGATAGAAGAGGATGGAATAATGGACGTAACAGCCCTGTACATATCCATCAACATCAACCTGGCCAAGGAAACACTGACTACACTATTAGAAGAACCAAAGACACATACACCAAATACCACCAACTTCATCAGCAAGGACAATATCGTCAAGCTAGTGGACCTATGCCTTACCACACACTTCACCTTCAACAACAAAACCTACAGACAAACCAACGGAACACCCATGGGATCTCTGATATCAGGGTTCTTAGCAGAGGCAGTAATGCAGAGACTAAACCAAAGTTTGAGTCCGCTACATGGATGACATCTTGGTCATCACTAAATGAAATAAATTAGAGGAAACTTTCAAGATCATCAATAATACCCTTACTAGCATAAAATTCACTAAAGAGGAGGAAAACAACAACAAAACCCATTCCTAGATGTTGCAGTAGAGCAAACAGCCAATGGGGAACTTCAAACCAGCGTCTACAGGAAAACAACACATTGACCAAATACTGAACTACAGAAGCAATCAACCCAACACCTACAAACTAAGCTGCATTAGAACATTATTTCAATGAACCATCACACACTGCAGCACCGAGGAATTCCACAGAGTGGAGGAAAATCACCCATATAGTGTATTCAAAAAGAACGTGTACCCAATGAACACAGTCCGCCAATTTCTCAGCAACAAACGCAAACAAGCAGACAAAACACATCGAGAAACCCTAGCCACACTTCCCTATATCAAAGACATCTCAGAAATGACTGCCAGACTACCCAGACCTCTTAGCATCATGGTAGTCCACAAACCCACTAAAACAGCAGCTAATGAACTTGAAAGACCCTATACAGACAACAAACAAAACTAATGTCATTCACAAAGCACCTTATAAGAACTATAACAAACACTACATTGGACAAATAGGCAGAAAACTAACCACCAGGTACATGAACATCAGCTAGCCACAAGAAGACATGACCCACTCTCACTAGTACAGATGAGGAAGGATACCACTTCAGCTGGTTCAACACATCCATCCTCGGACAAGCCAAATAGAGACACGCATGAGAATTCCTAGAAGTATGGCATTCCAACCAGAACTCCATCAACAAGCACACTGACTGGGATTCCCATTTACCACCCCCTGAGAAAAAGAACAGGAAATGACATCATCACAGGAAATGACATCTCTGACCCGAGGGAGACCTAAACACATAAACAGAAACTGGGCCATGCCACCAGTGCTTCATCCAGAGGCTCAGTGATGATGTTACCTAGTATGGTGACGAAACATCTGAAAACGAACCTACCAGCTCAGCGAGCAAACCTGCATCCAGAACCTCATCCTGAGCTACAAATCTTCTCAAAACTTGCTAGTGAACTTTCTCCAGTGCTAGCTTATAGATAAGGAGCCTGAAACTGTTCACAGTATTCCAGCAAAAATAACGGAAGTTGTCTGGCATGACTTGTGGGAAGAAAGCTGAGTTAATGTTTTGAGATCAGTAACTCTTCATCAGAATTGTTAGAAGCTTGGAAAAACTGGTAATAATGCTGAAAACAATGTTGAGTTTAGGGTGGGAGTGATGGATCGAGATGTGATTGGATGATGGAGCCCAGAGAGAGAGCGATATGAAAAGGATAGGTAAACAAGGAGATTATGGATAGCAGGCTGGACAGAAGAATGGCTGAATAAGTGATAATAAGAGCTACGAGTAGGAGAGAATGGTAGGAGAGAATGGTCAGCTATACTGAAAACACTCCATATAATGTGATAATAGGCCAAGGAGTAGGCGAGAAATAAAAATAAAAAATTCTAGAAATACTCAGCTTTAAGAAAGGGTCACTCAACCCAAAATGTTGACTTTGATTTCTCTCCACAGACGCTGCCAGATCTGTTGAATTTTTCCAGGATTTCCTGTTTTTGTTTCTGATTTATAACATCCACAGTTTTTTTGATTTTTATTTAGGAGTAGGTGAGAATCAGTGACTCTGCAAAAAAAGCACCCTATCTTATATTCTTTCATGGAATGTGGGCAAAGCTTCCAGAAAGGTCAGCATTTGCTGATCAATGCTGACTGAACTTCCTCAGCCACCTCAGATGGCAGTGAAGAGTTAACCGCATTCCTGTGTATCTGGAGTCACACCTAGGCCAAACCAATTAAGGACACAAGAGTTACTTCCGTAAAGAAAGAATATTAGTGAATCAATGAGTTTTTACACTCAGCTTTTAATTTTAGATTTTATTGGTGGCATTTAAGTTCCATCAGCTTCTGTGGATTCCTACGGTATGATCTTAGGCCTCTGGATGATTAATTCAGTGGTGTTATCACTGTGCCACTGTTGTCATGAAAAGTAGTTTCACATCTTTATCTAACTCAATCACACATCGTTCTTCTCCTTCCTCACTCAGACAATTATTTTGTTACTCTTTCAACGCTGGTCACCTCAACTTCTCCAAGTGATAGCTAAAACTTTGTTATCTAAACATCAGTTTAAATCACAAATGTCCCCTTTTAAATAAGCGCAAACAAAACATTCACATTATAATAAACTAACAGAAAGAACTTATGAAATTATAATTTTTATTCCCCTCACCAAGAAGACATTCCAGATTCATTAACAACTGCTGATTATAGAAAGCCCCAAGCACATACTACTTGCACATGCTTCCGTTTCCAGGGACACTCAGACGCAGAATTAGAATCCCTCCAGAGTGGAAACAGGCCCTTCAGCCCAACAAGTCCACACCGACCCTTCGCAGAGTAACCCACCCAGACCACTTTCCCTATATTTACCTCTGACTAATGCACCTAAACTACACATCCTTGAACACTATGGGCAATTTAGCATGGCCAATTCACCTAACCTACACATGTTTGGATTGTGGGAGGAAACTGGAGCACCCAGAGGAAACCCATGCAGAGAATGCGCAAACTCCACACTGACAGTCGCCCGAGGCTGGAATCAAGCCTAGGTCCCTGGCGCTGTGAGGCAGCGGTGCTAACTGCTGAGCCAACACATCACCCATGTCCTAACTTGGCAAACATTTAATACTCAATCAACATCATTAAAATTGATTACCTGGTCATTAGCACAATGTTGCTGATGGGAGTTAGCTGTGTGCAAATTGGCTGCCATGTATCCAAACTTCCAACACTGACATTTCAAAAGGTATACATACTAAAGCCATATATGGCAAATGAATATACAATATGTTCTAATTATCACTGACTTGAAATATTATCTCTGTTCTTCTCCACAGATGTCACCCCTCCAGTTGGCTATATCCAGCAGTTTTCAAAAAGTACATCATTGATTAAAGTGCTTTGGAATCTCATGAAAGGTCCTACACAAAACCAATTTTTTTTTATGGTGATATACAGCACTTTGGTAAGAAAGAGATGATGACCTAACTCAGCCTTTTTCATTTCTTGGTACTATTCATTGTCATAAAAGATGCACACACTCAGTATCCGTAAACTAAACATGACAACCAATTCTCCTGAGTTTATTGGATATTAGGAATCTAATTTACTGAAATCTCATGATTATATATCTTTAGCATTTATAATTAAATTGAGTAGAAGCACCATAGTTTTAGAGGACCATAGGCTGCTCTCTTACAAGAAGGCGACAACTGATGGCGGTTTTGCGTGAGATTCTTCACATCTCAAACAAGGGGAGAGATTCAGAAGGTATAGTAACCTGAACTGATCCAGAAAATCAACTCACAATGCTGGTGTCACTCTGTCTAGCCCAATAACCTCCATATGCTTATCCAATGCCCGCTTAAATGACCATAAAGAGGGAGAGTTCACCACTGCTACTGGCAGGGCATTCCATGAACTCACAACCCTCTGAGTATAGAATCTACCCCTAACATCTGTCCTAGACCTACCACCCCTTAATTTAAAACTGTGTCCCCTAGTAACAGCTGACTCCATTAGCGGAAAAAGGTTCTCACTGTCAACCCTATCTAAACCCCTAATCATCTTGTACACCTCTATCAAATCTCCCCTAAACCTTCTTTTCTCCAATGAGAACAGCCCCAAGTGCCTCAGCCTTTCCTCATACGATCTTCCTACCATGCCAGGCAACATCCTGGTAAACCTCCTCTGCACTCGTTCCAATGCCTCCACATCCTTCCTATAGTATGGCGACCAAAACTGCACACAATACTCCAGATGAGACTGCACCAGAGTCTTATACAACTGCAACATGACCTCAGGACTCTGGAACTCAATTCCTCTACCAATAAAGCCCAGTACACCATATGCCTTCTTCACAGCACTATTTACCTGGGTGGCAACTTTCAGAGATCTGTGTACATGGACACCAAGATCCCTCTGCTCATCCACACTAGCAAGTAGCCTACCATTAGCCCAGTAATCCATCTTCTTGTTACTCCTACCAAAGTGAATGACTTCACACTTAGCTACATTGAACTCCATTTGCCACCGTTCTGCCCAGCTCTGCAACTTATCTATATCCCGCTGTAACCTGCCACATCCTTCTTCGCTGTCCACAACTCCACCGACTTTCATGTCATCCGCAAACTTGCTCACCCAGCTTTCAAGCCCCTCCTCTAGATCATTTATAAAGATGACAAACAGCAATGGTCCCAAAACAGATCCTTGTGGAACACCGCTAGTAACTGCACTCCAAGATGAACCTATTCCATCAACTACTAGCCTCTGTCTCCTTCCAGCCAGCCAATTCCTAATCCAAACCTCTAATGCACCCTCAATGCCATACCTCCGTAGTTTTTGCATTAGCCTACCATGGGGTACCTTATCGAACGCCTTGCTAAAATCCATATACACCACATCTACTGCTTTACCCTCGTCCACCTCCTTAGTCACCTTCTCAAAGAATTCAATAAGGTTTGTGAGGCATGACCTGCCCTTCACAAAACCATGCTGACTATCCTTGATCACATTATTCCTACCCAGATGTTCATAGATCCTATCCCTTACAATTCTCTCTAAGACTTTGCCCACAACAGAAGTGAGGCTCACTGGCCTATAGTTACTCGGGCGATCCCTACTCCCCTTCTTGAACAAGGGGACCACATTCGCTATCCTCCAGTCTTCTGGCACTATTCCCGTAGACAATGACGACATAAAAATCAAGGCCAATGGCTCTGCAATCTCCTCCCTAGCTTCCCAGAGAATCCTAGGATAAATGCCATCAGGCCCAGGGGACTTATCTATTTTCATCCTTTCTAGTATTCCCCAGACCTCTTCCCTACATACCTCAAGGCCATCCATTCTAATCACTTGTGACTTAATATTCACATCAGCAATAGTGTCCTGTTCCTGAGTGAATACTGACTAAAAGTATTGATTTAGTGTCTCTCCAATCTCCTCCGCCTCCACGCACAACTTCCCACTACTATCCTTGACTGGACCGATACCTACCCTAGTCATCCTTTTATTCCTGACATACCTATAGAAAGCCTTTGGGTTTTCCCTAATCCTACCAACTAAAGACTTTTCATGTCCCCTTCTCGCTGCTCTTAGCTCTCTCTTTAGATCCTTCCTGGCTACCTTATAACTCTCAATCGCCCCAACTGAACCTTCACGCCTCATCTTTACATAGGCCTCCCTCTTCCCTTTCACAAGGGATTCCAATTCCTTATTAAACCACGGCTCCCTCACAAGACCCTTTACTCCCTGCCTGACTGGTACATACTTATCAAGGACACCCAATAGCTGTTCCTTGAACAATCTCCACATATCATTGGTGTTCTTCCCTTGAAGCCTATTTTTCCAATCCACGCATCCTACGTCATGCCTCACCGCATCATAATTTCCCTGCCCCCAGCTACACCTCTTGCCCTGCAGTGCACACTTATCCCTCTCCATCACTAAAGTAAAAGTCACCGAGTTGTGGTCACTGTCCCCGAAGTGCTCACCTACGTCCAAGTCTAACACCTGGCCTGGTTCATTACCTAGAACCAAATCCAGTATAGCCTCACCTCTTGTTGGCCTGTCTACATATTGTGTCAAGAAACCCTCCTGCACACATTGGACAAACACCGACCCATCTAACGAACTCGAGCTATAGCTTTCCCAGTCTATATCTGGGAAGTTAAAGTCCCCCATAACAACCACCCTGCTACTTTCACTCTTCTCCAGAATCATCCTCGCAATACTTTCCTCTACTTCTCTCGGACTATTGGGAGGCCTGCAGAAAACTCCTAACAGGGTGACCTCACCTTTCCTATTTCTAACCTCAGCCCAAACTACCTCACATGGCAAGTCTTCCTCCATCGTCCTTTCCACCGCTGTAATACTATCCTTGACAAGCAATGCCACACCACCCCCTCTTTTACCCCCATCTCTGACCCTGCTAAAACATTTAAACCCTGGAACCTGCAACAGCCATTCCTGCCCCTGTTCTACCCACGTCTCTGTAATGGCCACAACATCGAAGTCCCAGGTACCAACCCACGCTGCAAGTTCACCTACCTTATTTCTTATACTTCTGGCATTGAAGTATACACACTTCAAGCCACCTTCCTGTTTACAGGCACCCTCCTTCGAGATCGATGCCTTGTTCCTAACCTCCCTACACTCAAGGTCCTGTACCTTAAAGCTACAGTCCAGGTTCCCATGCCCCTGCAGAGTTAGTTTAAAAATGCTTCCTCATTCCTCTCTTAAATGGTCTAGCCCTAATTGTCAGTCTGTACTTCCTAGTTATTTACAGAGGGAACTATTAATAAATGACAGGTTGATGTGATACAAGAACTTGCTGTTAGTTAATACAAATATCTGAATTAGAATTATGCCATTTTGTCTTTTCAGCCTGGTCCATGATTTGATAAATTTGAACAGATTAAAAATGCATAAACTTGATTTTTATTTCAATTAAACCTGTTGGACTATAAACTGGTGTTGGATGATTTTTAACTTTGATCTTTATTGTTAGCCTCTGTCAAACCAATTTAGGAATTAATTTCATGTAAGCAGCTGACACTTCCTTATACTAACTATACTTACAGACTAAGAGGAGGGGTAAGCCTTTGGCTATGTGAGTCTCTGTTATCATTCAATAAGAAGCAAAGCAGATCTGATTGTAACCTCAACCCTATTTTCCTGTCTACCCCTTGTTTGTCAAGATTGATCCACCTCTGCTTTAAAAATATTCAATGATCCTGTTACAACTGCTATCAGGGAAGGAGAGTTTGACAGACACACTACCCTCTGACGGAAATAATTTCTCTGAATTTTCATCTTATTGGTAAATCCTTTATTTTTAAACTGTATCCCCTAGCTTTAGTGTCATCCACAAGGGGAAACATCCTTTCTGCCTCTGCACTATCAAGTCCTCTGAGGATCTTAGATGCTTCAGTAAGATCACCTCTCATTCTTCTAAACTGTAATGCTTAAAGACTGATTTTTCTTGTAATACCCTCATCCCATCCTTCAGCTATTCTCATCACAGAATTGTTATGATCACAAGGACATCATTTGACCCATCATACATGCGCATGCTCTTTAAGTTCAAAAATCTTCATTACTTAGTGGCAACCTCTTGCTTTGTTTCTCATGCCCTTGCCTACTATTTCTATGTAAATAACTACCCAATATCCTTGAATGCCTGAATAGAACCTGCTTACATCACATTTCCAGGCATTGCATTCTTTATCTCAACTACTCAATGTGTGAGAAGCTTTTCCTCACTCTTTTGCACATCTATGCCTTCTAGTTTTTGATGCAATTGTATCCATTCCTAAATAAGTATTGAGCCCAAAACTGTACTGTAGATGTGATTTCACCATACCTTTTTCAAATAAAACGTCTCTTTGCAAAAATAAATTATATGCCAGGACACCTGGATCCCTTTGCACTCTCTCTCCATTAATGAATATACTGCTTTTCCTGCCAAAGTGAACAAGTCCACTTTCCCACATTATACTAATTTGCCTATTCAGCTAACCTACCTAAATTCCTTTGCAGACTTTGGCACAATGTACTTTCCTACCTGTCTATATATTAAGCAAATTTAGCTGCAGGGCATTTGGCCCCTTCAACCAAGTCATTGATGGGGACCAAAAATAGAAGTCGGGCCCTCCAGCGTTGATCTGAGGGAGAGGATGGGGGCATTCTATTTGTTACATCTTGCCTACCTGAGAAAAGAGAAAGTGGGACTGCAGGTGCTGGAGATCAGAGTCAAAGTCTGATGCTGAAAATCCACAGCAGGTCAGGCAGCATTTAAGGAGCAGTAGAATCGATGTTTTGGGGATTAGTCCATCATCATGATTCCTCGGAGGCCGCCTGACCTGCTGTGCTATTCCAGCACCACACTCTCCTAGCTGAGAAAAGCCCATTCACAAAGACTCAATAATGAGGAAGTATAACTTTCAGATGAAGGGCAGGAGAGTTGGAGGGGATTTGATAGTTTTTTTCCACTCAAAGAGTCGTGGAAGTTTAGAATGAGTAATATCGTGATCACGTTGGTGAGCACTTGAAATGTCAATTTCAACAACATTTAAAACAACGGGCCAAGTGGTGGAAAGTGGGATTAGCACAGAAGTGAGTTTATCTGAGCTGACCTGATGGGTATTGTATAACTCAAGGCCTAACGCTATTTGTTATGTCTTGCCTACCTGGGAAAAGAGAAAGTGGGACTGCAGGTGCTGGAGATCAGAGTCAAGGGTCTGATGCTGGGAATCCACAGCAGGTCAGGCAGCATCTAAGGAGCAGGAGAATCGACGGTTTGGGGATTAGTCCATCATCATGATTCCTCGGAGGCCGCCTGACTTGCTGTGCTTTTCCAGCACCACACTCTCCTAGCCGTGAAAAGCCCATTCACAAAGGCTCAATAATGAGGAAGTATAACTTTCAGATGAAGGGCAGGAGAGTTGGAGGGGATTTGATAGTTTTTTCCACTCAAAAGGTCGTGGGAATCTGGAATGAGTAACCTCATGATCATGTTGGTGAGCATTTGAAATGTCAAATACAACAACATTTAAAACAATGGGCCAAGTGGGATTAGCACGGAGGGGAGTTTGTCCGTGCTGACCTGATGGGTGTTGTATAACTCAAGGCCTAACCCTCGGTTTTGATTATGCTGGTATATGAGCCCCGGCAGAGACTGCAAACCGTGCAGGAAACGCTCCCTCCTTCGCCGTGCTCACAATTGTTACGAGAGGGCACTGAAGCGGATGAGTCTTGAACCTGGGGAAGGGGGGAGGGGTGGACCTCCTGGCTCAGAGGAGGCGATCGCTACCGCAGCGCCACACCAGCGGTCGATGAACTTTCGCCTTCCAGCAGCCACGCGGCCAACGGCACAGCGCACGCGCGCGCGTGCGGCTCAGGCGGGCTCACGGCGTCGCTGCTTGAGAGCGCGTGCGCCTCAGGCGGGCTCACGGCGTCGCCGCTTGAGAGCGCGTGCGCGCACGCACGCAGCCGGCCGCGAGCGCGTCGACGTCCTGCAGTGCCCGAGTGAGGCGGAGGGAGCGAGAGAGAAAAAAAATCAGCCCCTTTTACCCCTCCCCCCCCGCTCCTCCAGGAGAGGATCGGATAAGCGCCATCAGGCAGCAAAGTCTCTGAGTGTCAGCCCTTCCCCCCCCCTCCCCCCACGACAATGGCCAGACTGGAGCAAGTACTGATCCTTGATCCGCCCGTCGAGCTCAAATTCAAAGGTGACTGACGCTCGCACCGACATGTTATTTATTTATTTATTAATTAATTAATATTACTCTGCATTACACGGACCGGGTGAGCTCCTGTTACACGTTCACACTCTTCTTCCGTTTTCTTCACATCCTCCACCGGTGTGCGGCTGTGGCCCCGCCGCCGTTATTTGCCTCTCCCCGCTTTGGGTGGTTTGGGGTTGGAGGCGGGGTGGGCTGACCCCCACCCCCGGGCCCTCAGCATCTCTCTTCTCTCCCACCCACCGATCCCCACTCCGGGGGTTTCGGGGGATCCCCGGCCGGCTCCACTCCAATTTCCCCCCCCCCCCCCGGCAGGTCGCTAGCCGCAGCCGCCATTTTGGTAACGCGAACCAGGCCGCGCCTGAAGCCTCGGCTTCTTCGTGGTGGCGGTGGCGGCGGCTACCGGGCTCGGTGTGACTGAGTGTGCCGGGATTCCCGGGGGAGGATCACTCTTCTCGAAGCTTTGCTCCGAGGCCTGTTAGAGGGCGGGGGCGGAAATCAATCAGTTTATGCAGAGTGAGCCCCACGTCCCCCGGTCTTTTTTCTGAGCTTTTTGTTTGCTGGCCCTTTGGGACACACTGGAATCGGGAACCGGTTCTTTCGAGTAGGGAAAAGGTGCCTGTGTTCACCTCACAGCACATGGGATTCAGAGACTCAAGATTATTTTTTTCACCCAAGTTGCATCCTCCAGGCGTGTAGTAGCCGTGATCTATTTTCAGCAACATTTCTATGTGCACAGACATCCACCCTTATTTCAAAAACGTACATAAAATTGCCGTTTGTCATAGTGGAAAACAGTTTATTGAAATCTCATACAAACATAGATGACAAGGATTAGGTAATACTTGTAAAATTGCCGAATGGTTTAGTAAATACATATTTCTTACTAAGAGCTAGCCTTCTAAATTGCTACATTGATACATTAAATCCTTTCCCTATGTAATGGAATAGCTTTGCTTCGTGTGTGTTTTTATAGATATAGTTAGCTGAATTATGGCGGAAGTACAAGACATTTGAGATACTGGTTTTAAATATTTCTATTTCTCATTCTTTTACGTTTTAAGGAATGTGTTCAGACAAAAAGAAAACTTAAGGTTTAAGTACTATAATTAAGTTAAGGATAGCTAGATACTTTTGTGTTAGATTCTGAAGATTTTGTGATGCTGAGATAAAAATAGTTTCACTCAAATTTAATTTCAATTCCTGATGCCAAAGTTGCACCACAGCTGACTAAGAAGAACCTCAATATGCTGTGATCTGTTTGTTTAACTTAGTGTGATATTGCCTTGCTAGTCTCTTATCATAGAGCTAACTAGCTCCACCCAAAGTGCCAACGAGGCTGTTGGAGACATGACTGAGCTGCAATCTCTGCCCTTTGACACCAAGTAGATTATGTTTCTTAAGATCGCTAGTATGACATGATCTTGCGCTTTCTTTGGCTCGGCTTCATTCCAAAGAACAGATCGAATAAGTAATTTATGCTCTTTACCTTATTGCTGATTCCAGATGACATTTAAGTTTGAACTTTTAAAATTGTTACTAATTTTCAGACCAATATACTGTTGCTGGAAAGCAAGATAATATTTTGTCATAAATAAATTGCTGAATGTGTCAAATTTTGAATAAGGAGAAAAGGTCATTATCAATAAAGATGATGGGTAAAGGCTAAAAGGGATGTGACAAACTTCATTTGTCTTTCCAAATGTTCTGTTAAGAGCTAAAATGATTTTGAAATGTTTTATCCTCTTCATTGGTGGGATTATTGCATGTTTTTTTGAAGTTTGTGTGATCATGTTGAAGTTGTATTCAGCTTACCATGGTTTGGGATTTTTATTTCTGATTTTAAATAAATTGAGGAAAAAACAGTTTTAAACAAAGGAACTTAATTGTAATTAAATCTTATTACACTGAGTGAAATCAAAAGAATTGTACCTCTCTATGAAAAGTGTGGATTTTTAACTTTTATTTGACCTTAGGGTCTGGAACATGATAAGCTCCTGGGTACTTTTTCACATCTCTCCTTGTCACCATTAGCATTGGAGCTTCTTATTGGTGTTTGGCAATTCCTTTGATTTTAAACCTTGCTGTCTTTGATCATAGTCTGTCTAAAGGGACATTAATGTGGTGATAATGCTACTGAATGGATGAGCTAGTGATATGACTTCAACTCAATTTTCGTAAGTAAAAAAATCTACTTGAGGAAGTCCTCTATTGACTGTAGCCACAGCGAAGTCTCATGATATCAGGTTCAGCTCAGGCAAGGGCATCTTTGAATTTCCACCTTCTGTTCTTCCTCCCCTGAAAAATCTGTACTTCATGTTGAATACTAGCTGGAAGTAATGTTGAGGATATGAAGGGCACCAAGTGTTCTCTTGGTGGTCAAATTCAGTGACCATTTGAGCTTGGTAGCTCTGCTACTGTCTGAGCTCTTAAGGACATGAATGCTGTGCTAAGACTCTGATAGGCAATCTATGGAAACCCAACAAGTGACTAGAAAGAACTCATCCTCACACGTTTCTGTCACGATGCATTTGTCTCTGACAGCACGGAGAGAAATGACAGACGTTGTGTGGAAATGAAATCCTGTGGTTTTTGAATATCTTTTCCATCATCTGTCTGGCACTTTGACCATGTTAAACATGATACAACAGGCTCCACAAGTATCCCCACCCTCATCGATGGTAGAACCTAGGATGTCAGTGCAGTAGACCAGGATGTAGGATTTGTAAGGATTATCAGTCAGAAGTGCTGAACGGGTGATCCATCTTAGTGTCCTCCTGTGTTCCCATTTTAACATCTTTAGTCTTCTGGTCAATTCCTTATAATAACAATTGAACTAATGAAGTGCAGCAAAAGTTATGGATTGTTTTTTATTTGTCCATAGGATGTGAATATTTCTGGCATGGTCAGCATTTGTTGCCCCTTCCTAATTACCTTTGAGAACATGTTGATTAGCCACTTTCTTGAATGTTCGCAGTCCGTGATGTAGGTAAACTCATGGTGCTGTTGAAGATAAAATTCCAGTTATTAACCAGTGGTATAAAGAAATAGCAATATAGAACCCTAGCAGTATTGTGCCGATGGCCTGCATTCCAAAGCTAGACATGCCCTCCAGCCAATCTATTTTCCCAAGCACTGGTGTTTATCTGATAATGTTTCATTGCACTGAGATTCCCTGTCCACACTCATTCAACTCAGCCAATAACTTCCTAGCTCAATTGCCAACTAAGTAATGGTAGATGCTGTTAGCAGTCCTATCAGGAAGCACTTCCAGCAATAATATAATTGTGTTTAGTTTAAGTTGCTCCAAATGTGTTTCAACTTCAAAATTCCTTGTAGTCATGGTCCAAACAGAAAGTAGCTGATTTCTAATAAAATTCTTTGAGATGATGTGGACTTTGGCAGGGCCAGGATTTATTTCCCATCCATTGTTGCCCTTGAGAAGCTGTCAGTGAGTTGTGCCTTAAACTGCTGTAATTGATTTAATCAATATAAATATACCCATGATGCCATTATGGAGTGAGTTGTACAACTTTCACCCAATGACAACAAAAGAAAGGCAATATACTTCCAACTCAGGATGATATTAGCTTTGAGAGGAACTTTGAAGTGACGTTCCCTTGTGTCTGCTGACCTTGACCTTTTAGATGATCATGATCATGGATTTGAACGATGCTGTCTGAAAGATCTTTTTGAATTCTACAGTGCATCTTTTGTTGGAACACAGGGGTGCTACTGTGCATTTATGTGAAGAAATGAATATTTGTGGATATAGTGATCAAGTGGGCTACTTTGTCTGGGTGGTGTTAAGCAGCTTGTTTTGTTAGATCTGGCAAGTCGGGAGCGTTCCGTCACACTGCTGACTAGTTTATTGTAGATAGTGTACAGGCTTTGGGGAGTCAGGAGGTCAGTTATTGCTGCATTCCTAGCACAGTTTCTAGTCATTAAATACTCCCTCTCCCCAGGATGAGTGAAGGCCGTAGGTGACGTTGTACATTTTGTTTTGCAAGTCTGGTGAAGTCCTCAAGACATTTCATTGTGTTAAAGACATTACATGGTGTTGTCCAGGTCCAACCATTTTCAAATGCTTCTGGAGAGGTGGTGGCATAGTTATAATGTCACTAAAGTAGTAATCCATAACCTCAGGCTCATGTTTTGGGACATTAGTTATGCTGGGTTTCAACCTAATGGTGACATTTACATTCAGTAAAAAAAATCTAGATTTTAATGGCTAGCCGAATCGTGATTTGGCGATGCCGGTGTTAGACTGGGGTGTACAAAATTAAAAATCTCACAATGCCAGATTATAATCCAACAGGTTTATTTGGAAGTGCTAGCTTTTGGAGTGCTGCTCCTTCATCAGGTGGTTGAAGGAGCAGCACTCCAAAAGCTAGTGCTTCCAAATAAACCTGTTGGACTACAATCTGGTATTGTGTGATTTTTACCTTTAGCTTAATTGTGACCATCTATCCAAAAATGTAAAGACCCATTTGATTGACCATATCCTTTTGGGAAGAAAAGCTGCCATCTTTATCAGCCTATGGTCACTTGAAGTGGTTGGCCCTCAACAGCCCTCTTAGCAATTAGAGATGGGCAATAAATGCTGGCCTAGCCAGCAGTGTCCACATCCTATGAATTAAATCTTAAAAAATGATTTTCTACCATAAGGTCAGAAGTGGGGTCATAGAAATGTCATTGTTTAGGTACTAGGCAATTAAAAGCACTACAAGCAGTGAGGAGAACTATTTGAGGTGGGGATGCTTAAGAATTGCCGGAATTAGATCAACGCAAATATCTTGGAGGATTGTGGACTGGGCGGAAGGCTAGGAGGAAACTAGTGAGGAGTGTGTTAGAATTCAAGGTATAATTCAATCCAAATTCAAATAGCTTCCTACCAAACCATAGAATTGCTCTCTCAATAGAGAGAGAGAGAGATGATTGGTGCTCGTTTAACCAGAGGGTCACCACACCTCAGGTGAGGGGAGAAGTTGAGAAGAAAAATCCTTCATGTTAACTTGACCTGATTTGGAGATTGAACTCATTCTGATGACATCACTCTGCATTTTAAACCAGAAATCTAGCCAACTGAGTTAATTGCTGAGGAGAAAGTGAGGACTAGAGATCAAGGTCGAGGGTGTGGTGCTGGAAAACCACAGCAGGTCAGGCAGCATCTGAAGAATAGAAGAATCAATGTTTCGGGCATGAGCCCTTCATCAGCAATGGGGAGCAGAGTTTAGAGTGGGATTGAAAATAATACTTCAATCTTCATATTAATTGAAGAAAATTTAGACAATAATGGATGTTTGATAAACTGTCCAATTTAGTGACAGTGTGAGAGTTGAGAGGAGCTGGGTATTGTCTGTATGCATATGAAAACCAGTGCTTCACTTTTGAATGATGTTATCAAGAGTTACTACAGAGATGATGAATAGCAGAGGACCAAGGTTAGATTCTTGGAGTATCCCAGAGATAATGGCATGGAATGTGGACGAAAAGCTATTATAAGTAATATACTATAATTATTTAAGCCAGAACGGCAAACCCAACTAGCTGATCAAGTTGAGAAGCATTGCAGGATTTTGATGTGGTAAATTGTATCAAAGGGCTTCAGACAGATGGTAAAATATGATGATTGGTCGTAGTCGCATAGAATGTAACTTGTTCTTTTATTAAGAGATTAGATTAGATTAGATTACTTACAGTGTGGAAACAGGCCCTTCGGCCCAACAAGTTCACACCGACCCGCCGAAGCGCAACCCACCCATACCCCTAAAGGTATTATGATACTCTGGAAGTGCCAGAAACTTAGTTATGGAAGTAGTTTTTGCATGAAATATAACTTAAAAATTGATTATAAAGATCAGTATTTATTTAAACTCATCATAAACTCTCTGCTGCAGGATTGGTTGAAGCAAATACTACAGATTTATAGATTCCTTGGGAAAACAGTGGCCTTGTAGTATTATTGGTAGAGTATTAATCCAGACACTGAACTAGTATTTTGCTGACCCGGGTTCAAATTCTGCTTTGGCAGATGTTGGAATTTGAATTCAATAAAAAAAATCTGGAATTAAGAACCTACTGTGACCATGAAGGCATTATTGATTGATTAAAAATCCACCTGGTTCTCCAAAGGGAAGGAAACCCGACATGCTTACCTGATTGGCCTACATCTGATTCCAGACCCACAGCAATGTGGTTAACTCTCATCCGTCCTCTGGGTAATTATGGATGGGCAATGAATGTTGGCCTAGCCAGCAATGTCACATCCTGTGAATGAATTTTAAAAAAGAGAAATTTGAAAAGCATGTGAGGGAGATAGCAATGGAATGGTAGATGTTTTGATATAATATGATTGGGTAGAGTATGTGTATTCCATTCAAAACTGAAATAGACTGGTTGGACAGCCTCTTTTGTTCTGAAATTAGTTTTCAGCCCCTGATTGTGATTTTTAAATCCAGCTTACATGGTAATAATTTGGTTATTGCATCTTTACTTAGCTTTTTTTTAAAGCTATCTGTGTTCTTGGACGTGAAGAAATAAATAAACTTTAGACAGATTTAGACCCTGACTTGGTTTAATCTTCGCTGTCAAATAATCTGAAGCTATCGCTAAACACTGGAACATAAAAATCAAAACCAGAATCTTGCAAACATATGTTAGACATGAGCAGGTCATAAATACGTAGAGCAGACGCTTTGTGATCCTTGTTAATAAATATGTATAGCTCTATACTCTTGGCGTGACTGTCAGGTACACTTCTATGTCTGATACATCAATCAGATTTCCATTTTTTTTCTCCTTGTGGCTGCTGACTTCAGGTTAAAAGCATGAAGGATTGTGTTTCAGATAAAATGCTTATAACTTTGCTTTTAAAATTGACTTGTGTTTTGAAAGTTTCGTTCATTTCTCAATAGGAGAGCTTAATATGCTTTTAAAGTTCAGACTCAAGTGTTTTTTGTCAGCTGCAGGGAATTGTGTGTTGATTTCATCTTGCTATGCAAGCATCCTTTGCTCTTTTTTTGAGAGAAGGAATTGAGGCATGCTTCAGTGAAATGACAATATAAAATGAGTTGAATTTTCAGAAAAATACAGTTTAATCACAAAGTGCCATTTAATAAATGAAATTTGACTTGATCACATAATATGAGACCTGATACGCTACATAAAGCATACTGTATCTTTACTTTGAAACATTATACTTTTGCCAAAACAATGCCACATAAGATCGAGTACAGAATTTGTATGATGGTTGGCTTGCAGCGTCATTTGTGTGCTCAGAGGTGCAGCTTTAGGTGTCAGTCTGCGCAATGGATTCCGGTTCCACTGTTGTCAGACTTTGGATTCTGGTAGAACACTGGCAGTGCCCTCCAGAAGGTCCAGGTTCAAGTCAACCTGCTTCAGGGATTTGTCCAACCATGGAACATGTTCAAGCAGGTTGAAAAATAAGACTTATTTATTTGAGCTGTCACATAATGTCGATGTGACCTAAAGCACTTTATAGACACTGTTTTAATTAAAGCGTAGTAAGTATTTGTGATATTGGAAATACAGTAGCCAATTTGCATACATCAAGGCCGAAGGGAGGAACTGCATATCAGTTATTCTTTATCGTTGCTATTACTGTGTTAATATTTGTTAATTTCCTGAGCAACTTGAGTTAGTCTCCAACTGGTCATAGAAATTCTCTTATGTTTTTCCTTTTTTCCAAAGAACTAATTGGTCAAATATTACATCAGTTGTGTGTTTTGATCCTGTTGGTTTCCTGTAAGAACAAGTTTCAAGAAATAAAGCTATCTTTTTCTGTGGACAGCATTTCTCAAGGGACGCTTGTCTTTGTACTCATTAAGAAAAGCCTATCAGGCTTAAAAGTTCTTTTGTGATAACATAGGAACAGGAAAAAGCCATTCAGCACTTCAAACCAATTCTACCGTTAATTACATCATGCAATAATTTGTAACTGCTCGTTGCATTCATAATTAAACAGCAAATAAGAGCAATTGTAGGAAATTGCCCAGCTCAACATAATCATAACTGATCCTCTTTTGCAACACCATATGTCCATGCTCTGCCCATACACTCCATACGCAATGATACTTTTGGCCTCTAGAAATTATATTGTTTTCTTTAAACATATTCATGAGTTGGACTCCACAGTATTCTGGAAGGGCATTCCAGAAGTTTACACTGTTCTCGTTCCCCACCCAATGTTCAGAGGAAATATCATTCCTGTATGTATTCTGTACAACCCTGTCAGAATTCTTGGTTTCAATGAGATCCCTTCTCATTCTTTTAAATGCCAGTGAATATTGCCCTAGTCGATCCATTCTCTCCTATGTAAGAAACCAGTCATTCCTGAACTTCATCTGGTGATCCTTTATGGCATTCCCTCTGTAGCAACTATATGTGCACTTGGGTAAGTCTCAACAAAATCTTGTACTACTTTAATCCTATACTCAAACCCTGTTACAGTGAAGGTCAACGTACTATTTGCCTTTCAAACTGTTTACCGTAGCTGTACGCTTGCTTTCAGTAACTGGTGTACATGAACATCCAGGTTTCAATATTTTTTGATCTGTCATCATTTAACTAATGTTTTGTTGTTTTTTCCTGTTTGAAGTGTGTGACTTGATATTTGCCATGTTATTCTGCATATGCCATGCACTTGCCCACTCAATCTGACATCCTCTTCTTCACTGCACCTATCTTTTTGTAATCAGCAAACCTGGAAATGTTGCATTTGATTCCCTCATCAAAATTGTTACATAGTGAATAGTTGGGATCCAGCCACATCCTTGCTGCACCCCATTTGTTGCTGCTTACACTCTGAAAAAGACCTGTTTCTTCCTACTCTGTTTCTTGACTGTTGCAGGAGTATTATTAAACAAAATTCGATACAACAGGACACATGGTAATATTAGGATTGACAACTGTGAATTTTGTCGAAGAGAGTGCTTACAAAAAGTCTTAAAGGAGGAAAGGGAAATGGAAATATTTCGAAAGAGAATTCCAGAATTTGGAGACAGACAGTTGCCAGGAAGAGAGGACAAGTTGGTGGCAAGAAAGTGATGTTTGGGATGAAGAGCAGAGCTAATAGCTTTCTGCCTGCCCAATATTGGAGAAACTGTTTATCTGACTGTTTATACAACACTGTTAGGCAAGCAATGTTGAGACTGAGGTGGAAGAGCAATAGAGCTGCTGATTATCAACATACATATGGAAACTGATGCTGTGTTTGTGGATGATGATGAAGGGAAGCATGCAGATGGTGTAATGGAGGTAACATGATAGATATTTGGTACCACTGGAAGTAATGATACGCGAGTGAGCGTAAAATCCATTTTGGGGAATTCTCTGCTGTGACAGGATAGATCAAAATGAAACCAGACAATTACAATCCCATGCAGCAGGCCAACAGCAGAAAGACCTTGAAACAATATTTTAAGGAAACCTTGCACTTTCTGTACTCCTCTATGACAACCAATTTTTAGCCCTTGGTATCTGCCATAAGCTTCCTCCTGTTCCTTATCAAGTCGTCTATGCCCTATGACATCCAGGGTTCTCTGATTTAGTTGATCTATCTTTCACCTCTACAGGGTTATGTTGGGACTGCACTTTCACTCTTACCCTCTTGAGTGATTCCCACTGCTCTGAGATGGATTTTCCTTCTCATATCTGTTCTGAGACCATGTTGGCCAGATCCTGAAAATCGTCAAAATCAGCCCCCCATTCAGAATTTTTATTACTGGTCTGATTTTGTCCATAGATCTATAGAATCCTGACAGTGTGGAAACAGGTCATTCACCCAACAAGTCCACACTGATTCTCCAAACAGCGTCGCATCCAGACTCCTGCCCCTCATCCCTGAATTTCACGTGGCTAATCCACTTAGCCTGTACATCCATGGACACTATCAGCAATTTAGTATGGCCAATCAACATAACCTACAGATCTTTGAACTGTGGGAGGAAAGTCGATGTTACCTTAATCTGATTCAACTAAGACCAAAATGCTTCCCCACTGACATATCTCCCATTTGCCAGGCTTCTGGAAGCTTATTGCAGATGGTGAGCGTATAAAATTAGGTTTGCCACTGCACCTTCCCTTGAAGGACTTTATGCATGCTGGCTTAGGAAGCTCTCATGGTCACATTTTAAGAATTTCACCCTCTTGAAGTATTTTACACTTTGTCTATGAAAGTAGCTCATTCAGTACTAAATTGGCTTGAAGGTGGGAGGCAGAAGGTGATGATAGAGGATTGCTTTTTGAACTGAAGGCCTGTGACCAGTTGTGTCCCACAAGAATCTGTTGATTCCACTGCTTTTTGTCATTTACATAAATGATTTGGATGTAAATTTAGAATGCACAGTTAATAGATTTGCAGCTGACACCAAAAGAAGAGTAATGGACAGTGGAAAAAGGTTATCTCAGTACAATGGGACTTTGATCAGATGAACCAGTGGACTGGAGAGTGTCAGATAGAATTTAATTTGGATAAATGTGAGGTGTTGCATTTTGGCAAAGCAAACCAAGACAGGATCTACACACTTAATGGTAGTGCCCTGGGGAATATTGCCAAACAAAGAGACCTAGAGTCATAGAGATGTACAGCATGGAAACTGACCCTTTGGACCAACTTGGGGATGCAGGTGCATAATTCCTTGGAAGTGGAGTCACAGGTAGACAGGCTGATGAAGAAGACTTTTGGCATACTTTCATTGATCAGAACATTGAGTATTGGAGTAGTATTGTCATGCTGTGGCTGTACACTGCATTGACAAGGCCACTTTTGGAATACTGTATGTATCTTTGGTCACCCTTCTATAGGGAGGATAGTGTTAAACTTGAGAGGGGCAAAAAAGACTTAAAAAGATGTTGCTGGGAATGAAAGGTTTGAATAATAGGGACAGGCTGAATAGGCTGGGGCTTTTTTCCCTGGAGTTTAGACTGAGGGGTGTCTTTACAGAGGTTTAATAAAATCATGAGGGGCATGGGTGGGAGATTCCAAAACTAGCGGACATAGGTTGAAGGTGAGGGGGGCAAAGATTTAACTAGGATCCAAGTGGCATATTTTACGCAGATGGTAGTGCGTATCAGGAACGAGCTGCCAGAGGGGTACAGCTGCAACATGTAAAAAGCATCAGCTGGGTCTATGAAAGGAAAGGTTTAGAGGAGTATGGCCAAATGCTGGCAAATGGATCTAGGTCAGATGGGATGTCTGGACAGCATGGATGAATTGGATCAAAAGGTCTGTTTCAATGCTGTATGACTCTGACTCCAAGTTGAAATCCCTATTCTTATTATCCCTTATTTTTGTAGTTCTGAGATTTTCCTTCCTATCTCTCACTGACTATTAGGGACTCTATATTGCATCTTCAAAACGTGATGGTCTTTTTTTTTGAAGGTTGAAGTTGTGTCCATATTGCCTCACTTGAGAAACCTGTCAAGATCCTGATGAAGGGCTTTTGCCTGACATGTCGATTTTGCTTCTCGTTGGATGCTGCGCTCTTCCAGCACCACTGATCCAGAAGATACCATCTGTACTTAGGACGCTAATTGACTCTTTGATCAATATTGCAATACCACTTCCCTTCCAGGCCACACATCATCCTAATTTGGAAGTATATTTCCGTTCCTTCACTGCCACTGTTTCAAAATCCTGGAATTCCCTTCTAGAGGGCATTGTGGGTGAAACTAAAGTTCAAGAAGGCAGCTCAGTACCACCTTCTCAAGGGCAATTAAGGTGGACAGTAAATGCTGGCCAGCCAGCAATACCTATGTCCCATAATTTGATAACAACAATCCTGAACAGGTGACTTACCTTTTTTGTCAGAGACAGCATAATTAGGATAGAAGTGTTAGCAGTTGCTGTGGCAGTGTGGAAAATGGCCAGAAAAAAATGGCTGTTGACTTAATCAGCAGATGGTTAATTTGTTTTATCAGCTCTGTTCCGGAACATAGGGGCCAAAATCTTTGAGGTGATTTTCTGCATGAATGAGATATGATTAAATCTACTGGCAAGGATTAAGAATACAAGAGTTATTTTAGTGGCTGAATGTGACAATGCATTAAAAAGTTTTGTGGATTCGCAACTAGGAATGCAATCATTTTCAACTGATACTTAAGTGGAAAATTTGCATTTTGAGGTTGCAATGCCCAAGAAGTAATTTCTCATGAGGTAGTATATATTTAGTGATGTTTTACTTTTCTATTGGTACATTCTTTCTTCATAACTAGTCAGTTTAACGTCTTTGGGCATATAAATATTTTTAGCTTCTAACCTAGCTGCTTGGAAAACAGCATCGGAGTATTTATGTGATGTTTTGTGATTATGGTTGGAATTATCTTTTCCAACATGTTTGTAAGGACTTGAAAATTTCAATACCAGTGATTGTGATATTGCTTGCGTGGAGTTATAAGGACAATCAACTGTTTAGTTTTAGGAGCCAATGTATCATTTCACAAAGAACACATGCTGATTGAAAAATATAGAAATGTTGCATTCAACTTGCATCATAGTTTGTCAAAGTGAAGTGAGAGAATTGATAAACAGCAAGTTCCAAGTTGTTATCATCTTTCATTGTATGGGTTGCTTTCTCATTTATGCTGTGAGTGCATCTTTGTGCTGATTCCTTTTTGATGATGGATACTGGCTGCACTGTTCTATGTGCATCATTTGAATAGTTGAGTGATTTGAGAGGGGAGGTGGTATTGTTTTGATCAAGAGCTCCAGGCTAATAGTCAGTGGACCTGGGTTTGAATCCCACCAAAGTGAAATTTGAATTCAATAAAAATGTTAATGTCCTAAGAAGTGAGCCTAATAGTGGCAATGTAATCACTGTTGATTGTTACAAAAACCAACTGGTTCACCAGTGTGCATCAGGAAAGAAGATCTTGTCATTATTGTAAATCCATAATAGTGAGGTTGACTTCACTGCATTCTGGTAAGTTAGGAATGGGCAATAAATTCTGATCTAGCCAGTGACACCTAAACTAAAAGGTGAGGTCTGCAGATGCTGGAGATCAGAGCTGAAAATGTGTTGCTGGTTAAAGCACAGCAGGTCAGGCAGCATCCAAGGAACAGGAAATTTGACGTTTCGGGCCAGAGCCCTTCATCAGGAATCATCTAAATCCATGAGTGAATTAAAAAAAACATAATCACAAGTTTCAGTGGCCCCAAATGATAAACTGCATTGGACACATTGAGGAAACCCAATAAAGAGGAATAACATGAAAAATTGTTTTTAAATCTGTATGCTGAACTTGTTATATGATAGATCTTGAGTGGTGCAATAAAGTTCATTCATGAGGATGCATTCATGGAAAGTATTGCAGTTGCTGAGTTTTGTCAACGTGAAAATGGGCATCTGTGCATGTGCAATATGCAGTCTCTGCATAATGCACATGTTTAGTCCTGCAAAACTGTGGTTGAGTAAACATGGCAGTGGGTGAAAAACTATGCTAAATATCGCATAGCTAAACAATTTGTGATGTATGGGCGTCTGATGACCAGGTGGAACATCAACACCCCAAAGTTTTTTCTTTGTCATGTTGACAGTAAATCACTATTTTTGGATTTGCTGTTGAATCTGTTTTCTAATCAATCTGTTCAGGGATGTTATTATGCAACTCTGGTACAGCTGAACTTGAACCTGAGAGACTGGGCAAGTTTCTGCACTGTGCCAGGGTTTAAACAAGGTTAATGATTAATAGGGTGCTGTGTCCAGAAGGATACTTGGTTCCAGATGGTTCTCAGTCCCTTAAGCATTGTTGGAGCTACAGTTGTCCAGGGGATTAGAAGATATTACGTTGCACTCCTGGCTTCTTCCTTGCAAATAATTGCAAGTCTTTTGGTGAATCAGCTTTCATGTAACCACAATATTATGTGACTGGTCTGGTTAAGTGTCTGATCGTTGGTGACCAATGCTCCTCTCATTTGTAATGCCATGTATACCGAGATACGATGTTTCAAAATACCTCTGATGGAGTTGACTATTTCATAGCATTTGAACACTTCCTGCTTTTAGTGAAAGGTTATACCTGGACACTTTTCCACTTATTAGGTAGATACCATTGCAACTACAACAGTAGTTGAACTGAAGCAGTTTGCATAAGCGTACTGTTAAACATCTTGACAACAACAGAATGTTGTTGAGGCCTATAATAATCTTTATTTTATCCTATACATTCAGCTGCTTCTTAATCTCTCAGTGAATCGAAATGGCTGAGGTCTGGCATCTGGTGGGGACGACAGGAACAGGAAGAGAAAGATTACCTTGACTGTTATTGGGTGAATATAGTTTCAAATACTTGAGGCTTTTTCAATGTCCTTTACCATTGTTAAGCCTCCTAATTAGTGTTTAATTTTTCACAGCCTGTTTTGACTAGGTGTAACAGGACAGATAGCTTTGATCTGAGCCATTGTTTGTTGGTTCACTTTGATTTAAGTTATTGATTGTTGGATCACTTAATATTGTGGAGAAAGTGAGGACTGCAGATGCTGGAGATCAGAGTTGAAGAATGTGTTGCTGGAAAAGCGCAGCAGGTCAGGCAGCATCCAAGGAGCAGGAGAATCAACGTTTCAGGCATAAGCCCTTCTTCAGGAATGAGAAAGGTGTGCCAAGCAGGCTAAGATAAAAGGTAGGGAGGAGGGACTTGGGGGAGGGGCATTGGGAATGCGATAGGTGGAAGGAGGTTAAGGTGAGGGTGATAGGCTGGAGAGGGGGTGGGGGCGGAGAGGTTGGGAAGAAGATTGCAGGTCAAGAAAGCGGTGCTGAGTCCGAGCGTTGGGACTGAAATAAGGCGGGGGGAAGAGAAATGAGGAAGCTGGAGAAATCTGCATTCATCCCTTGTGGCTGGAGGGTTCCTAGGTGGAAGATGAGGCGCTCTTCCTCCAGGTGTTGTGTTGCCATGCTCTAACGATGGAAGAGGCCAAGGACCTGCATGTAGGCGGCCTGTCTCCCCAATGTAGAGGAGGCCACATTGGGTGCAGCAGCTGCAGTAAATGGTGTGTGTGGAGGTACAGGTGAATTTGTGACGGATATGGAAGGATCCCTTGGAGCCTTGGAGAGAAGTTGGGGGTGGGGGGGAGGTGTGGGCACAAGTTTTGCATTTCTTGCGGTTGCAGGGGAAGGTGCCTGGAGTGGAAGTTGGGTTGGTGGGGGGTGTGGACCTGACAAGGGAGTCGCGGTGGGAGTGGTCTTTCTGGAACGCTGACAGGGGAGGGGAGGGAAAGGTATCCTTGGTGGTGAGGTGTGTCTGGAGGTGGCGGAAATGACGAAGGATGATACAATTGATACAGTGTAACCACAATATTTATGTGGTTATCTACCCCCCACCCCCACCCCCCCATACCAACCCAACCTTCACTCCTGGCACCTTCCCCTGCAACTGAAGAAATGCAAAACTTGCGTCCACACCTCCCCCATCACTTCCCTCCAAGGCCCCAAGGGATCCTTCCATATCCGTCACAAATGCACCTGTACACACTATTTACTGCATCTGCTGCACCTGATGTGGCCTCCTCTACATTGGGGAGATGGGCCGTCTACTTGCGGAACGTTTCAGAGAACACCTCTGGGACGCCCGCACCAACCAACCCAACCACCCTGTGGCTGAACACTTTAACTCGCCCTCCCACTCCGCCAAGGACATGCAGGTCCTTGTCTGCCTCCATCGCCAGACCATGGCAACACGATGACTGGAGGAAGAGCGCCTCGTCTTCCGCCTAGGAACCCTCCAACCACAAGGGATGAATGTAGATTTCTCCAGCTTCCTCATTTCCCCTGTCCCCGCTTTATCTCAGTCCCAACCCTCGCTCTCAGCACCGCCTTCTTGACCTGCAATCTTCTTCCCAATCTCTCTGCCCCCACCCCTCTCCAGCCTATCATCCTCACCTTAACCTCCTTCCACCTATCGCATTCCCAATGCCCCTCCCCCAAGTTCCTTCTCCTTACCTTTTATCTTAGCCTGCTTGGCACACCTTCCTCATTCCTGAAGAAAGGCTTATGCCCGAAACGTCGATTCTCCTGATCCTTGGATGCTGCCTGACCTGCTGCGCTTCACTTAATATTGTGTATAGAATGCTGCTTCTGCTGTTCAGTATGGAAAAACAGTCATATTTTGTCATAAGGTTAATGTCTCGGTTTTAATTGCTCTGGGCATGTTCTTTTATGCTCCTTGTACTATGTTTGAATGTTTGGATTGATGATGTGCCAGGCTACAGGGTTGTAAATTATGTTACAGTTGTTAATTCACAGCACTTCATGAATGCCTTGTTTAGAGCTGCTAGTTCATGTTGAATGAATCTTTCTTAACATGGTGCCACACAATACAGTGAGGAATATATCACTGCAGACATAAAAGTTTGGCTCTAAAAGGGCTGAGACATGATTACTTAGAACACCATAATTCACATATGATCTCTGTCAGGCCAGTCTGGCAATTGCAATCTTAAAGATGTAGCTAATTTAGTCATTTGTGATGTTACCAAATTACAGTTGTTTAACATTGAAGATTCCCCTCTTTGCCTTGCCACCCTCATTGTTTCTTCCAAGTAATGTTCAACATGGATGTGTACTGACTCATCATCTGCAGGACGGTAGTAACTAGTGATCACTGAGAATGTAGCAGTTATTGACTAATCACTGCATTGCATCGAGAAATTAACCAGCAAACAGCTGCTAGCTACTTTGAATTTGATACTTGTATCAATATTACATGAGCTCCCCCAATCAAACAATCTCATTCACCAAACGTTACTTGTGCATATTTGTTCAGATTTCATGGTGACCGAAGTTGATCATTCCCAAGTCACATTTATCACTACTGTGATACTTCTGTTGTCCGTTCTGCCGATTGGGACAGGGTCCTCATTGATAGTGATGGAGAGGTTTTGGACTTCAACTGTTGAGTAAGATTTGGTGAATGAGATTGTTTGATTGTTGCTCAACTTGGGGCAGCTCATGTAATATTGATACAAGTATCAAACTCAAAGTAGCTAGCAGCTGTTTGCTGGTTAATTTCTCGATGCAATGCAGTGATTAGTCAATAACTGCTACATTCTCAATAGTAACACTTCTACAATCAAAATCCACTTAACATTCTATTAGTGTTGTCCTCTCATACAGAGTACATAACATATTAAGTATGGTACAAAAGAGGCTCTTTGGCTCATTGAATCTCCAAAATGCATTGCTATCTACAGTAGTCCTATGTTTCTGGACATGGTCCATAGCTTTGAATATTAAATACTTGAAGTGCTCATTTTAAAGGTTGAAGTTACCTGCCTGAACTCCCGCTCTGCATTTCAGACCCCCACCACTTTTTGGGTGAAAACTTATTTCCTCAAATCCCCTTTCACCTTAAAAGTTTGCCCATTGTTCTTCACCCTTTTAACCATGTTTCCTCCAGGTGCTCAGATTTCCTCCCACAGTCTAAAGATGTGCAGGTCAGGTGGATTGACCATGATAAATTGCCCATAGTGTCCGGGCATGTGCAGACATGGGAAAAGCAAGTTTACAGGGGTAGAGTCTGGGTGGAATGCACTTTGGAGAGTTAGTGTGGACTCGATGGACAGCTCTGGCACTTTAGGGATTCTGTGATTTTATGATGAAGGGAAAAAGCTGCTTTCCATTCACCCTATCCGTGCCTCCCATAATCTTATGCACCTCTGTCCAGTCCTGTTTGTTTTCTTTGCATCAAAGAAGGTTAAATGTGAATTTATCCAGCCACTTTTCATAGCTGAAGTTCTCCATATCAGGGAGCATCATGGTGAACCTCCTCTACAATGTAATTACATCCCTACTGTGGAGTTCTGACCAAAATTATCAGTTTCCCCTTTAAGTTGTATTCTTGGAAATAGTTCCTTTGCGTGCAAGGTGAAAGACTTTGACAATTATGACTTTATTTTTCAGCAGTGGTTAAGTTCTCTTCTATCAAATAACCACACCTAGGCTTCATTATCTGTGGAAGGAAGGTGACACAGGTCATTCTTGGTTAACACGAAACTTTGAATAGTGCTAGAATGCAATTCCCAATCTATCCTGATGGACCCAGAAGCACTGTGTGTTCTGTGTGGACCTGGCAATATAAGATGGTGCCTCAGGACAACCTAGCAAGTACATGTGTATGATGAGGATGAAGTTTAATTACATAAACTTCATTATAAATGGATACTTCAAATGGTTTCATGTTTTAAATTACTTTTTTGCAGTCCTCTGTTTTGAGTACTACACACTCTCAATTTTGTTTTAAGTGCAAAGTGATGCAGACGCCTAGCAGGTCTGGCAGCATCTGTGAAGAGAGCAACAGTTTGTATCTTCCCTTAAGTTGACAAATTTTGAAATTATACTTGAATTTTTAGCACCTGTGGAGTATATTTGCCACAGTTTACCATTGAGTTTTGAATGTTTCATTGCTTGTTTGCCATCCATCTACACATTTTCTGGGGTTTGGGAAGGGTTGGGGCAGAGAGAGCGAAACACAAGCCTTAAATATTCATTAATCAAAGGAGGAAAGCACCGCTAGACTGAATGAAAACAATGTAATAGCCAGGGGTAAATAGGATAATTATAGAATGGCACTGAACGTTATGGTTAAAAAGTGAGAGGGACTACTATGAAAAATAAGTTAAACTTTGTGTTATAATGCATAATATGCTGTAAAACAGGAGACATTGATGATATGTCATTAAGAATCAACGGGGAATTAAAAATTTCATGGTAGAATAGATTTAAATTGTGGAGCAAAAGAGGATGTGCAGTCATTTAAGATGGCTGAATGGCAGTACAAAGCAACAAAGTTGGTTTTAAGGGACTTAACTGGTTGTTCCCTTGGCGACAATTTAGAACATGGGAGCACCATCTTAGGATGATGGGAATATCATTTTGGACTAAGATGAGAAATGTCTTCACCCTGAATTGTGAGCTTAGCCCAGAGGCTTGTGCAACTCCACCATTCAGTATATTTAAAGCTGAGATAGCTGCCTCTGAATAAAAGGATTTAGAGACACATGAGAAAGTGAATTGAAACCCAAGATTATGCATGATTATGTTCAATAGTGGTGCAGGCTTGATGGCTGTATAGTTTACTGTTGAGACTATTTCTTATGTTCACAATGATTTAAAATAAAACCTGGTGAGGAGATTTAGATTAAGTTGTTGAGGTATGTAATACAAAAAGTACAATATTCTGCAGGCTCATAAATAAAAAAAGAAATTTAGACTCTGCGCGGGGCTCTGGCCGCCTAGTGCCTGGAGGAGGAGGGCCTTATCTTCCGCCTTCGGGCCACACTGGCTCAATGTGAATTTCAAGTTTCCTATTTCCCCTCCCCCCACCTGGTCCTGGGTCCAGCCTTCTGGTTCAACGCTGTCCTGACTGTCCGTCTTCCTTCCCATCTATCTGCTCGATCCAATCACCTTTGGCCCTGCCTTCATTTACCTATCACATTCCCAGCTACTTCCCTTCCCGTTTGTCACTAGCCTCCTTTAAGAAGCCCCTCATTCCTGGTGAAGAGCTTGTGCTCGGGACGCTGACCCTCCTGCTCCTCAGATGCTGCCTGACCGGCTGTGCTTTTTCAGCACCACACTCTTCGACTCTGATCTCCTGCATCTGCAGTCCTCACTTTCTCCTAGTTATGATATTGCGTCATACCCAGTCCTCTGCTTGTACTCTTCGTCTAAGCTCCATTTTAATTCTGGAGCTTCTGTTCCCATGATCGTTGAAGAATTTTTTTTGTATATTAACCTAGTATTGGGTGTATCGAGGCACTAATGGTATTAGTGTTTGAGACAAACTACAACTAGTTTTAATTTCGGCCTCTTCTATATAACAACAGGAGTAGCCCATTCACCCCTTCGAGCACACTCCACCATGGCTGATCTGTGGCCCAATTCTCTATGCATATCTTTGCTTAATAATTTTCTTTATCGATCTTAGATTTAAAATTATTCTTTAGAGGGTCTGTGTTTTATTGTTGGGCCAAAGGGTCTGTTTCCACATTGTAGAATTCTAAAAAAAAATGGACCTCGAAGGTTGGAGAAAATAAAACAATAGACAGCAATAGTGAATTCATAGGAAAATGAAATAATTCTATGTTTAGGTAGATGTATTAGGTAGACATGATATTAGAAGGTTAGATTTTAAATTGTATAAATCCAATTAAAATATGAAGCAATGATCAAGTAATCTGACCAGAGGATAAATGCTGTGTCCTGATGTATTTTAAAATAATTGAAGGAAGAGATTACAGACACTATTATAGATATTCTGTAATCCATCCCATTGGATAGAAAGATGTTCCAGATGACTGGTTAACATATGACATCTGTAACTTGAGAAAAAGTGATAAAATGTGTCCAGAGAACTGTAGAATATTGTCAGTTCGATATTGATGTGGGAAAAGTAATGGAATTCTGACTGAAGGGTAAAGCAGAAAAACGTCCAGGAAGTAAAAATATAACAATGATCAGCTTCGACATGTAGCAGAATGGAGAGCTGAAAGTGTGTTTAAAGACTAGCTCTTCAAAATGACAGAAGTAGCAAAGTAGGGTCCCAAAAATGTTCAGTGCTGATACCACAGTTATTTGGCATTTATGTTAATCATTTGTAAAAAGAAACTGCATAAATTTGATGCCACATTAGATAATGATTGGATATTTACCAGAAGGTATTACTAATTTGTTGATTGAGTATGTAATGTCAGTGTGAGATATTAACTTTTGCTAAAAAGAAAGAAAATCACATGATAAAATTAATTGAATCAAGAATGGAAGAGACTCAGCAAAAACAGAAATCTCTAAAAGTAATGTTGCAAGTTAATAAGACAATTTTTAACAAAAACCAAACAAGCACTCAACCATAATTCTATATGAGTGGAAATTAAGTATAAGGAAGTAATGCCAAAGTTTATTGGACCATGTAAGTCCAAATTTAAGAGTATAGGGTGTGGGGTTCTGGTTGCCATACTTTTTTCTTTTTCGTGCAATATGGGTATTGCTGGCAAAGTCAGCATTTGTTGTCTTTGCTTGGCCTGTTTAAGACAGATTACTAAAAATCAGTAGTTGCTTATAAGTCAGCATTGATAGGATGGTTTCCTCCCCTCAGCATAATGTTATCAGTTGTTACAGTGGGATTTGACCCTTGTACCCAGAGCATTAGTTTGGTCATCTGGGTTACCAGTTTGGTACCATTATTTCTATGCCACTGATAGGCTATATCAAAACAAAATCCGAGGTGGAAAAGTTTTCATGTATGTTCAATAATTTAGCTCTGGTTAGCACAGACTTTAGATGCTGGGCACTTTTCTAGATGACTAACTTGAGAACACAAATGGTGAAATCAATTGCAATACTGCTAAAAGCAATCTGCTGTATAACCTTCTGTATAACCTAATTTAGAGAAATGGGAACTTTATATCAATTTAACTTCTACTGTTTAGTAATCAGGGTTTGGTTGACATTGATAAAATATATACAGAGGAATCTCGATTATCTGGCATTCGACTAACTGAATTTCGGATTATCCGAACAAAATCGCAAGGTCACAAAGCTTAGCTAACTATGTTACCCAGGATTCGATTAACCGAACGAAATACTCCCGCCTGTGTCATAGAGTCATAGAAACGTACAGCATGGAAACAGATCCTTCGGTTCAACTTATCCATGCTGACCAGAGATCTCAACCCAATGTTGTCCCACCTGCCAGCACCCAGCCCATTACCCCTCCAAATCCTTCCTATTCATGTACCCAACCAGATGCCTTTTAAATGATGCAATTGTACTAGTCTCCACCAGTACTTCTGGCAGCCCATTCCGTACACGCACCATCCTCTGAAAAAGTTGCCCCTTTGGTCTCTTTTATATCTTTCCCCTCTCACCCTAAATCTCTGCCCTCTAGTTCTGGTATTTCAGTGCATTCTAACATCTCTCCTGGATGGCCCGGGCCTATTCTTAAAATATACCCAGTTTCTAGATTTTTTTTAACCAATAGAAATACTTAATTTGTATCTACCCTATCTTTCCTGTTAATATCCTGAAAATCTTGATTGGATCAACATTAACACTCTAAATTCTGTAGAGTAAAGGCTTAATTTATCTAAGCTCTCCTCATAATGTAATCCCTGAAGTCCAGGTATCAACCTTGTAAACCTCCACTAAATTCTACCAGGGCCAAAACATCCTTCCGAAGAAGTGCTGCCTAGATCTCTTCACAGGTTCTGAGTGGGGTCTAACAAGGGTTTTGCGAGATTGCAGCAGAATTTTAAATTCACCAGCTGCCAGAGTGTGATTTCAGTCAGTGTCCCCAGAGCACTAACCTAGACCTCTGGATTACTAATCCAGTGATATTACTATTATACTACAGTCTCTCCTTTAGATATCACGAAAGAAATGTCGACCTGTTCAAATATTATGTTAATATTAAATCCAATATTTATCAATGACAATCTTTGTAACTTGCATCCGAAACATTTGCCTTTTCATTTTTAAGTTGTTTATGACTATTTACTATAATTCACCTACTTTTTGAAAATCAATGTTCATCCAAAATCTTATCCCTGAATCTCGGTCATGCTTCAGGAAACTTTGGCAATAAATCATCAGAGTTGTACTTCTCCCTTCATCCAAAACCTCAATTTGTCATAATTTACCTGTTTTGATATTGCAATAAGTGACTTAAAATTTTGTTGCTTGCAGTGCTTCTGAATCCAATTCTTGGCAATCTATGACCACTTTTGGCCATTGAGCATTGATGCACTGAAAGTAACTTTCTTGGCAAATCTTTAGCCAGAAGACAATGTGATTCAGTTTTGCTATTGTTGACTAACGATTGCAAGCACACAGGCCGGTCTAATAGTTAACTAAGTATAATTTTAAGCAATACAGAGGAACCTTGAATAGCCGAAGGACACTTTTCTTTTGGGCTGTGTTCCCTGGACCATTGGAGGCTGAGTGGTGACCTTATCGAGGTTTATAAAATCATGAGGGGCATGGATAGGGTAAATGGGCAAGGTCTTTTCCTTGGGGTGTGGGGCTGCAGAATGAGAGAGCATTAGATTGAAGGGTCTGTTTCCATGCTTGTACATCTCTATGACTTGGAGCTTCCTAAAGTGGCAATTAGTGCAAATCAATTATTAAAGTCTGAAACAAGTTTTTATTAAACAAGTGCATCAAAGTGCATCAAATGATCAGAGTCCAGAATTGCAGAGTAGAGTTCTGACAAGAGAGTTGGACAGCAAAATTTCAACATGTCTGCAAAGGGAGACATGTTGCCATAGCTTTTCAGATGATCATCATGATTTCAAATCATTGATGGTAAATGGCAAAAGTAGTGGACCCAGCACTGATCCTTGTGGCACTCCACTGGTCACAGGCCTCCAGTCTGAAAAACAACCCTCCAACACCCACCTCTGTCTTCTTCCTTTGAGCCAGTTCCTTATCCAAATGGCTAGTTCTCCCTGTATTCTGTGAGATCTAACCTTGCTAATCAGTCTCCCATGAAGAACCTTGTCGAACGCCTTACTGAAGTCCATATAGATCATATCTATCGCTTGCCCTCATCAATCCTCTTTGTGACTTTTTAAAAAAACTCAATCAAGTTTGTGAGACAAGATTTCCCACACACTAAGCCAAGTTGACTATCCCTAATTAGTCCTTGCCTTTCGAAATACATGTGCATCCTGTCCCTCAGGATTCCCTCCACCACTGATGTCAGGCTCACTAGTCTATTGTTCCTTGGCTTGTTCTTACCACCTTTCTTAAGCAGTGGCACCACGTTAGCCAACCTCCAGTTTTCCGGCTCCTCACCTGTGACTATCGATGATACAAATATCTTAGCAAGAGGCTCAGCAATCACTTCTCGAGCTTCCCACAGAGTTTTAGGGTACGCCTGATCAGGTCCTGGGGATTTATCCATCTTTATGCGTTTCAAGTCATCCAGCACTTCCTCCTCTGTAATATGGACATTTTTCAAGATAACACCATCTATTTCCCTACATTTTGTATCTTCGATGTCCTTTTCCATGTGGCAAGTTGACTCTGGCTATGCCATGTCCATGGAACTGGGCATAACATGCCTCTGCAAGCTCTTAGATGCCTTAGAAAGGGCAAAAAGCTAGAGCATATTAATTGTGTTTGTGGAGAACAGATTGGTTGAGCACATAAAAGCTGTTAAACTGACCCTTTACGCTGCTCTGGCATCCCTCATTCCATGAGATCATAGAGATCTACAACATAAGAAAGGACTCTTTGGCCCATTGAGTCGGTCATGGTCAAAAACAGCCACCAGAATTTGAGAACACAAAAATAGCCACCTGCCCTGACTTTGCAAGTGAATAGCTAAATACATCTTAAATGTTGAGTGTTTCTGTTAGGTTCTTTTCCTGAGATTTCGCACACACCAACTTCTACAAATGGTTGAAGTTTATTAAACTTGTACAAACTAGGTGATCTCCTTTGCAGGCATGCAAAGTTGAGTCATAGTGAGGCTCTGAATAAAGAAAACACATCCCTTTTATACAGGTCAATTGGCAATGCTTATAGATCCTCTGGCCACTCCCCCCACAGTCACATCCCACTGAAGACAACCCTCAGTCTCTCTGTCACATGTTACCCCAGGTACAATGGTAGGATAAGATCATTCTCTGAGATAATGCTAATGTCCTAATCCTGGGGAATCGTTACACAGATGATTTCCTGACTCCGTGATTCCCCAAGACGATGCAGGTGTGAGGTGTCTTAGTTTTGGGGGCATGGCTCAAGCATTTCTGAATGGAAGAGATTGACTGATAGTTTAATTTGATAATAGTAAGGGGAGTAGTAGCAAATTACTGTCTAATTGGGATGTGGGTGATTTGCATTCTTGCATGAATGTCGACCCCACCCACTTTCAGAATGTCACTCTGTGTAGTTTAACTCTTGAATGTTACATTGATGTCCAGAGAGGTATTCCAATTTAATCTTTTAACATTATATTTCTGCATCTGCCACTATTACAGGCAGTGAATTCTTGGTAGACATTACCTTCTGGGTGAATTTTTTTTTCTTTACAATCCCTATAAACCTCTTACGCCTTGCCTTAAATTTATGCTCCTTATACATTGATCCCTCCATTATTGGGAAAACCTCCTTCCTGTCTCCTCAATCAATGCCCCTCAGATTTACACATCACAGTAGTGTCTTACCTGCTCCCAAACAAAGAACTTTAGCTGTGGCTAATGAGTTTGTGTTCTGAATTCCGCATTTTTATTACCTTCCTGGTTTCCTTTTTGAACAAAAATCTATCCACTTGCACCTGAATAATATTCAGTTCCAGGCTCCATCAAGTTTTGAGGCAGAATTCCAAAGTCGCACTTTTATCTTATGGAAAAGTATCCCTTTATTTTTGTCAAAAAAGATGACTCCTAATTTTAAAACAATTTCCCCTACTTCTGGACTCATCTACAAAACATTCTTTCCACATTCATGTTGTCAACATCTTTTCGACTTCAATCAAATCACCTCTCATTCTTTGAAACCCCAGTGGAACGAGGCCTAGCCTGTCCAAGTTATCCTCATAAGGCAGGCATTCATTCTAGATCACAACTGAATAAACTTCTGAACCATCTCTAGTGCATTTATGTTGTTAGGTTCTTTTTTTTTCCCCTAAGATTCTTATACACCTGATGCAACTACAATATGCCAACTAAAGTGACCAGCCAAAATTTATTAAGCAAGTACAAGCTGCGGAGGAACCTTTAACACTTTGCAATGCTCGCAAAACCATGTCAAAGATCTCCCTGAACAAAGGAAACAGTCCTTCCTTTGTGCAGAATCTTTACATCACAGTCAGTAATGCCCACAAGACAACCTTCACCCACTCCCTCCCGGTCACATGCAACTCAAGATGCAATGCAGTGACCTGATAATCTCCAGAAACAATGTAATGTAAATTATCCCTTAATGGCCAGGTTTGTCGATAATAATTTTTCTTAGCGACAGGGTGTGATCAGAATTCCAACTGCAGTGTCTTCTGAATAGCGGGTGATAATGTAATTCTTTTATTCTGAATAACTAGGAAATGGTCGTGGGATGGGAATGTAAATTCCTTACATTGTACCTGTAAGGTGGGGATGTCCCACCCTAGCCTCAGGGCATCCAATTTCCTGCAGGTCAGCAGAACAAATTAACCCTTTAATATCTCAGCATCCTTCCTTAAATTAGGAGACTGAACCTGGACACAGTATTTGAGATCCTTCCTTAAGTTAGGAGACTGAACCTGGACACAGTATTTGAGATGTGGTCTCATCAATGCCCTGACTAACTCGCTTTCACTATATTGAATGCTGTACGTGCCTGCTAATGCTGTCTGATTCATGAATTGAAATACTTAAATTGCACTTCAGAATTTCGCAGTTGTTCTTTAAAGCAATACTCTGCTTTTTCTTTTAAAAGCAAGATATGGTGGATGGAGAAAATCTGAAATAGAAAATACTGGAGAAGCTCATCAGGTCTGATGGCTTTTATGGAGAAAGAAACAGACTTAATGTTTTGATCTGAACTCAAAACCCCTCCATCAAATCATCTTTCATTCTTCTTTTCTCCAACGAGACAAACCTTGGACCCCTCAATCTTACGTCATAAGACATGCCCTCTAGTCCAGGCAGCATTCTGGTAAATCTCCTCTGCATGATACATTAGGGACATTTTAAACAACTCTTGGATAAGCACGTGGATGATAGTAAAATGAAGGGTATGTAGGTTAGTTTGAACTTTGAGAGAAGGAAAAGAGTTCAACACAACATCGAGGGCCAGTGTACTGTGCTGTACTGTTCCATGTTCATTGAAACATGAACACGCTCTGTCTCTGTCTCTCCCCCTCTCTCTGTCTCTCTCCTCCTACCCCCCCCCCGCCAACTCTCTCTGTCTGTCTGTCTCTGTCTCTGTCTCTCTCCATAATGCTGCTAGGCTTTTTTAAAATTCTTCCTCCCAAAATAAACAACTTTACATTTCTTACAAATTATATTTCCATATTATTTTATCAGCCATGGTTGACTGACAGAGCAGACCGGATTGGCTGAGTGTCCTAATTCTGGTGCTATATCTTATGGTGTTGTACTCTACTTGCCAAATTTGTACCCACCTCGAATGATCTATATCCATCTGCAGCTTGCCTGTATCATCATCTCAGCATACCTTCATATATGTCTTGGTGTTCTCTCCAAAACCCATCAGGTCTTTGTTGATTTAAATTGCAGAAAGCTGAGGGCCCAGCACAGAGCCAGCAGGATCCCTCAATTTGCATTCCATCAATCTGAAAAAGACCCATTTATGCATTTTCTGTTTTATACTAGCCACTCTTGTAAGCATCCCAGTATGTTAACTCTATGCCATGAACCTCGGTGTTTTAGAGTTAACTTTTATGAGGATCCTTTGTCAAATGCCTTCTCGATAGTGCATCAACAGGTTTCCATTTGTCTGTAGTGCATGTTACTGAGATATTAAAGAGTTAAATTGCTCTACTGATGTGCAAAAAATTGAATGCGCCAGGGGCAAGGTGATGTGTCTTTGTCTTGTAGGTGGAATGTGATAGGTTTACATGGCCATTTCCTTGCCATTCATGGATGATTTATGTTTTCATCCAGAACTCAATAAGAGCAATATAGTTGGAATTTGACTACTACCTGATAGATACAAAAAACGGTTTGCAACAGATTTGACCATTAAGGGATGATTGGCATTACATTGTTTCTGGAGGTGGGGTGATCACTGCATTGTATCTTGGGTGGCATGTGACTGAGGGGATGGCTGAGGGTTGTCTTGTGGCCAGTACAAACTGTGATGTTGAGAGTTTTGTATAAAGGAAAGACTGTTTCCTTTGTTCATTGAGAGTTTTTGCCACGACCCCGTAAACTCTGCAAGATGTGTGTTAAAGGTTTCTCCAGAAAGCTTGTACTGTACTGTGCTTAATAAATTTGGTGCTTAAAAATGTGTTACTGGAAAAGTGCAGCAGGTCAAGCAGCATCAAAGGAACAGAAGAATCGATGTTTTGGGCATAAGCCCTTCTTCAGGAATGAGGAGGGTGTGCCAGGCAGACTAAGATAAAAGATAGGGAGGAGGGTCTTGGGGGAAGGGCGTTGGGAATACGATAGGTGGAAGGAGGTGAAAGTGAGGGTGATAGGCCGGAGAAGGGGTGGGGGCTTAGAGGTCGTGAAGAAGATTTCAGGTCCAGAAGGCGGTGCTGAGTCTGAGGGTTGGGACTGAGAAAAGGTTGGGGGGAGGGAAAATGAGAAAGCTGGGGAAATCAGCCTTCATCCCTTGTGGTTGGAGGGTTCCTAGGCGGAAGATAAGGCGCTCTTCCACCAGGCGTCGTGTTGCCATGGTCTGGCGATGGAGGAGGCCAAGGATCTGCATGTCCTTGGCGGAGTGGGAGGGCGAGTTAAAGTGTTCAGCCACAGGGTGGTTGGGTTGGTTGGTGCGGGTGTCCCAGAGGTGTTCTCTGAAACGTTCTGCAAGTAGGCGGCCTGCCTCCCCAATGTAGAGAGGCCACATCGGGTGCAGTAAATGATGTGTGTGGAAGTGCAGGTGAATTTGTGATGGATATGGAAGGATCCCTTGGGGCCTTGGAGGGAAGTGAGGGGGGTGGGTGGGGGGGAGGGGGGTAGAGATGTGGGCGCACGTTTTGCATTTCTTGTGGCCTCCTATACATTGGGGAGACTGCCCCGTGGCTGAACACTTTAACTGCTTGGCACACCCTCCTCATTCCTGCAGAAGGGCTTATGCCCAAAACGTCAATTCTCCTGTTCCTTTTGATGCTGCATAATCTGCTGCGCTTTTCCAGCAACACATTTTTAAGCTCTGATCTCCAGCATCTGCAGTCCTCACTTTCTCCTAATTAATAAATTTGGTCGCATGTTCACAGAAGTTGGTGTGTTGCAATTGCATCAAGTGTGTAAGAATCTCAAGAATAAAAGAACTTAACATTATACCTTTGAAGAATTGCATTAAATTGGGTTAAACACAATTTCCCTTTCGCAAAACCAGGCTAAAGCTTCCAGATTTCCTTGATTTTCCAAGTGCTCAGTTATTATCTCCATGATGATCAATTTTAATACTTTCTCCATAATAGGCATCAAGCGAATTGATCTGTCATTTTCTGTATTCTGCCACCCTCCCTTCTTGGATTGAGGGTTTGCATTTAGCTACTTGCTACTTGCCCATCAGATTGAACCTTTCCATAACTAAATGAACTTTGGAAAATTAACATCTGTTCATGTACTGCATCATTAGCTATCTCTTAAGTCCTTACGGTAAATTAGTTAGGACTGGGAGCCTTACTAGGCAAAAGTGAGGACCGCAGATGCTGGAAAGTGTGGTGCTGGAAAAGCACAATCACACAGGCAGCATCAGAGAAGCAGGAAAATCGATGTTTCGGGCATAATCCCTTCACCAGGAGCTTTACAAGCCTGCAGTTCAGCCAGTTTGCTCAGAACTATTACCCTTATCAGTATAATTTCAATCTCATAAATATGTGACAGGCATATTTTATTTGCATTATTTACAATGAATACTGAATCAAAATATTTATAAATTTCATCCTCAATTTATTTATTGTCAACTCTCCATTCTCTCTCTCTTGCAGATCAGTGCTCACTTTACTTGTGTTTTACGTTTTAGAATACTAGAGAAATGCTTGCTGTCATTTGTGTCTTTCTGCCAACTTTCTCTCTAATTTAGTGATCTTAATTAACATATTTGTCATTGTATGGTGTTCTTTATATTCTGACCAGTCATCTGACATCCTATTCATTTTTGCTCAACTGTGTGCTTTTTCCCGATAGTTGAGACTTTCATAAACTACTTTAGTTAACTGGATAGAATTTTTATCTAGTATATTCCTAGATATACTAGGAGTGTATTTTGAGTATTTGCAACACTCTCTTTAAGTGCCTGCTGCTCTAATGATTTATCACGTATCCTAATGCCTCAGTTCACGTTATCTTACACAGTTTTTCTGCATAGTTGCCCTTATTTAGGTTTGCTTTGAAACTTACTCGTCTCTTTCAAACTGGACATAAATTTTAATTGTACATGTTCTGCTATAACTCGCATTTCGTTAAGGCAAATTTGCTATAATGCGATTGGTGAATTGGAGACACTGTTCGTAAAGTGCAAACTTTTAAAGCATGTATTGGTCATAACATGTTCTGGCCCCATTAGTTTAAACGGTGCTGCTATTGTACACGGGATTGCATGAGAACGGAAGTACCGCGTTATAGCAGAACCAACTGAAGTTACTGCTCCCAAGCAGGTATCTTTACTTTGAAACCATTCACTAATCCTGTCATATGACATAATAAATCTGGTATAGATTGTTCCTTGGTCGCTTCCAGAATGTGCTGCTCTAAGAAACTATCTCAAGCATTCTTTAGATTCCTGAATTAGACTAATAATTGGAGTTTAATATGGAAAAGTGTGAGATGATTCACTTTGGAAAGAGTAACAAAAATGCAGAGTAATGGGCTCTTTGTAAGATTCTCGGTAGTATAGATGAGCAGAGAGATCTCTGTGTCCAGCTACATAGATCCTTGAAGGTTGCCACCCAGATTAATAGGGTTGTTGAGAAGGAATACAGTGTGTTAGCTTTAATTGGTAGAGGGATTGAGATCGTAACCATGAGATCATGCTGCAGCTGTACAAAACTGTGGTGCAGCCACATTTGGAGTATTGCGTACATTTCTGGTCACTGCATTATCCGAAGGATGAGGAAGTTTTGAAAAGGGTTCGGAGGAGATTTACTAGGATGTTGCCTGGTATGGAGAGAAGGTCTTATGAGAAAAGTCTAAGGGACTTGAGACTGTTTTCATTCGGGAGGGGAAGGTTGAGAGGCGACTTAGTTGAGACATACAAGATAATTAGAAGGTTAGATAAGTTAGACAGTGAGAGCCTTTTTCTGAGGATGAGGGCTAGCATGAGGGCACATAGCTTTAAATTGAGTGGTGATAGATAAAGGACAGATGTCAGAGGTAGTTTCTTTATTCAGAGAGTAGTATGGACCTGGAACGCACTGCCTGCAACAGTAGTAGACTTGCTGCAAATGTGTTGCTGGTCAAAGCACAGCAGGCCAGGCAGCATCTCAGGAATGGAGAATTCAACGTTTCGAGCATAAGCCCTTCATCAGGAATAAGAGAGAGCAGCCAAGCAGGCTAAGATAAAAGGTAGGGAGGAGGGACTAGGGGGAGGGGCGATGGAGGTGGGATAGGTGGAAGGAGGTCAAGGTGAGGGTGATAGGCCGGAGTGGGGTGGGGACGGAGAGGTCAGGAAGAGGATTGCAGGTTAGGAGGGCGGTGCTGAGTTGAGGGAACCGACTGAGACAAGGTGGGGGGAGGGGAAATGAGGAAACTGGAGAAATCTGAATTCATACCTTGTGGTTGGAGGGTTCCCAGGCGGAAGATGAGGCGCTCCTCCTCCAGCCGTCGTGTTGTTATGTTCTGCCGGTGGAGGAGTCCAAGGACCTGCATGTCCTCGGTGGAGTGGGAGGGAGAGTTAAAGTGTTGAGCCACGGGGTGATTGGGTACCTCCACACACATCATCTATTGCATCCGCTGCACCCGATGTGGCCTCCTCTATATTGGTGAGACAGGCCGCTTACTTGCGGAACGCTTCAGAGAACACCTCCGGGCCGCCCGAACCAACCAACCCAATCACCCCGTGGCTCAACACTTTAACTCTCCCTCCCACTCCACCGAGGTCATGCAGGTCCTTGGACTCCTCCACCGGCAGAACATAACAACACGACAGCTGGAGGAGGAGCACCTCATCTTCCGCCTGGGAACCCTCCAACCACAAGGTATGAATTCAGATTTCTCCAGTTTCCTCATTTCCCCTCCCCCCACCTTGTCTCAGTCGGTTCCCTCAACTCAGCACCGCCCTCCTAACCTGCAATCCTCTTCCTGACCTCTCCGCCCCCACCCCACTCCGGCCTATCACCCTCACCTTGACCTCCTTCCACCTATCCCACCTCCATCGCCTCTCCCCCTAGTCCCTCCTCCCTACCTTTTATCTTAGCCTGCTTGGCTGCTCTCTCTTATTCCTGATGAAGGGCTTATGCTCGAAACGTCGAATTCTCCATTCCTTGGATGCTGCCTGGCCTGCTGTGCTTTGACCAGCAACACATTTGCAGCTGTGATCTCCAGCGTCTGCAGACCTCATTTTTTACTTACAGTAGTAGACTTGCCAACTTTAAGGCATTTAAATGATCATTGAATTGGTATATGGATGAGAATGAAATAGTGTAGGTTAGCTGGGCTTCATATTGGTTCTACAGATTGGCGCAACATTGAGGCCGAAGGGACTGTACTGCACTGTAATGTTCTGTGTTCTCATTGCAATAAGACGTGTCTTCAGTTTAAAAATAAGTTAAAATTAAAAAGATTATTGGCATTCCTTTACCACAAGCACCCAATATTTCTAGCGCGTTTCCTTCATTGTGACTGCTGTGTGAGGCCTTTTGATCATTCCCAGGAGCTAGGACGCAATGGAGGGGACAATGTTTGTGCAGGTGGTGCCAATTAGCAGGCAGCTTTGGCTAAGATTGGTGTCAGGCTTTGAGTGTTGGAGCTGCACTCATCCAAGCAAGTGGGGAGTATTCTGTAATATTCCTGACTTATGCCTTTCAGCTAATGGGAATCAGGAAAGGAGTTATTTGTCGTATGTCTGACCTGCTACTGTAACCACAGTATTATATGGCATGTCCAGTAGAATTTCTGGTCAATAGTAATCCCCAGGATGTTGGTAGTGGAGAATTCTGTAGTGTAATGCCATTGAATGTCAAGGTGTGTGGTTAGATCACCTCTTCATAGAGATAGTTGTAACCTGGCATTTGTGCAGTATGAAGTGATAGTTACTGCTGAACCCAACAAGCAACTGGCAATCCCACTTCATCCTTTGAGTACAATGTTCCTCATTAACCTCATTTTCATTTACCAGCACAAGTCAGTCCCATTATCCTTTGGGTGAAAAATGTTTTCTTCATGGCCACTCTTAAACCCCCTGCCTTTCATCTTAAAATTGTAAGACCTAATTTTATAGACAATTAAAGGGAACAGTTGTTCCCTATCTACCCTGACCATGACCTCAACATCTTGTACACCTCGTTCAGGTCCCTCCCTCAGCCTTATCAACTGTAAAGAAAACAACTGAGTCTCCAAATTCTCTTCATAGTTATAATGTTTCAACCCAGACCACGTACTGGTGAATCCTGTCTGTAGTGTCTCCTGTGCAGTCATATCTCTCGTGTGGCAACCAGAACTGCGTATTGTTCCAGTTGTGGCCTAACTAGAGTTTTATACAGGTGATAATGAGAGAGAAAATCTTGAAACATGCTTTACCACGAGGCACACAGTATTTGGCAAACTGTTGGGACTGAAGGCAGGCAAATCAGCTGGACTAGTTGGTCGGCTTCCAAGGATTTTGAAGAAAGTGGATGCAGAGTTCGTGGAGGCGTTGATCAAAATAGCTCAGGAGTTATTGGATTTATGAAGGATTCCAGTGGATCGGGATGCAGAACGCAGGAATCCAGTTAGCCTAACATTAGCTACAGGATATTATTAAGGAAGAGATAACAGGACGTTTAGAAGAGCTGAACACAATCAACTGATGCAAGGAAAATCCTGTTTGTCTAATTTATTTGGTAACAAGCAGAGATGAGAGAAAAGTATCTGGTAGTTTATAGCACAGTTGAATTTCCCGAAGTCATTAAGTATGGTGACATGTAAAATGTTATTGCTCAAGTTAGGATATTGCCTAATAAATTGATGGAATCTTTGATGCACAACCTAATATGTAAATACAACAGTAAAGATTTTGTAAACCCTCATAAATCACTTGTCAGTTGTGTTCCAGCTGAATGAAAAGCTTTGGCTTTGAATGAAAGGGTTCTAGGTTCAAATCTGATTCTAGGGCTTGAACATAATGTTTAGGGCTGACACCAGTGTCGTATTGAGGAAGCATTTCACTCTCAGAAATACCAGTTTTTGGACCAAGTTTATAAGGGGACGTGGGTTACTGATTGAGACAGCATTCATTGCCTAATCCTAATTGCCCGTGAAAGGAGAGGTGAGCTGCCCTGTTGAAATGCAGGAGCCCATTTGGTGGAGGTACATCTGTAGTTCTGTTAGGGCAGGAGTCTGCGTGCATGGGTGTAAAAGATCACAAGCACTACTTCGAAAAAGAGCAACTGCATTATTCGTGGTGTCTTGGCCAATATCTCTCAATCAACGGGGCCAGCAAACAGATGATATGACTTATCACATTTGTGGAAGTTTGCTGAGTGCAAATTAGTTGTTGTGTTTCCTGCATTATAACAGTGACTACACGTACGTGGCTGTAAAATGCTTTGATGACTGTTGACATGAAAAGTGTTATATATTTAAATTTTTAATTGCTTTAATTGTAGAATTGTAACCAATTCTTGGCAGCACACCTGTGTGGGGAAGTAAAGACCTTAGGTAAAAATGAGATGGATTACAACAGTGCCGAGGTGACCGAGCTGTTTGGATGTTTACAAGGTCACGGAGAGATTTAATAGTGCTGAATGTGGAGCCTGGATGTCTCTAATTCTGTAACATAGTACAGGTTTAGATAATTGATATAAAATAAAGAGGGAGCTGGTGAGAATTTATTTGACACTTGGTTCTGATTTGAAGTGTACTGTATGAAATGCTGATGAAAGCATATTCAGTAGTATCTTCAAACAGTGAATTATATATATTTGTAAAATAACAAATTGCTTGGCTATGGGTAAAGATAAGTGGAGTGGGACTATTTGGATAGCTTTTTCAAGGAGCTGGCCGGGCCATGAGAAGCTAAGTGGCTTCTTGTGCCCCATGATTCGTGGGATTGCATTGTAAATTGAATTCCATTGAATTAACGTTATAGGTATTCTTGATCAAGCTGCCCAGGAATGTTTGAGACTCCTGGAGCAGGTGGCTCTTGAACCTGGGCTTTCTTGTCCCAGAGGCAGGGACATCACAACTGTATCATAAGACCCTTTGGAATTCACAGGATAAGCGATAGCCAATTACTTCTGATTTTAAATATTTAAACAAATTACCCTTAAACTGACTAGATTAGATTAGACCACCCAGTCCACACCGACCCTCTGAAGAGCAACCCACCCAGACCCATTTCCCTCTGACTAATGCACCTAACACTATGGATAATTTAGCATGGTCAATTCACCTGACCTGCACAACTTTAGACTGCTTGAGGCTACCACCTAAAAGGTAAGTTTGAATTTTTTAAGTTATTTTTGGCTGGGAGGCTGATGGGTTGGGGTGGGTGTATGAGAGGTGTGAAGCAAGTATAAATATGTTACTCCCAGATTGAATTTTTAACTGCTTTTGTATAGGTCCCCTTAGTTAGCTGGGTGATGTTTGTAATGCAGAATGATGCTGATATTAAGGATTCAATGCATGCACTGTCTTAGGTTATCATGAAAGGTCCCATCTTCTCAACATTCCCCTTGCCTGAGGCTTGGCGACCCTCTGGTTAAACTCA